>NC_073624.1:91523333-91826363 GCF_029407905.1 Bubalus kerabau | reverse complement strand
AGCCAAGATGGGTTGTACTAGAAAAGATTTCTCATGAGGTTTCAGTCATGCTGTTGGCCAGGGCTGCAGTCTAATCTGAAGACTCACCTGAAAGAGGATTCTTTTCCAAGCTCACTCCCATGGTTGTTGGCAGAATTTAGTATCTAGACAGGTATTCAATCGAGGGCATCAGATCCTTGCCTCTTGGCTAGAGACCTCCTGCATGCAGTTTCTTGACACATGGACCTCTTCAAAGGGCAGCATAACATGGCAATTGGCTTCCCTCAGAGTAAGTGAGCAAGAGAGCAAAAGAGAAAAAAAAAAAAAGAGAGAGAGAGCAAAAAAGAGCCCTCAAAGTAGAACCCAAAGTCTTTCTCCAATCTAATCTCACAAACAACACCTTATTACTTTTGCTGCAGTCTGTTAGGAGTGACTCATTAGGTCCAGCCTATAGTCAAGGGGAAAACATTACATAAGGACATGACTCCTAAAAGGAGGGGTACAATAGGGAACCCACCTTAGAAGCTGTATATTATATTATGCAGCTCTAAAAACTCTATCTCTATATTTAATTGTCACAGATGTCAAATTTCTGATAGGGAGGATCTGACTGGACCAGTTTGGGTTAGGATTTCTCCTGTGGGTCAGTTAGCCTTGGCTAGATGTGGCAAGATCATGAAATAAATTTTATTATTGTTAGATATTTCTAGAGAATAGGAAATTGTTAAAGGCTTTTTAGTTAAATGAAAGCTTGTTACAAAGATACACTATCAAGTTATTATTACAACTATATAAAAACTAAAAAGAAAAAAAAAGAAAAAAAAAACTAAAAAGATTACTTGAGATTTAGTATTGGGAAATCAAGCTAAGGAATGTTTTCACTCAGTCTCATTGATGATTGGCTTATTCTCTACAGCTAAAGGGAGACAGTGAGCCATAATTTTATCACCTGCCAATACAATTTAATGGAACAATTTAGACACATCTTGCCTGAGTCAAATTAGAGACTCAGAATTATGAGGGAAGTAGTGGGGGAAAGAACAAAGAAAACAGTAAATACGGTAGAAATAAGACCAACAAGAAAAGAAATTCTTAAGGAAAAATTCACTTGTTGCCCTTAAAAGTCAAGGCATCTCAAAGGTAAATAGAACACAAACTTTGCTGACATTGATGCAGTGTTTACATAAAGGCAAATAACTTAAGGTAGGCTCTGAGTATCATTGTCTTGCATCAGTTGTCTTATTTTGAAAGTTATTCTGTAGCGAGTTCTGCTCTCAGTAAGGGTGCAGTTTCTTGCATACCAATTTTACAGCAAAAAACAACTGGAAAACATGAACAAAATTTAAAATTAAAACAATCTATTTGTAGATATCAAAGAGGGACCAAGGCAGCAAGGACTTGAGGGCTAAAATCTCAGACAGAAAAGGAGTTTGAAGAGATAAGCCTAACATTCAGTGCTTCTTTTCCTTTCAAGGAATTACTGATTCAAAAGTAGTAACAAGAGGTTGAGAAGGTGAGCAGAAAGCAGTAGCTAAGTAGCTGAGAAACTAAATTGGTCTTCCCTGGTGGCTCAGAGGTTAAAGCGTTTGCCTCCAATGTGGGAGACCCGGGTTTGATCCCTAGGTCGGGAAGACCCCCTGGAGAAGGAAATGGCAACCCACTCCAGTATTCATGCCTGGAGAATCCCATGGACGGAGGAGCCTGGTAGGCTATAGTCCACGAGGTCACAAAGATTTGGACACGACTGAGCGACTTCACTCACTCACTTCACTCATAGTCTTACAGAGCTTGCAGGGAAAACCTGGAAGTTCAGGACCTAATAAGAGAGAGGCACCCTGGCAACCACTCCTTACTTTTAATTGAAACCCTCAAAGGCCTAAACCAAAGGAGAGACCAGCTCCTATAAATACTAAAATTCAACTTCTCATCACGAAATCCCTGATTAGATTAAAATAGTCAGACCCTTGCAAGAAGAAGACTATACCATCCACAGCCTCAAATTATCTCTTTGTGAGAATGCTAAGTCACTTCAGTCATGTTCAACTCTTTGCGATCCCATGGACTGTAGCCTGCCAGGCTCCTCTGTCCATGGGATTCTCCAGGCAAGAATACTGGAGTGGGTTGCCATTTCATACTCCAGGAGATCTTCTTGACCCAGGGATCGAACCTGAATCTCTTGTGAATCTCCTGCATTGGTAGGCAGATTCTTTACCACTGTGCCAACCACAATGAATAGGTTTGGTAAATTAAATGACAAAACAGACAAATTCAGTAGAGGAAACTGTATGAAGTATAAAATGGAAATTCTAGAACTGAAAAATAATCACATTTAAGAATTCAACAGGGCTTATATAACAGCACACTGCACACAAAAGTGAAAGTGAAAGTCACTCAGTCTTGTCCCACTCTTTGCAACCCCATGGACATAGTCCATGGAATTCTCCAAGCCAGAACAACTGGAGTAGGTAGCCTTTCCCTTCTCCAGGGGATCTTCCCAACCCAGGGATCAAACCCAGGTATCCCACACTGCAGGCAGATTCTTTACCAGCCGAGCCACCAGGGAAGCCCAAGAATACTGGAGTGACACACAAATGAAAGGTACTTTGTGAACTAGAAGCAGGTGAGAAAAATCAGACTGAAGCTTAAGAGATTAAAAAAAGAAAAAGAATGAGAATTCCCTGGTGGCCCAGTGATTAGGAATCCTTGCTTCCACTGCAGGAGGCCCAAGTTCGATCTCTGGTTGGTGAACTAAGACCCTGCAAGCCACACTGCAGGGTCTGAAAAAAGAAAAGAAAATACAGGGAAAAAAGCATAAAATATGTTAAGAGACACTAAAAACAAAAAAACAAACAAAACTAACACAGATATAACTAGAGATCAAGAAGACAAGAGAGAAACAACGGGCTAGGAATATTATTTGAAGAAAAAAATGACCAAAAATGCTCAAAACTAATGAAAGTCACAAATAAGAAATCCTATGAAATCAAGCAGGATAAATACAAAGAAAAGCACATTTAGATATAGCATAATGTAGTTGCTGAAACCAAAAGATAAAGAAAAAATCTTTAAAAAGTGGAGAGACACAGTCAGGAGTGAGACACATCTTCGAAGGAACAGCAGTTGGCTAACAGTTGGCTTCTCAAGAGTGATGAAAGCCAAAGATAATGGAATGACATGCTGGGCTGTAGGATAATAACTGCCAAGCTAGCACTCTAAACTCAATAAAAAATACCTTTCAAAAATAAAGTAAAAAGAAAAATAAAAATTAAATACATCTTCAGACAAACAAAAACTGAAGAGAACTCACCACTTGGGAGGCTTGTATTAAAGGAATACTAAAGGGAATTCTTCAAGCAAAAGAAAAAGAATCCTAAATGAAAGCACGGATATGCAAGAAGAAATTTAGCAATAAAAAGGGTAACTAAGAATGTAAATCCTAATGAGTAATGAGCTGACATTTAAGGATATATGAGAATAGGTAAAAGTAAAGAATTTATAGAAAAGCTATGGTCGTTCAAGAAAACAACTTGCAGATGAATTAAAGGATAGAATGTTTACTGTTGAGATCTGAATTGTGGCTGGAAAATTAAGGAGAAGAACTATCACAAAGCAAAGAACTGAAATATAAACAGAAATCATGATAGAAAATACAAGACTTAGAGGATAGATCCAGGAAACCTAATAAGCAAATAATGGCAGTTCCAGAAGAGAAAAGAGAACAGATGGCAATACTTTAAAAAATACTATAACTTGCTGGATATAAAAGTCAACTACATTTTTCTATATCAAAAAAAGAGATTTTAACTTTACAAAGGATATTGTTCATAACAGTATCAAAAAACATATAAAAGTGCCTAGGGATAATATTACAAAATATGCAAGACAAATTTAATAAAACTTTATTGAAAAACACTAAAACACACTTAAATACATGGAATTATATACTTGGTGAGTAGAAGGGTCACATCATAAAATACGAAAAGTGAAAATATTAGTCACTCAGTCGTGTGTCTGACTCTTCGAGACCACCATGGACTGCGTCCTGCCACGCTCCTCAATCCACGGAATTCTCCAGGCAAGAATACTGAAGTGGGTAGCCATTCCCTTCTCCAGGGGATCTTCCTGACTCAGGGTCAAACTCAGGTCTCCTGCATTGCAGGTGGATTCTTTACCATCCGAGCCACCAGAGAAATCTTGTCAAATCAATCTATAGATTCAATGCAGTTCCAATCAAACTCACAAAAGATTCTGTGTGTGTATGTGCACATGTCATCTAAGCATGCTCTAGACAAAGAGCATATATCAGAGATGGCATCCTACCAGATTTTTTTCTAATACAGAATGAATAAAAGTCTCGGTGGACTATTTTATACAACACTGGGAACAGTGGTGTCATGAGACAAAGTACTTCCAGGGGATGTTCTCTTTTAGAGCAAACCTCTTCATCCTTCCAAGGCTTGAGTAAATATCACTTATGTAGGCACTACATTTATTTAGACACTATGCTATAAATTGCCTTTCTCTGCTATAAAGCTGAAGGATAAGAATATTTACTACTCAGAAAACTAGATACAGATTTTTTTTATCTGCCTATTCTGGATAAGGTGAAGGACTTAGTTAAGATTAAATTTGACTATGTTCTGTTCTCTGTTTTCAGACTTTCTCTGATATAACAATTTTCTTGACATATCACATAAAAAGACAATGATTTTGTATGTGTGTGTTTGAAAACTATTATGCCACTAGTCTACCTTTACCATTCAAGACTTGGGATAATAGCAAAACTTTTATAATATGATCTAGAGAATTAAAAATCCCAGGGATGGCGGAGCCTGGTGGGCTGCCATCTATGGGGTCGCACAGAGTTGGACACGACTGAAGCAACTTAGCAGCAGCAGCAGCAGCAGCAGAGAATTAAAAAAGAGAGTCACAAATAGGTTCATTAACTGATTTTCATTAGTTTATAAGTTGTACCTGCATTAATCAAATAAGCTATTAAGATGATCTTACTAGCTTTATCCTCAGTTCAGTTCAGTCCCTCAGTCACGTCTGACTCTTTGCAACCCCAAGGATTGCAGCACACCAGGCTTCCCCATCCATTACCAACTCCTAGAGCTTGCTCAAACTCATGTCCATTGAGTCAGTGATGCCATCCAACCATCTCAACCTCTGTTGTCCCCTTCTCCTCCTGCATTCAGTCTTTCCCAGCATCAGGGTCTTTTCCAATGAGTCAGTTCTTCACATCAGGTGGCCAAAGTATTGGAGCTTCAGCTTTAGCATCAGTCCTTCCAATGAATATTCAGGGATGATTTCCTTTAGGATAGATTGGTTTGATCTTCTTGCAGTTCAAGGGACTCTCAAGAATCTTCTTCAACATCACAGTCCAAAGTCCATCAATCCTTCAGCACTCATCTTTCTTTATGGTCCAACTCTCACATCCATACATGACTACTGGAAAAACCATAGCTTTGACTAGATGGACCTTATATTTGTTGGAAAGTAATGTCTCTGCTTTTTAATATGCTGTCTAGGTTGGTCATAGCTTTTCTTCCAAGGAGCAAACGCCTTTTAACTTCATGGCTGCAGTCACCATCTGCAGTGATTTTGGAGACCATAAAAATAAAGTCTGTCACTGTTTCCATTGTTTCCTCATCTATTTGCCATGAAGTGATGGGATCAGATGCCATGATCTTTGTTTTCTGAATGTTGAGTTTTAAGCTAGCTTCTTCATTCTCCTCTTTCACTTTCATTAAAAGGCTCTTTAGTTCTTCTTCGTTTTCTGCCATAAGGGTGGTGTCATCTGCATATCTGAGGCTATTGATATTTCTCCCGGCAATCTTGATTCCAGCTTGTGCTTCATCCAGCCCAGCATTTCACATGATGTACTCTGCATAGAAGTTAAATCAGCAAGGTGACAATATACAGCCTTGATGTACTTCTTTCTCAATTTGGAACCAGTCCATTGTTCCATGTCTGGTTCTAACTGTTGCTTCTTGACCTGCATACAGATTTCTCAGGAGGCAGGTAAGGTGGTCTGGTATTCCCATCTCCTGAAGAATTTTCCACACTTTGTTGTGATCCACACAGTCAAAGGCTTTAGTATAGTCAATGGAGCAGATGTAGATGTTTTTCTGGAATCCCCTTACTTTTTCTATGATCCAGTGGATGCTGGGAATTTGATCTCTGGTTCCTCTGCCTTTTCTAAATCCAGCTTGAACATCTGAAGTTCTTGGTTCACGTACTGTTGAAGCCTACTTTGGAGAATTTTGAGCATTACTTTGCTGGTATCTTAGCTCTTTATTATTTACTATTATATTTACTATGATATCTTAGCTCTTTACTATTATTAACTTTAAAGATTTATCAAAGAATACATGTACATAGTTTAAAAATGAAATATTCTTCATCTCAACTCTAATTTACACAGGTTTGTTCACTTTAGGTTAATTTTTCAAACTATACTTTTACAAGCTGCACCATTTTCTGTATTTAGGTTGTTATATATATGTTATATTTCAATTAAAAAAATTTATGAAAACCACAAATCAAGTACTATTATTTTAAAACAACAACAGTTTTCCTTCCTCATTCCTCCTCTAACCTAGACCTTTTCACCAGAGGCAATTACTCCCAATTCAGCTATTTCCTTTGGAATTAACCTACTTATTTCTAAATAATATGCCTATGCTGGAATGTCTTGATTTCTCAGTTTTAGACATTTTTTATCTTTCACCATATTGGTTGAGAACTTAGTTCTTTTATACTTGTCACATTTCGCTTCCTGGCTATTATCTCACTGACAAAGTTTCAATTTAAACAAGCTGGTATTTATGCTACTATGATTATTTAAGTATTACTCATTGCTGAAGCAAACAGTGTATTATAATCATGCTTCCTTCCTCACACAAATTTTTATTTTGCAGAATTTCATAACTGCCTTTTTTGATTTTCCATATAAAATTTTCAAAATGTTCCCACATCTCTGCCAAATGCCCATTAGTCTATTTTTTTTTTAGTTCATCTGGATTTCCCTTCTCTATAACTGAAATTCATCATCTCACAAACCCCCAGCAACTGAAAAAAGCTTAAATACTACTTTTACGATAAATCAGTTACTTCCTATTTAGAATAGTCTCATTTGAGTGAATATTTGATCAAAATCAAGACTTAAACTTTTATCGTCTCTTTCTCTTATTTTCTAAAGTGATTTAAGTTCCTAGAGGGACTTGGGTATTATTCTTAAATTGGAGGAAGGGAATCTGACTCCTGTACTATCTTCTGTCCTTGCTGGCCTTTGCTGAATTGTAATTCAGCACACCTGTCTTTAGACTTCCTGTGCTGATATCTCGGGTTCCTGCCTTGGCCTCTAGTCTAAGTCCTTTTTACTCAACTTTGAAATCTCTTTCAGATTGCCAGCCATCTCAGAACTTCTACATCCCACTGGGTACTTGGGATCTCTCAGCTGCTTTGCCCATCATGGTAGGGTATGGGGAAGGAATTTGTAAGGTTGCTTTTAGTCTGCCTAGGCACTTCCCTCAGCTGTGGCTACTTCCCTGCTCAGGCACTACGTTGTACTTCTTTAAGAGATTTGCAGTTCTCCATGCTATACCCTAGAAAGTGAAACACAAATTTTATCTGCTTAGAACATCTCCTCAACCAGCTAATCTACCCTCACCTTAACGGCCAGGGTCAAGGCCCAGTGGAGTAAGATATAAGAACGCTGGATCTTGTCACAGTAATCCATAAGCAGCTAAACATTAATCATTCTGCCTTAGATTCACCACTTCCTATCTGTTGGTTGAATTCTTTCTTCTTTTTGAAGAGATAATGATTTTTTTCACCATCATGCATTCTTCACATTTTTGTGGATCCTGGCAGGAACTTAAAATATGAAGTCCTGCTACACTAGTTCCTTCAAATCCACAAAGCCTTAACAAAACCTAGTTCCTGCAAATAAAGGCCTTGCTTTCAAAATATTACTAAATCATGATATACCTATGACAACAGAGTACTCTGTAGATGAAAAATAAAAATAATGAGACTATTCACCAGGTGTTGATAGGAAAAGATATCTAGCATATACTGACAAGTGAAAAAAAACAAGGTAGAGGGGACTTGCCTGGTGGTCCAGTGGCTAACACCATGAGCTCCCAATGCAGGTGGCCTGGGTTTGATTCTCAGTCAAGGAACTAGATCTCACTAGTTCTAAAGATCCTGCATGCCACAACTAAGACCTGGTGCAGCCAAATAAAATAATTTTTTCTAAAATAAAGCAAAGTATAGAACAGCATGCACAATAGTTTGCTACTACCCTTTTGTATCTAAAACAGAATGAAATAAGAATAAACAGATCAATCGTTTGGTAATATGCACTTTCATAAAGAAACACCAAAAGAATTCACAACAAAGTAATACAAATGCTTATCAATAGTGGACAGAGGGGAGGAATAAGATGATTGAGCACATTAATATGTATTTTAGTGAGGATTCTCTAGAGAAACAGAACTGGTATTGAGGTGGGAATGAGGTTGAGGAGAGAAAGAGAGAGAGATTTTATAAGGTATTGGTTACAGAAACAGAGAAACCTCTGCTGTCCATCTACAAACTGGAGACCCAGAAAAGCCAGGGATGTAGTTCAAAGGTTGGAGAGCCAAAGATACAGATTCCTATTCAGACCCGAAACCTGAGAACCAGGAGCACAGAGGTCAGGAGGAGATCCCAGCTCTGTCAGAAGTCAGGCAGAGAGTGAATTCAACCATTCTCTGCCTTTTGGTTCTATTTAGGCCCTCAACAGATTGGATGGTGCCCACCCATATTACGGAGCGTGATCTGCTTTTACTCAGTTCACCAATTCAAATGTTTATCTCTTCCAGAAATACCCACACAGACACACCCAGAAATAATGTTTAACCAGTTATCTTAGCATCCTGTGGCCCAGTCAAGTTGACATGTAAAATTAACCATCACAAGGTAGGATCAAAACTTCTCAATATATCTTTTCATTTCTTCAATTTTTGAATCATGGAAATTTTTATCTATTAAAAATGTGTTTAAAGTTTTGTTTTCAAGTCTATGTTTTCATTACATGTTCTTAAAAATCCAGTAAGTTATTCAGCTACCTTTCCAGTGACTCAACTCTACCTTGTCTTCTGTTTCACAGTGGTGACCTAGTAGTTTTAGCAAAGCACTGTTCCTAGATAAATCCAACTCTCTACCTAAGCAGCTGAATCTGACTAGAGAAAAATATAAGCAGGATGACTGATATCACTTTATACTTACAACTACAAATGCCTAAAAACCCTACTATACCTTCAACAATACCTGAAAATTCTACTCTATTTCCCTAGTTAATTTACTCTTCCACTCTCACAGATGACTAATTTATACATTTTCTCCCCTCAAACTTCCAACACTCCCTCTACAATCCTCACACAGCCAATGACCTCTCTCCTCTTATTTTATTTTTTAAAAAAGAAAAGGAAAATAAATTAAGAAGGAAAATTCCACACGGTCCTACCACCACATCAGTTATGAAGTACAAGCAGCTGCAAATAACAGACACACACACACCCAAAAAAGGGGGAGGGAGGAAAAAAATTAGTAAAGTGTAAATAAATTGTTTTATTTTCTACCATAACGAGAAGTCCCAAGGTAGGCAATCCAGGTTTTGTGGGGCAGCTCCACAATGTAATCAGGGACCTAGAGTCTAACTTCCTCTGTCCTTAGCAATGGCTTAAGATTATTTTATCATAGATGGTCGCTAGAACTCCAGTCATCATGTTCATATTCTAGGTAAGACAAGGACAAAGGGCAAAGACATATAACAGCTCAGTTAATCCTGTTTCTCAGAAACCTCATCAAACCACTTCCACTAATAACTTACCAGAATTTAGTCACATGGATGTCCATGAAATAGTTGGAACAGAAGCTCAGCACCCTGCTCTCAACAAAATCAGGGTTCTGTTCTTATAAAGAAATGAGGGGAGAATAAGGACAAATTACCTCTTCTCTTATTTCACTGGGTAGGGTAGAGAAAAGAAGCAATTAGAGGAGAAATTCCACTTATTCCCACCACCAAATCTAACTGCCAACCTGAATCCAAACTCATATACTCTGGTTTCCCCCCAGGTCAGTGGATGAACTATCAAAGTCCTTTCTCTCCAGGGCTAGCCCCTTCAGTCATGCACCCATTTCACTACTTAAAACTTGGCTCCTTAAACTATCCCCTTTTCTCCACACCATCAGTTTTCCCTCTCTTTTGTTTATTCTCGTTAGCAAACAAACATGCTAAAATATGTTTTTTTAAATCTCTCCTTATTGAATATCCCTATCCAGCTATCCCAGCTATATAACCCTTTGCTTTCTTAAAGCAAAATTCCTCAAAAAAAAAAAAAAAAAAAGATTTTTATTCCATTTTCTCCACTTCCTCGCCTTGCATTCTCTCTTGAACCCATCCCAATTAGTCCTACATTCATCCCTACCATTCCTTCCACTGAAGCCACTCTTGCCCAAGTCACCAGTGACCTCCACAATGCCACATCTTCTAGCTGGTTCTGAGACTTCATCTAACCCAGATTCCCAGAAAAAAATTGACATGGTTATCACTTTCCTGCTTGAAACACTTAGTTCATTTGATTTCCAGAACACCACATTCTTCATGATTTTCTTTCTACACCACTATCTGGTCCTTCTCACTTTCAACTACTGGATCCTCTTTCTAATCTTTAAAAGCTGGAGTGCTCCAGGATTTAGTCCTCGGACCTCTTTTAATCTATACTTTCTTCCTCGGTGACCTCATCCAGTTTCTATTCTGATGATTCCTAAACTTATCTCCAATGTGACTTCTCTGCACTTTAGCCTTTTGCCTAATCATTGTCTATACTGCATCTCAAACTTAACATCCTAAACTGATCTTTTGATTCCTTCCATTTCCCTATACCTATTCCTTTTTCAGTATTCCCCAGTGTTGCTCAGGCCCAAACCTTTGGAGTCATGATTGGCGTCTCTCTTTCTTTCTCATCTTCATCCAGTACATTAATAAATCCAGTCACCATCACCTTGAAAATATATCCAGAAACCCACCACTTTCTACCACCTCCCCCACTGACTGGTCCACTGGTCCAAGCAATCTTTTATCTGCATTATTGCAATCCCTTTCCAGCTCCTATTCCTTACTCCACTATTAACCCCCTATAGTTTATTCTCACAACAACCAGAATAAGCCTTTTAAGATAAGGCAGAATATGTCATATCTTTGCTCAAAGCTATGTAATGGCTTCCCATGGTTTTTAGAATAAAAACATGGTCTTTCTTCAGCTAGTATGAAAGACCCCAACATGATCTAGACTATTTACATGGCTACTTCTCTGACCTCATTTCATAACACTCTCCTCCTTATTTACTCTGCTCTGATATCATTGACTTTATCGATGCTTAAAAATGATGTACACATTTAACATCAGAGCTTATGTACCTGATGTTCCCTTTGCTTGAAATGCCCACTCTGTTATTTCATCCAGGTCTTTGTTGAAATAACTACCTCCTCAGAGAGGCCTTCTCAAATCACTCTAACTAAAATAGCACTCCTCAAAAAACTAAAATAAAATAGCACCCTTCTGTAACTTCAATCTCTTTTCCAGACTTACTTTTCTTCACAGCACCTACTAGTACCTAACATATTTCATCTCTTTGCTATATGTTCATTTTCTTTCTCCTTCTTAGAATATAAACTCCATGAAGAAAGGACATTTTATTCATTGTTTTATCTGTGTGCTTTGTGCTCAGTCACCATAGCATGTCCGACTCTTTGTGACCCCCTGGGCTACCCCTGGACTGTAGCCCACTAGGCTCCTCTGTCCATGGGATTTTCCAGGCAAGAACACTGGACTGGGTTGCCATTTCCTTTTCTAGGTGATCTTCCTGACCCAGGGATCTAACCTTTGTCTCTTATGTCTCCTGCATTGGCAGGTGGATTTTTTACCCACTGAACCACCTGGAAAGCCCAGGTTATAACTACCTAACACTTAAAAGGAGTACCCGCCATCATATGCTCTCAATATATATTTGTCCCATAAATAAATAAAAACAGAAACCACATTGTTTTCTACAAGCACACAATGTACACTTTCCAGTCGTTAATTAACTTCTCTGCAGCATTTGACATTTTGCTACTTCTCTGTCTTGAAACTCTCTCCTTGGATTGTGAAACTCCCCTAGTTATCCCTCACTCATCATTGCTTCCCAGACTCCTATTAGAGGACCCTTTTCTCTACTTCAAATATGATCATTCTTCAGATTCCCTACTAAAGCTAGGTTCTCTATTAAGACCACAACTCTCAGGACTTCCCTGCTGGTCCAGTAGCTAAGACTTTATATTCCAAATGCAGGGGGCCAGGGTTCAATCCCTGGTCAGGGAACTAGATCCCACATATCACAACTAAAAGTTTGAAAGCCACTACTAAAGATCCTGCATGCCACAACAGTGGTCAAAGATCTCATGTGCCACAACTAAGACCCAATTCAGTTCAGTCACTCAGTCATGTCTAACTCTTTGTGACCCCATGGACTGCAGCACACCAGACTTCCCTGTCCATCATCAACTCCTGGAGCTTGCTCAAACTCATGTCCATCAAGTCAGTGATGCCATCCAACCATTTCAACCTCTGTCGTCCCCTTCTCTTCCTGTCTTCAATCTTTCCCAGCATCAGGGTCTTTTCCAATAAGTCAGTTCTTCACATTAGGTGGCCAAAATATCAGAACATCAGCTTCACCATCAGTCCTTCCAATGAATAGTCAGGACTGATTTCCTGTAGGATGGACTGGTTGGATCTCCTTGCAGTCCAAGGGACTCTCAAGAGTCTTCTCCAACACCACAGTTCAAAAGCATCAATTCTTCAGCACTCACCTTTCTTTATAGTCCAACTCTCACATCCATACATGACTACTGGAAAAACCATAGCTTTGACTAGATGGACCTTTGTCAGCAAAGTAATGTCTCTACATTTTAATCTGCTATCTAGGTTGGTCATAGCTTGTCTTCCAAGGAGCAAGTGTCTTTTAATTTCATGGCTGCAGTCACCATCTGCAGTGATTTTAGAGCCCCCAAAAATAAAGTCTGTCACTGTTTCCATTGTTTCCTCATCTATTTGCCATGAAGTGATGGGATCAGATGCCATGATTTTTGTTTTTTGAATGTTCAGTTTTAAGCCAGATTTTTCACTCTCCTCTTTCATTTTCATCAAGAGGCTCTTTAGTTCTTCTTCACTTTCTGCCATAAGGGTGGTGTCATCTGCATATCTGAGGCTATTGATATTTCTCCCAGCAATCTTGATTCCAGCTTGTGCTTCATCCAGCCTAGCATTTCACATGAAGTACTCTGCACAGAAGTTAAATCAGCAAGGTGACAATATACAGCCTTGACATACTCTTTCCCAATTTAGAACCAGTCTGTTGTTCCATGTTTGGTTCTAACTGTTGCTTCTTGACCTGCATACAAATTTCTCAGGAGGCAGGTAAGGTGGTCTGGTATTCCCATCTCCTGAAGAATTTTCCACACTTTGTTGTGATTCACACAGTCAAAGGCTTTAGTGTAGTCAATGAAGCAGAAGTAGATGTTTTTCTGGAATTCCCTTACTTTTTCTATGATCCAATGGATGCTGGGAATTTGATCTCTGGTTCCTCTGCCTTTTCTAAATCCAGCTTGAATATCTGGAAGTTCTCGGTTCACATACTTTTCAAGCCTGACTTGGAGAATTTTGAGCATTATTTTGCTAGCATGTGAGATGAGTGCAATTGTGCAGTAGTTAGAATATTCTTTGGCCTGGTACAGTCAAGTAAATAAATATTAAAGGAAAGAAAAAAAAGACCATGACTCTCCTAGCTCTATATATTCCCCTGACTGGTCTTAATCATCCTCATGGCTTATTTATCATCTTTATGTTGAAAACTTTTCAAATCTGTATCTCTCTCTTCTCTCTTTATACCTGCATATATGACTGACTGATGAATATCTCCAAGTACATGTACCACAGATACTTAAACCTCAAAATGTGTCAAACACTGAACTGTTAGCTTCTCCTCTGTCCCATCTTCAGTTCCCACCCACTTCTTCCTTCAGGATTCTGATCTCATTGAAAAATACCACCATTCAACCAGTTACTTAAACCAAGAACCGGAAAACTAACCTTCATTTCTCAGTTTTCTTCACACCCTGTGTTCGTCCAATCAATCACCAAGTTGAACATTTCAACAACAAATTTCATACTAAGCACCTACTATGTAGTAATAAATCTGAAGAAAAGTGGCTTTACGATTGGCTAAGCAGCTTCACAGTGTTACAGCACCAGTTGGCATCTCTGATTCTGTTTACGTTAAGACCCTCAAGGTCTTAAATTGGCTTCAGGCATACCTTCACAGAACATTTCCAAAAGCAGAAAGCAAGGGATAGGAGTGAAACAAGAGGGCTTTCCTCAAGTTGCAATCTTTTTTGATCAGGGAGAAAAGTCATTCCCAGAAACACCCTAGCAGACTTCCCTTTATGTTGCTTTGGCCAGAACTGGGTCCAATTATGAAGGAGACTGAGAAAGCAAGCATCTGGCAAAGCGAAACAGGGTTCCCTCAATCCCTGGGATTGAACACATGCATACCCTTTAAAAAAAGAGGGGAGTTTATCTTGGCAACAAATAAGAGAAAAAAAGTGGTTTCAGAGACAGCAATCAAAATTGATTTCCACAAAAACAGACATGGAGCTTGCATTTTAATTAAGGAGAAATTTTAAACATAAATATACAAACAAGGTAATTTCATATGCTATAAATGCTACAAAATCAGGTGATGTGATAAAAAGTAATGTGCATATTTTGATGGTAAAGCTGATAGAATTTGCTAGTGGAACTGAACATGACAGCATGTTAAAAAGATGATTTCAACTGCGAGTCTCTCCTCGTAGCAGAAGCACAGAGTACTAATCACAATGGGGGCTGCTCAAGGCATCACAGGTATTTAGAAAGTTTCTTCCTCTCTTTGGCCAATTTTAGTTGAAATGAGCACAACTGAAACTGTAACCAAAGGAGGCATTATGCTTCCAGAAAAACCTCAAGGAAAAGTATTTCAAGCAATAGTAGTAGCTGTTGGATGGGGCTCTAAAGGAAACCAGCTCCTGTGAAAGTTGGAGATAAAGTTAGAGTTAATTCTTCCTCCAGAATATGGAGGCATTAAAGTGGTTCTAGACAGTAAGAATTATTTCTTATTAGAGATGATGACATTCTTGGAAAATAAGTAAATGGAAATAAATTACTATTGAGATGGCACCACGTGAAGCTGTCAATCCCAGGGAAGTTTTGAAATCTTTCATGTAAATAATTTCTATGCTTTCCTTTTATAATAAACTAATGATATCCAAATTAATGACATCCAGTGTCTCTAAAATTCAGTTTCATTGCACTGATTTAAATATTTCCAAAACAAACAGACAACAACTCCAAACAAAAAATGACTCCAAAGGTAATACTCATTTCCATTCATAAATGAAGCTTGAGAAAGATAATAATGAGTGTAAAGTCATACCATTATTAACTGATAGTCAGAATTGAAATTAGTACTATCTGAAATCAAAGTCAATTTTCTCTCCCCTATACATCTATCTGTGGGGTGAAAAAATACACAAAATGCCATATATAAATTTATAACATTGTAACACAAAGAATAAAAAGTCAAGTGTTTGAAAATAGTTGATGCTTAGAAACTTGTTCTATTTATTATTTTTGTCTTTCATTATAGGATTGGTTAAAATGAACAAAATACTTTGTAAAGTTTTGTGTCTAAACCAAATATGGAACTATCAAAAATGTTACTGACTTAAAACACACACACACACACACACACACACACACACACACACACACACACGCATTACTGACTGTTAGAAAGTAGCAAATGGCCAGGATATTAAGTAGCAAAGATAGGAGATTCAAATAGCAACACAGGGTTTTCCCACTATATCAGACTCAGACCAAATAGTTACAGGTCCTGAAACACTCTGACAAAAAGACCTACAAAATCAGTTAAAAAGTTAAGACAGTGGATAATACTGTTTATATTCAAGTGATAGATAACTACTATTCAGTTGTTAAATATAGACAAAGTATACATATCTATATATAATATAAACAAATAGAGCTATGTACGCCAAAGTCTTTGATTGTGTGGATCACAACAGACTGTGGAAAATTCTTCAGGAGATGGGAATACCAGACTACCTTACCTGCCTCCTGAGAAATCTGTATGCAGGTCAAGAAGCAACAGATGGAACTGGACACGGAACAACAGACTGGTTCCAAATTGGGAGAGGAGTACATCAAGGCTGTATATTGTCACCTCGCTTGTTTAACTTCAATGCAGAGTATATCATGTGAAATGCCAGGCTGGATGAAGCACAAGCTGGAATCAAGATTGCTGGGAGAAATATCAATAGCCTCAGATATGCAGATGACACCACCCTTATGGCAGAAAGTGAAAAAGAACTAAAGAGCCTCTTAATGAAAGAGGAAAGTAAAAAAGCTGGCTTAAAACTCAACATTCAGGGACTTCCCTGGTGGTAAAGCAGATAAGAATCTGCCTGCCAATGCAGGGGACACAGGTTCAATCCCTGGCCCAGGAGGATCCCAAGTCCCACAGAGCAACTAAGCCCATATGCCACAACTACTGAGCCCAGCTCTGGCCTGGGCCCTACCATGCTTCATAACAAGAGAAGCCACCATAATGAGAAACCCACACACTGCAGCTAATATCCAGCACAGCCAGAAATTTAAAAAACAAAAACAAAAACTCAGCATTCAGAAAACTAAGATCATGGCATCCGGTCCCACCACTTCATGGCAAATAGATGGGGAAACAGTGGAAACAGTGACAGACTTTATTTTTGGGGGGCTCCAAAATCACTGCAGATGGTGACTACAGCCATGAAATTAAAAGATGCTTGCTCCTTGGAAGAAAAACTATGACCAACCTAGACAGCATGTTAAAAAGCAGAGACATTACTCTGTCAGCAAAGGTCCGTCTAGTCAAAGCTATGGTTTTTCCAGTAGTCATGTATGGATGTGAGAGTTGGACCATAAAGAAAGCTGCTGCTGCTGCTGCTAAGTCGCTTCAGTCGTGTCCAACTCTGTGCGACCCCATAGACGGCAGCCCACGAGGCTCCAGTGCTGAAGAATTGATGCTTTTGAACTGTGGTGTTGGAGAAGACTCTTGAGAGTCCTTTGGACTGCAAGAAGATCAAACCAGTCCATCCTAAAGGAAATCAGTCCTGACTATTCATTGGAAGGACTGATGGTGAAGCTGAAGTTCTGATATTTTGGCCACCTGATGTGAAGAACTGACTCATTGGAAAAGACCCTGATGCTGGGAAAGATTAAAGACAGGAAGAGAAGGGGATGACAGAGGTTGAGATGGTTGGATGGCATCACCAACTCGATGGACATGAGTTTGAGCAAGCTCCAGGAGTTGATGATGGACAGGGAAGCCTGGCATGCTATAATCCATGAGGTCACAAAGAGGTGGACACGACTGTGCAACGGAACTGAAGTGAAATTTGGTATGAGTAAAAAAGAAGAAAAAAAGTCAGCCTTTCCTCTCAGATACTAAAAGGTAGCAATATAAACCACCTTAGCATTATTCAACATTTTTCTGGCATCAAGATACCAGACTAGATTATATATAAAGGTCTCTTATGGCTCTGCTACTCTCTGAAATCTAAGGTATTATCCGGAATCTTAAAAAAAAAAAAACTCAAATACTTCCTCATTCACAGCAGGGGAATTCACAGATTAAAAGGTTAGCAAAGCTAATGATTTTAGAAAGGTATCTGGGGAAACATATGGGCCCACAGGAGAAATTTTCTGCAATGAATGCTCTAAGGTTCTGCAGAGCTAGGAGGAGGGAGCTGTCTGCTTTCAAATGGCTTTCATCCAGAGCAGACAGCAAAATGGAGTTCAGCAGTGTGGTTCGCTAACACTCATCTTTCCAGTCAAGCTAATTATTTTCCATCTTCTTTTAAGAAAAGTGAGACAATATTCAAATATATTCCTGTCTCCTATGACCCTGTTTGGGACATGTGCACAAATTTGGATTTTGACTTGAAAACCATTTTATTTATTTATTTATTTTTAAATTTTATTTTATTTTTAAACTTTACATAATTGTATTAGTTTTGCCAAATATCATTTTAAAGGTTTGTGACTAGAAGAATAATTATTAGAGGGACTTCCCTGGTGGTCCAGTGGTTGGGACTCTGTGCTTCCACTGCAGGGGGCACAGGTTTAATCCCTGGTTGGGGAACTAGGACACCAAATGCCTCATGGAGTGGCAAAAAAAATTTATATATATATATATTTTTTCTTATTCTGACTTGATAAAGCTTTCCCCAAATCTGAATAAGAAAATCATTCAATATGAACTATGAATTTTTACAGTCTATGTTTACCATTTTTGTTCAGTTCAGTTCAGTCGATCAGTCATGTTCAACTTTTTGCGACCCCATGGACTGCAGCACGCCAGGCTTCCCTGTTCATCACCAACTCCCAGAGCTTGTCAAACTCATGTCCATCGAGTTGGTGATGCCATCCACCCATCTCATCCTCTGTTGTCCCCTTCTCCTCTTCCTCATGCTATTTCTGTTACAGAATTTGTCAACAGCAAAAGACAAAACAGAAACCTAAGATGATGTTTAGCTGTTTAACATCTAATCCAAGCATCACTGTTAAAAACAACTTATTTTACATGAAAATAAAAGTTTATACTGAGCTAAACAAAATAATGGATTTCCATTGAATATCTAAATCATCTAATTATTTCCAACTAAAATAAACATTAAATGGCAAACATAAATGTATCTACTTTTGGTTATTTACTTTTTACAGAGACAAAAAATATTTAGGTCCATTAGCAAATGTTTTATGCCATACTGAAAAATTTTATTATGAGGAAGCATTTATAAATGTATATATGGGCATCCCTGGTGTCAACTGGTTAAGAATCTGCCTGCCAATGCAGGCGATGAGGGCGTGATCCCCAGTTCAGGACACCTGCCACAAGGCAACTAACCACTGAGCTTGCACTTTAGAGCCTGCAAGCCGCAACTACTGAAGCCCATGTGCCCTAGAGCCTGTGCTCCACAACAAGAGAAGCTAACACAATAAGAAGCTCTTGCACTGCAACTGGAGAGAAAGCCTGCACACAGCAAAGAAGACCTAGCACAGCCATAAATAAATAAATAAAAATTATAAATGTGTTTGTAAGTTTGCTAATCTACTGCAGGATACTCATATATGATAAACAGTTAACAATTTGCTTTCTAGTTTTCAGTGGGAAGCAAAGATTACAAACAGTTTAAAAGGTCAGAAAAAGAACTGAGAATACAAAATTAATCAAAGAGAAAGTGTCAAACATTTAGAGTAATAAGCATAAATTAACAGCACAAACTATGTGGAATGATACTAAGAAAATGAAGGCAAAGCAACAAGCACACCTTTGGAAGCTAAGAAACAGTGGAACGCCCATCAAAGTTTTCTCCTACCACTGTGGGAGGATTTACTGTAATTTCCTTATTTCTTCAAACTGTGATTATGGAACATTGGTTAATTAAGATTAGCATGTATTTAAATATAAAATATATATATTATCTATATTTATCTGTATAGACAAATGGACACTATGTGTCTTCAATTTATCTATAATTTATAGATAGATTTACATTTATTATCTATAAATAAGAGAATAATTTCATAAAATGCAAACCAGAATACATGCATGGCATATACTAAAAATAGGAAATACATGTCAGCTTATTAAACTTTCATTTCAGTTACTTACATGGCTTTATATATGTAAGTATGTGCTGGGCCACAAATACACTTCATTTCTTACTGTGAAATCATCCAACTCATTTGAAGGTTGCTGTTCTTATGCCACAGTAAATTAAGCAACAAAAAGGGTCTATGTAGCCAGCTGAAAAGGCCAAACAAGAACCAGCCCTCTTGCTGCCTTATACATACGCAGATGACAACTCAAGGCTGTAGTCACTCTCTGGTAGGCTCATACTTTGTTGCCTTGTCTTTTCAGACTTATAGCCAAGCAGCAGTCCTTCTTTAAAAGAACATCCTCCATTTCTTACAACTACTTGCAAGGCTGATGAATTCTGCTGGTAGCTTCCCAGATATTTGTAAATCTGCCATCAGTTTAGAAATTGTTGTCCCACCTTTCAAACTTTTATTCTGCCTACTCATATTAGAACAACCCTTTCCAGCAATAACATGGGGATCCTGTTGCCCCTCCCTCTTCTATCATTCCCAGTATAGCAGAGCTATTTCAGAATGAAACTACACTGTAATTTCCAAAAAGCATACAACTTATTTTAACTATATTATGTAGGAGTTTATAATCATTTAATGTAATGCATATTTACCTATGGGGCTTCCCAGGTGGCTCTAGTGGTAAAGAACCCAACTGTCAATGCAGATCTAAGAGACAAGGGTTCCATCCCTGGGTCAGGAAGATCCCTGGGTCAGGAAGAAGGGTATGGCAACCCACTCCAGTATTCTTGCTTGGAGAATACCCTGGACAGAGGAGCTTGGTGAGCTAAAGTCCATACGGTCACAAAGAGTCAGACACAAGAAGCGACTTCACAAACAAATATAGGTAAATATGCTCTCCTCCAAGAATAAACCGGAAGTTACTCTGTAACAATTGCCTTGCATCATTTCTTCTCTAGATAAGGTTTGTAAGTTTTTGAGAAGATAATATTTGAACTAATAAAACTGGATTTATGAGGGAAAAAAGACATTCTTAAAAATACAGATTGCTGTAGAAGATCCCTTGCCAAAATCAATTTGTAAAAGAGCTAAAGCTTCTTGCAGCTATGTAACCTTCTATAACTGCTTTTGAAATCTTTTTATCACTTGGGTAAATGAATATTTAAATATTATTTCATAATTATCTGTGATCCTATTTAGTTAAGTGTCTGAACCTTCTAATATTTTTGACAAACATTACTAAAATAAAATTCTAAATTAAGACTTTTTGACCTTAGACTAACTGGCATTTTCCCAGAGGAGCCCTGGAGCATCTCAAAAGATCTGTTCTCTCTCCTTATAAAAAGAAAGATATTAGAGTAATTAGGTTTATTTGATATGTTAAATTACATGGAAAGCACTTTCAAATAAATAATACTAAGCCTTATTTACATTACATCTGCATTGATCAGCAATGCTTTTGAGGAAAGATCTTGATCAAAAGGGGTAAATGTGAACATAAATAAGGGAAACTTCATTTTAAATGGAGTCAGGAAGCCCTGAAGGAGGGACTCTCAGTACACGTAGCACCAGTTGCAGTCTGCATAACCAGCAGGGAGAAGGAAGGTAAGAATCTCACTTTTCTTAAGGTATGAGAGAGGACATTTTAACACAGGTATTTCATCTCCTGCTTTTATAAAAAGGAAGGCAGATCCCTCCCTGTCCCAACAACTATAATCACCACTTACAGCCAGTGAGAAATGGCAGCAATCTTGAACTCTCATTCTTCTCCATGAAGTTTTCTTCAAACAGTCCCCCGTACAGTTTCCTCCTAAAATCAAATAAAAGCACTCTCCTTTGTTCTCTGGATTTGGCTGACTCCCCATAACTTGCCTGTCCGAAATTGTGATTCTCTTCTGTTCCTAAATAAACCCATCTTGTTGCTTAAATAACTGGTTGTTTTAAGAGTGACAATGTATATAAATGTAAAATCACGATGTTGTACACTTGAAAGTAATGCAACAATGTACACTCGAAAGTAATGTAACTTTGTATGTCAATTACATTGTATGTCAATTAAAAAAAAAAAAAAAGGTTTTATAAAACTCTAGGGTTTCCCTGGCGATTCAGTGGTTAAGAACTGACCGCCAATGCAGGGGACATGAGTTTGATCCCTGGTCTGGAAAGATCACACACTCCTCAGAGTGGCTGAGCCCAATTGCCAGTAATTACTGAGTCTCCCAACTCCCCAGAGCCCGAAAGCCACAACTACTAAAGCCCTCACGCCTTAGAGCCCGCAGTCCCCAAGAGAAGCCACAGCAATGAGAAGCCTGTGGCCCGCAACTAGAGAGTAGCCTCCCATTGCCGCAACTAAAGAAAACCCGTATACAGCAAGGATGACCACCGCAGCAACCCGCCCCGCCCCCCGCAAAAAAAAAAAAAACACCAAAAACAAAAACAAAACTCTAGTCCAAGGAATCTCTACCTCCTAACATCTTTGGTAGTCAAACAATTTCCTCTCTCCCCAAGTTTCTGTCCTCACTTCTTCAATTCGGCTACCAACTTTGAAATGTGTCTTTAAATCTCTCGTTCTAAAAGGCCCTAGAGCTGTTTCATAAAGTTGATTGGTTTCCGTCTGAAAATGGGGCCTACCCTACCCTTTTAACAGCTCAGTGCTTAGGTGCTTATTCTTTAAATGACTGAAATACTACTTGGGGCCTTTAGTTTAAAGAACAAGTAAACCAAGTAAAACTATTCAATTTTTTCTAAACCTTACTCCTCCACATTATCAGGTAAATGCATTCTGTACTGCCATTTTAAAGAAACTAGGAAGAGAAAAACAAAACTCATTGACAAATGATGACAACGTGGAAATAACCAGCTGAGCTATCCGGACCAGAAGTTTCTGCATTTCATTTCTGCATTTCTTCATCTTTAAAACTGTGTAGACTTCTTAAATCTTAAGATTCGCCCAAAATAACGGCAATCGAGCCCTCAGTCCCATGTTGGTTTCTTCCAAACCTGCGCCCCACCCCCATCGTCACCCCCGCCCAGGCTCCGGCAGCCATGCGCCAAAGACTGCAGCACCGGAGCTCGCGGTCCGCAGGCGCGGCGGACCCCGCCCCGCACGGCTGGCGCGGGGAGGCTGCTAGGGGCCAGGAACCCGCCTCTGCGGCTGCTGAGCCGGGCGCCCAGTGGGTGCGCTCGGGCGGAGGAGGGGCCTGCGGCCATGGCACCGCCTTTGCCCGCCCGCCCCGCCCCGGACCGCTACTTAAGTGGCTCCCGCACCGCCCCCGCTCCAGTGCGTTACTTACCTCGACTCTTAGCTTGTCGGGGACAGTAACCGGGACCCGTGTCTACTCCTGTTGCCTGCGCCTGCTGACCCGTAGCCACCATGGTGAGTGGACCGTCGACTTCGCTAGGGAAAACGAGCCGGGGGATCGCCAAGGGCTTCTAGCTGGACAGGGCTGGCCCCACCGCTGTCCATTTGAAGGGCGAAGAGCGAGGCGGGAGCCGAGGGTGAGAGTAGATAGACCTCGATTTGTGGAGAAAGGCTGGGGGCCCAGGAGGAAGGGGGCCACCGCCTTTTCTTCTGAGACTGTAGAACGGGATGGCGGGGTACTGGTTCTCCTTCACCATGGTTAGCACTCTCATTTAGCCCTAGTTTCTGGGCTCGGCGCCCCCAAGACCCTGCAGTCTTTTCCCGCGCATTCCCATCCCCCTCTTAGAGCCTCCCTAGCCTTTAGCGAGCGCGCGCGCGGGCTCTCCCCGCCCTCACTTCCTCCTCAGCACGAAAACCGGAGGCGGGAAGGAACTGCGCACGCGCGACCGTTACCTTCCCGCCTGGGAGTGGCCGGGAGTCCGCCACTGCAGTACGCGCGTGCGCGCTGGGGCGCTGCAGGTCTGACTGGAGGGCCTGTTTCCTGTTACCCTGGGTTCTCCTTTAAAAATTAAGGAGTAAGGTGAATGTGGAGAAGGACTCCTTATCGATGTGCTGCACTGCACCAGTGTCTTAAGACAACTAGCTCTCAGCAGCCCGTAAAGGCCATCTGTCTCTCCCTTCCCTCCGCTGTTTTAGGAATGCGTGTGGGAGCAGGTGGTGGCGGTGGGGGTTTTGAGGGAATAGAAATCGGATCTGGGTCTCCAATAATCCCATGCTGCGTCGTGACAGGTGTGGAGATGCTGAACTGAGCTTCACGCCTGCACGAAGCGAAGTTGGTTGACCATGGCTGCGCCTCTGCAGACGTGGCTTTTAAGAGCTTCTGCAGCTGCGCGACTCCGCGAACCGCAGAGGGGCGCGGGCGCGCGCGCCCTGAATTGCTCATTCATCCTTTGCCGCAGAGCCCCACCCCTCGTCCCTGCGGCCAGGCATTTCCTCTGCACTGCTCTGGCCACGTGCTTCCTGTGCTGGGAGCTGCCCGGAAATCTGGCCACCTACTCTAAAATGGCATTCTGGGCTCTGGGCGCTAGATGGATGACCTCCTCTTTATCTTGATCCTCAAAGGAGGAAGCAATGACTAAGCTCTGTTCTTGGTCTAGAAGGAGGCCTTCCCGATTTAGACGGGGAAAGGAAATTAATTAAAAGCAATGTACATCAGAAGTATAGCCCATCTACCCTAGATTTTTTTTTAAAAAGCATTCCATTTTAGAAGGAAATTTAAGATTAGGTTTCCATAAACATTTAGCATTTTTGTTAAATGTCTTGTGGGTTTTGTGTGTGTGTTTTAATGCGGTTTTTTTCCCTCTCTCTCACAGCGTGAGTGCATCTCCATCCACGTTGGCCAGGCTGGTGTCCAGATCGGCAATGCCTGCTGGGAGCTCTACTGCCTGGAACACGGCATTCAGCCCGATGGCCAGATGCCAAGTGACAAGACTATTGGGGGAGGAGATGACTCCTTCAACACCTTCTTCAGTGAGACAGGGGCTGGCAAGCATGTGCCCAGGGCAGTGTTTGTAGACCTGGAACCCACAGTCATTGGTGAGTTGACCTCAGTAGCTTCAGTGAGAATCCTGGGGGTCTGGGACAGGAGGTGTGTCCTGTGGGCTCCACTGATAGCCTGGGGTGGAGCAGACTTGGGTGGGTTGTTAATGATGGATGGCTGTTTCATTTTCCTTTTCCAGATGAGGTTCGCACTGGCACCTACCGCCAGCTCTTCCACCCTGAACAGCTCATCACAGGCAAAGAAGATGCCGCCAATAACTATGCCCGAGGTCACTACACCATTGGCAAGGAGATCATTGACCTCGTCTTGGACCGAATTCGGAAACTGGTATGTGTAGTCTCAAGAATAAAGTAAATTAATGAACCTAGTTTTTTAAAAGTTCAACTAAAATATGGGCTATTTGATGTCATTTGATAAATATTCATGAAGATAATTTTAATAAAATGCTGAGTAATTTAGGGAAGATCTATTTTTTTTTTTTAAGCGTTTCTTGTCAAAATACAATCTTAAATTTTTGGGATTAATATGAAAAGTGGAAGTCTTTACTATGATGACATCAGAAAGCACAATAACTATGTTTTTTCCATTCCTCTTTTAACAGGCTGACCAGTGCACAGGTCTTCAAGGCTTCTTGGTTTTCCACAGCTTTGGTGGGGGAACTGGTTCTGGGTTTACCTCCCTGCTGATGGAACGCCTCTCTGTCGATTATGGCAAGAAGTCCAAGCTGGAGTTCTCCATTTACCCAGCCCCCCAGGTTTCCACAGCTGTCGTTGAGCCCTACAACTCCATCCTCACCACCCACACCACCCTGGAGCACTCTGATTGTGCCTTCATGGTAGACAATGAGGCCATCTATGACATCTGTCGTAGAAACCTCGACATTGAGCGCCCAACCTACACAAATCTTAACCGCCTCATTAGCCAGATAGTGTCCTCCATCACTGCTTCCCTGAGGTTTGATGGCGCCCTGAATGTGGATCTGACAGAGTTCCAGACCAACCTGGTGCCCTATCCCCGCATCCACTTCCCTCTGGCCACATACGCCCCTGTCATCTCTGCTGAGAAAGCCTACCATGAACAGCTTTCTGTAGCAGAGATCACCAATGCTTGCTTTGAGCCAGCCAACCAGATGGTGAAATGTGACCCTCGCCATGGGAAATACATGGCCTGCTGCCTGTTGTACCGTGGTGACGTGGTTCCCAAAGATGTCAATGCTGCCATTGCCACCATCAAGACCAAGCGTAGCATCCAGTTTGTGGACTGGTGCCCCACTGGCTTCAAGGTTGGCATTAACTACCAGCCTCCCACTGTGGTACCTGGTGGAGACCTGGCCAAAGTACAGCGAGCTGTGTGCATGCTAAGCAACACCACAGCCATTGCTGAGGCCTGGGCTCGCCTGGACCACAAGTTTGACCTGATGTATGCCAAGCGTGCCTTTGTTCACTGGTACGTGGGTGAGGGCATGGAGGAAGGAGAGTTTTCTGAGGCCCGTGAGGACATGGCTGCCCTTGAGAAGGATTATGAGGAGGTTGGTGTGGATTCTGTGGAAGGAGAGGGAGAGGAAGAAGGAGAGGAATACTAATTAACATTCCTTTGAGCCTTGCAGCATGTCATACTCATCTTCAGCATTAGCTGACAGGCGTAAAAAACTTTCTGACTAGATTGTCTTCGCTTTCAACTATGATCATGTATTGCTTTTCCATGTGTGTCTGTAACACTTATGTCCTGTCTCAAAAGTAAAGATTTTAAGAAAGAGAATATAGAGTTCTGTGCTTCTTCTAAATTGGTTTCTCCAAGAAGTACTTTTCACTCCTATACCTGAAAGCCTGCCACTGGAAGTAATACCAAGGAATTCACTCCAGATATCTCTGGGGGGAAGGTGTACTCTGAAACTGGTCTGTTAACATCACCTCAACCAGTATTTTGTTGAAATCCAGCTCAGAGGCCTTGGAAAGATGCAAATTTCAGATGAGAGTGATTTTGGTACTCTAGTTTTGGAACAGGTAAACATTAGGTTGGGGGAATATAGCAGAAAGATACAGAAACTTTCCTACCCTGTAATGATGGAAGGAGGAAAGTTGTAGGATCAGAATTCCTGCTGACCAAAAAAACAATATGAAATAATTGTTTAAGAGTAAGCCCTACACCTGTGGAAGAGCAGGGGCTTACAAGGGATGAAATGGCAACACTTGCAAAGGTTAGGACAAAGTTACAATTTGTAGCACTGGGCATAGTTTACATTCTTTCCAGTATATAGTGTGGCTAATCTAAAGCCCACTATAGAAGAGAGGTTAAATCCTCTGCCTAGAGAAAATATATTTTAAAAGCTCAGGAAGCACATGGATTATAAAGGTCTGAAAAGTTGAGAATAGAGGTGAGTAAAATTTTGCCAGTTCTTTCCCTAGTCAATAAATCCTATAAACTTAGAATACTCATAGTTCTCAACTCCTGATAAAATCCACAGACATTTCAGAGAGCTCTTTTGGGAGGCACTACAGGCCAAGCACAGCAACCCAATGTAGCCAGAAACCACAGGTCCCGGGGAAGGCACATGTCGGCCTTTGTAGCACTGATGGGAACCCCAATGAATTAGTGCCCAAATGAAGATAGGACTTTGCGTTAGTATTGAACTTTCAGGGAGGCCGTCTTTAGAGCTGACTGAAGAAGCTTTGAAAGGTCTCTCTCTTGCCAAACAAGACAGAGAGCTAGCTAGGCTGGATCTTGGGAAACCAATACAGAGGAGGTTTTGGAGGGAAAAGCACACACTATGGTGTGCCATGTTGCTTTTTGAGTCCTGAGGCACAAAGCAGGGACAGGATGTTTTGTGGGGGGTGGATGTTTGTATTTTTAAGAAAAGATAGGTAATAAAGAGTTAATGACATTTTGGGTGATGGGTACATAGGTATTTGCAATGCCATTATCTATTGTCCTAAAAATATGTATATAAAAAACATGTATATGTGGCTTAATATATGTATATTTTAAAAAGTATGACCTCATGCAGTTTCTGAGGGTCAGGAATTCAGGAGCACCTTAGCTGAATGGTTCTGACTCAGGATTTCTCAAGATTTCAGTAAAGATGTTGACTGAGGATGCAGTATCTGAATGCTTGATTTTATTTTTTTTCTCTTTTTAAGATTTTTTTAAATTTTGATTGGAGGCTAATTACAATATTGTGGTGGTTTTTGCCATACATTCACATGAATCAGCCATGGGTGTACATGTGTTCCCCATCCTGACCCTCCTTTCCACCTCCCTCCCCAGAATGCTTGATTTTAGCTGGAGGATTCACTTCCAAGGGGCTTCACTCACATGCCTGGCAAGCTAGTGCTGGTTGTTAACAGGTAGCCTTTGTTCTTCACCACAGGGACTTCTCCATAGGACTGCTTCAGTGTCCTAACAACATCCAGGACAAGGGTGTTGTCCAGGGTGATCCAGGACAAGGCAAGTCGAAAACTACAATAATTTGAAACATTCTCATTTCTACAATATCCTATTGGTTACACATGTCAGTCCTATTCCGTGTGGGAGGAAACTACACAATAGTAGGAGATGTGGGTTGTTGGGAGTTATATACAAAACCCAGAAGGATACTTGGAATATTTCATCTTTTAAAAGGGAGGAAACCTGTAGTTTAGAGAGGAGTTTTCCATTTTCTATAGTTCCAACTCGAATTTCATTGTCTTTGGTTGCCTTTTAAGCCATCCTTTGGTGGCTCAGATGGTAAAGAATCCTTCTGCAATGCAGGAGACCTGGGTTTGATCCCTGGGTTAGGAAGATTCCCTGAAGAAGGGCATGGCAACCCACTCCAGTATTGTTTCCTGGAGAATCCCCATGGACAAAGGAGCCTAGCAGGCTCGTAAGGTTGCAGAGTTGGACACAACTGAGCAATTAACACACTTGGTTGCCCTTATAAGCCACCTTCTATTTACATTCCTCCTAAACTACCCAATCCCCCTTATACGCTAGTTATTTGGTTGCTGCTCAAATTCAGTATTTCCTTCTGTCCTGTCTGTTCCCAATCATCATATAAATCAAGAAGATAACTAGTAGGTACTAGTAGTCAAAGTTTTTGGTACTGTGAGATACTAAGTGTGGGACATTGGAGTGGGAGGTGGGAAATGGCTATAGTGAAATGCTGAGGCAACCAGGAAATGCCATCAAGCATTCCTTTGTGTGTGAGGGGGTGGGGGTGAGGGGGTCGGTGGGGGGTGGAGGTTGGGGGCACGCTGTGGGTCTTATTATCTACATCTCTGTCCCAGCAGCAATCACAGTAATGTTTATGGCCCACACAGTGCTTTAATGGAAGTAAAAATAAATAATAATTCTTTATTTCCCTCTTAGGCCAGATTCTTTATTGGTTCTCTTTCATATAAACAGTAAATTCAGGTTTTGTAAAATGCATTCACTCTCTTTTCAGGCCAAGTCTCTTTTAGCACCTCTTGAGAAATTGTACCTCAGGGTAGAGAGGGCTTGGAAACTGACTGATTGAGATACTTCTTGTTCTGTTACTAGTCGGGGGCTCTGCATCTTCTGAGCCTATTTCCTTTTTGCAGCACAGAGTTGCAGCCTATCTTTCTCCAGGTGACTGTGGGGAGTTGAGTGTGGCAAACAGCGCACTCAAATCTGAAAGGACTTGTAAGTTTATAGTTGTATGTCCGAACTTGGGAAGTGAGGAACAGGCGAAGCAGCCCTCCTCAGGGCTTGACAGCCCTCCTCAGCAGGACACCAGAGCTACTGTCCAGGAAGACTGAGCCATTTATTTAGAAAAGAAATAGAAATAAATAAAGCACAAGAAGGGTTTACTTAGAGATGGTGAGGATGATAATACAGATAATCATGATTATTAACCTTAACCACACCTTCAATTTACACCAACTCACCTTTTTAAGAAAAAATTTTTTACACATCATTTTATTTTTAAAAATTATTTATTTTTGGCTGTGCTGGGTCTTAGTTGTGGCAAGCGGGGGCTACTCTTTGTTGTGGCATGTGGGCTTCTCATCGCAGCGGTTTCTCTTGTTGTGGAACACCAATTCCAGGGCACGTGGGCTCTAGAGCAAAGGTTCAGTTGAGGCACACAAAAGCAGCTGCCCCACTGTGCGAAATCTTCCCAGCCCAGGGATCGAACCCCCGTGTCCCCCCCATTGGCAGGTAACCATTGGACCACCAAGAAGCCCTATACCTATCCACCTTTAAAAGACTGTTAAACGTGAAGTGCCTTCACTACTTAGCATTCTTAACCTCATTGAGTTGAGGTTAAAATGGGAGGAGCCCACTTCTTTGTTTTTTACAGAGGACAGATTTAAGGGAAGTCATACCACAGCCCTGTGTCCTGCCTTGCAGGATCAGATGTCTTAAATATTGCCTGCCAAAGGGCCAGGAGAAATAGGAATCTTTTAGCCTTACGGAGGCCCAGGGCTATGATTTAGGGACATGCTCAGGTTAAGAGGTTTGAGAGAGGAAAGAGAGAGAGAGATGCCATTTCCCTCTCCCAATCCCATCAAATTCCTGGCAAATTCCTTAATGCCCTGCAGATGGCACCACTGACAAGGAGTTCTCTGCCCAGAAGAGTCAAGCTCAGATTTGTGAACTCTGCCCTCCCTGTCACCTTGAAGCTGAGCCTAAAAGATATACCACAAAGAGGAAGTGACTGACCTGGCATACCTGGCATTCATGGGCTTGTCATTTCTTGTTCTGTCCATTCCTGGAGACAGCTGAGCCTCCTTCTAGGCCACTGTGAATCAGTTAGCCACAGAAAACCCCACACTCCGAGTTCTTGACTTCATCTCCAGACTCGAGGGTACTTCCCAGTGTGGAATGAGTTCAAATATATGGCTTTGCGGTCAACCTGTAGTAACGGAGGAGGCATGCTGCCCGATCAATCTGAACTCAATACTGATACAAAGTTAATAACATGATGTGGGCATCATCATGTAGATACAGATATCATTGTGTTGCAAGGGCCATCTTCTTCCTCTCTGCCAAAATGAATACCCTACCCTATCCATCCATCCCTCAGCTGACCAGCTCATCTCCCAGCTGACAGCCTGCTGTATGTTACTGTGTCCAACAGTGATGGATTAGGCTCATCACCGCATTCCTACTTTTGGCCTTCAAACGCTCTTCTCTCAGCCTATAAGACCTTTTACAACCATAATTGATCCTACCACCTTTGCCCTGTTAACTCATTCTGTCTTCCTTTGATGATAAAAACCCAAGTGTCATCTATTCAAGGCCTTGAAGGCTAGGTCAGATGCAGTCAGATTCTCCATTAGATATTTTCATAGTCTGAGAATTAATCTTGAAGCAGAGATTCAGACTTTTAACTCTGAAAACTAGAGGTAACTGTCCCTCTACTGCTTTCCTCTTTTCCCCAGGCCCAAAGATCTAAAATGCTTCAGGAAGACACTCTAGGGTGGACAGTGACGTCAAATGGAGGTAGAAGGGAAAGCTGCTGTTCTGTTCTAAAGATTCTTCATAAATAAGATCTTTCAGCCTCTGTCTGGCCCAGCTCTGTCTCATGATACAGGCATGTAGGAACTTCTACTGGCTCATGTTGATCAAATGCATGCACATGTGCCATGAGTCAAGCTGTGACCCAGCTGCCATAACAGGCTGATGTCACCTTAGGCACTCCTTCTATACAACAGTGTGGAAAGCTAGGCAAGGGATCATTCCCACCAGCCTCTTCACTGATTGCCCTACTGTGCAAATTGCTACCCAGTTCTGGGCACCTCAAGAAGGATATGGACAGACCAGAGAGCTTCCTCCAAGGGGCAAGTAGAATGGGATGCGGTACTGGGTAAAGCAACTTGGAGAACTAAGGATGTTTAAATTACAAGAGAAACCCATGAAGTGCTACTGTCCAGAAATGTCAGGAACCCAGAGAGGACGGCAAAGAATGAAGAAAAACACTGCAGGGGTTTCTGGCAGTGTTCAGTGGCTAAGACTCCACAGGCCCAATGCCGGAGTCCCAGGTTCAATCCTTGGTCAGGGAACTAGATTCTACATGCCACAACTAAAGATCCCACATGCTGCAACTAAGTCCTGGCACAGCCAAATAAATATTTAAAAAAGCAAACAAAAACAACCACAAAATAAAAACATCACAGCTCACTTTGTAACAACAAAGTGAGGCCCATTGTTAGCTAGGACCAACAATGGACCATAGTGCCATCCATGTCATGAAGGACAAATAGGTAGAACTGAAGACTTCTAAGATTCTTCTCCATTCCCAGAGACTAGGATTTCACAAATTTTCCTGGTGTCTCAAGCCAATCTTTAATTATGACTATTCTCTCAAATATTTTTGGAGAGGGCAGAGATAGGTAGGGACAAAGGAACAGAATCTATCAAAACATGCTTTTTAAACCTTTTCCCTCACCCTTGCCAACAACAAAAAAAGTTTTCAGACCCAGAGAGGCCTTGCTTAATGGGAACCCCTGGTTTTCTGGCCTCCCTAGCACCCTAGACAAGAGGGCAATTCCAAAGTTGCTGATCTATTTCTAGGAACTGGTCCAAATTCCACCAGAGATAAGGAAGGAGGTTTATAGCCTGTCTTAATTCGGATTGGTCTAACAAAATACCACAGATCAGATAGTGTGATAGTGTAAACAATAAATATTTATTTCTCAAAGATTTGGAGACTGATAAATCCAAAACCAAGATGCTAGCAGATTCAGGGGCAAGAGAGAGCCTTCTTAACTGGTTTGCAGATGTCTGGCCATCTTCTTGCTGAGTCCTCTTGTGGAGAAGAGAAAAAACAACTATTCCCTTCCTCTTCTTAGAAAGATGATAAATCCTGGGACTTCCCTGGTGGTGCGGTAGTTAGGACTCCACACTACCAATGCAGGGGACATGGGTTCCAACCCTAGTGGGGGATCCTGCATAGGGCATGGAGCTACCAAAAAAAAAAAGATAATAATCCCATCAGGAGGGTTGTACTTCTTGACCTCATCTGAACCTAATTACCTCCCAAAGTTCCCACCTCCTAATACATCATGCTGAGGATGAGAGTTTTAACATGCATTTTAGGGGTACATATTCAGCCCATGGTAGTCAGAGTGAACAGGAATTTTTCTGTAAATACTGTGTTTTTTGTGGGGAAAATTAGGACTTGTAGATAAGCAATGAGAAAATGAAAATAACCTATAATCTGAATGAAAAGCTTTTGAGACTTTCATTTAAAGAAAAGAGCAACTTTTTCTCATGCCCCTCTCTGCCCTCTCTCTCCCCAGTCACCTCTGGGACTGGTGGCCCTGGGTGTTCTGTCTGCTCCTCTCAAAGTGCTATTCAGCAATAAGTCTTTATCATTTGGAAGCTCAAAGATAGCCCCACAAGAAGGAACAGAACAGTGAGCCCTTTATTTTATTTATCCATCTAAATACTTATTTCTGTATTTATTGTTAGTTATTTGGCTGTGTTGGGTCTTAGTTGTGGCGTTTGGGCTCTAGAGCAGGCAGCTTCTAGTTGTGACTTGAAGGCTAAGTTGCACTGTGGCATGTGGAATCTTAGTTCCCTGATCAGAGATTGAACCCATATCCCCTGCATTGGAAGGTGGATTCCTAATCACTGGATCACCAGGGAAGTCCCCAGTGAGCCCTTTAAATAAGCTGGAAGGTGCCAAGGTTCTTGAGGATACTAAAGTTCAAATTTTAGCAGTCTATTACCCTAAGTATCTAAGCAATATAGTAATGAAGGGAATGCAGAAGTAGGGGGAATGTATCTACTAAAAGACAACTGCAGAATATTGGGGGAAAAGGAGGCTTTGGAGTCAGAGAGGCCAAGTTATACCACTTACTATTGTAAGTCCTTGTACAAGTTACTTAATCTCTTTGAATTGATTCCTCATCTATAAATAAATAAATAAAGTCTATTTTGTAAGGTCCTTGTGACACCCAATTAACTAATCTTCGTAAAGTATCTGTTGATCTTTAGCATTTAGTGGAGGCTCAGTCTGGATTAGTTCCCTTCCCTGTGTTGCTCGAGGACACTGAAATTTACTCTCCACAGTCCAGGGGGCCCCTCCCCTACTAAGAATAGGTAACTAATCTCCTGGGCAGATCAGATCCACAAACATTGTCTAGTACTAGTAGCGTGTTTACTGTGAGAACTACACTGGGTTAAGAACTGGGGTTGAAATGAAAGGGGTGAATTAGAAGCCAAATACAGGTTTCCAACCCTCTAAGGAGAGAGGAAAGGAGAAAAGACACAAATGGAGGTAAAGTTAAACAATACAAAAGATTTAAATAACAGCTCAAGGTAATGAATGTTCCAAAACAGGGCATATATGTCTAATTGGTCACTGAACTAACTATGCAACTGGATGCTGCTTAGAGAAGGTGGAAATCCCTTCAAGAAAAGATGGAAGAAAAGATAGCTGGGTTGAGCCTTGGAAGATAGGATATGGACAAAGGGAGATTTGATAAGTTTAAGAAGAGAATGTGTAGCATCTTTTTGCATAGTGTTCTGAGTGATAAGTCAGTAAACAGAGATGCTTTTGCTAATTCTAAACATAGGCAATGGAAAGAAAGTTATTTTGCTTCCAACAAATTTGTAAACAAGGGCTCAAGGACCTGAAAGCAAATAAATTCGATTACTACTTTCTCAAAGGAAGTCTTCTAGATTATTTTTCTCAGTTCTAAGCTTAAACTATGCACTTTCCAGTTTATTGATATTTTGCCTTTTAAAAGTTTACTTCAGTTGTACATTCTGGATGATGATAAATCTCTAAGCAGAACCTATGTTAGCCAGTTGCTAAAGGAATCACATGTAACAGTTTGTGACTTGGGTGATGTCACTGCACTGTGTAAACTATAAAGGGCAGTGAACATTAGATTCATAAATTTTGAAGCAATCTTAAGGGTCTTCCAGTCTGGCAAGTGAGATCAAGTGTAACCCAGGATGACAATGCTAGAATCAGAACCCAGCTCTTCTGATAATCAGCAATGTCTGCCATCTTTCTCACGACATCTGCCAATATTTGAGTGCCTACATGAATTACACATGGGGATAAGAGTTTAAGAGTAACTGTATTCAAGACATATATGATTATTTCCCTTTAGGAACCTATATGGGGGAAACAAACAAATGCAAACAAATTAAATTATGGCAACTTGTGATAAATAAAGGGCTTCTCAGTGGTGCTAGTGGGTAAAGAACCCACCTCCCTATGCAGGAGACCTAAGAGACTCAGGTTTGATCCCTGGGTCGAGAAGATCCCCTGGAGGAGGGCATGGCAACCCACTCCAGTATTCTTGCCTGGAGAATCCCATGGACAGAGAAGCCTGGCAAGCTACAATCCATAGGGTAGGAAACAGACACAACTGAAGTGACTTAGCACGCATGTGATAAATAAAAGGACAAAATTAGATTGCTTTAGATAAGGTACTGGGGTAACATTTAAGTTCAAATCTGAAGGAGACCAGAGCCAAGCAAAAGTGAACTGGGAAGAAGGAGGGGAAGGGAGAACTCTTCCAGAGAGAAGAAACAGCAAGTATGGCTCTTTCCCGGGCAGGAAAGAGATGCGCAGGGTCCACCAGGAACTGAGGAAAGGTCAGGGTGAGGATGAGGCCAAGTTGAAGCAGCAGAGAAGTGCTTCCTTCCAGGTCACAAATTCAAATGCACAACTGGGCTGACAAGGCGCATCTGTTCAAATTTGCTGAAGATTCTGTAAGCCAAACAAAACACAGCATGTCTACTGCAGCCCAGAGGTTACCATTTCGTAACCCCTGAGGGCTTTTTTGTTTGTTCCTTTGTTGTTGTTGTTGTTGTTGTTTTGGCAGCCTCTAGCATCTTGTGGAATCTTAGTTCCTGGACTAGGGATTTAACCCAGGCCCTTGGTAGTGACTGATGTCATCACTGACTCAATGGACGTGAGTCTGAGTGAACTCCGGGAGTTGGTGATGGACAGAGACTGAACTGAACTTGGTAGTGAAAGTGCCATGTCCTAACGACTGGACCACCAGGAAATTCCCCGGGGCTTTGTATTCTTACTTTAAGGCAGGTGAATTTCTAAATGCAAGTAGACTGCTTTTGAGGGCTTTTGAGTAGGGGCAGATTTGTGTTTTAACAAGATCGTTAAAATACTTTGCTTGAGATAAGTGCCAGGGTCATTCAGCAGGCCCAACCCACTTCTCTGTGCTCTCTTCTCCTTCCATGCAACAAAGCCAAGGATCCAGCCAGCTGTATTTGCTTACTATCTCTGCCCACTCGCCCTATTGGATTCTGTTCACTCCAAGTTTGGTTACTATAAGGGAAATCAGCTCTTCAGGTCCATTCATTATCTTGCTACTATATATATACATACACATATGTATAGATATTATATATACACACAAACACTAATATATGTGTATTGTATGTATGTGCTCAGTTGTGTCTGACTCTTTGCGACCCGTGGACTGTAGCCCACCAGGCTCCTCTGTCCATGGGATTCTCCAGGCAAGAATACTGGAGAGTAGGTTGCCATTTCCTACTCCAAGGGACCTTCCCAACACAGGGATCAAACCTGTGTCTCTTGCCTCTTCTGCATTGGCAGGCAGATTCTTTACCACTGCACCACCTGGGAAGCCCTATGTGTGTATACACAAGTATATATTTCCAAGGTTCTACTGCAAATCACTGGGGAAACAGAAAAGAGATCAAAGTAACTTGCCCTGCAGAAATTTTAAGAGTAGAGAACTCAGTTGTACATTCTGGCCCCAACTCTTGCTCAGATAGTAACGGGACACGATCTAGGCCACTAGAATTGTGTTCTTATTCTTCAGCTGGGGGCTTTGCAAAACTCAGGCCTTCTTTTAAGTTTCCCTGTAATGCTCCCTCTATTTGAGAGGATCGGTTTGAGTCTATGAAGGTGGGACTTCCCAAACAGTACCCATTATCAAGGTCATAGGAAGGAAACTTGCATTCCTTAATTTTGTGACAACCTCTCACCGTTTTCTAAAATCTAAAATGCTAATCACGCCTTTCCCTGAAGGGTTGTTCAGGTAAAGATAAAATGAGATAAAATCTAGAAGGTGAGTGGCACATAGCAGGTGGTCAGTTAATGTTTGACTCAGCCCATGATCCCCTGTGGGCATTTCCTCACAAAGCTTAGGGTGGATACTTCTGTAGCTTTCTATTCCGTTTTCTTTGCTATTTGTTCCAGCACACATAGGGGCTCCCACAAAAGTGACTGAGTGAAAATTTCTTGGCGGCTGAGGGTTCCTCGCCCCAACAAAAACACTTTCAGAAAAAGCTACTATGAATCTTGGGTTACTGAGCAGAGCTACCTTTCAGAACCCCTATGGTACTCTCACATCCCACCTGGCTGGCCTGATTCAAATGGCTCATCTTGCCAAGGTCATACTGGTCGCTTATCAACTAAGGGAGGTGAAAAAGGCAGTTGCTTAGTTTCAGAAGGAGCACCGGTAGGCCCCAAAGATCCCGCCTCTTTCCACAGGGCAAGCCTATCAGCGTTCCTCTAGCGAAGAGCGGCAGCTCCCTCTCTAGAAGCCAATGAGTTCCGCTCCCTGGAATTATCCCGCCCATCCGTTGTGTCGTCACTCGGCCTCTAGTAAAATAGAACCAAGACTACGCTTCCCCTTAGCTTTCCTGTTGACGGGTGTTTGCGTTGAAACTATACTGAAAGCCTGACCTTAAAGGGGAGGGAGCAGAGGGGAATCGGGGCCCTTTAAAACGAGGCCAGCTGGTGCCTGCCCCTTTAAGGGCGGGGCGCTCAGACAACAGAATCTGAGCTCCAGATTACTCCGAGTTTCCGTCACAGGCTGCAAGGTAAGGCTCCTTCGCTGGGTCCGGGTGCTTGGCGGCGGCGGTTTCATCGCCGCTGGTCCTCCCCGGGCCCAGAGACACCCCAGCCCCAGTCATGCTGAGCAGAGTATGGAAGGAGCTGACTACGAAGTGCTATCCGTGCGAGAGCAGCTATTCCACGAGCGGGTCCGCGAGTGCATTGTGAGTCCGGGATCCGGGCTGGAAGGGTAGGACCAAGTTGGGGAGAAGCACGGGTGTCGCGGGAGAGGGAGACGTCCGGATCGGAGTGAGACCCCCTGGGCACAGCGCCGGCAGACCCTGTTTGGTCCAGGGGCGAGCGACCAAGAGCCCTGGTCCGACTAGTGCTCGGGCTGGCGAATCCCTAGATCGTCTCCAGCTGAGTAGCTGCGCGATAAACAAAGCCGATCGGTTTCCGTTCCTCCCCTCTATACGCCTCTCCCCGCCCCCCCCCCGCCCCGCCCTCCCTCCTGTCCGCCCCACCCCCCGCCCCCCGCGCGCCAGTGATCCGAGTGCGGGTCTTCCCGTGTCTGGGAATCTGGTGAGCCTGCCGATTTCAGTCAGATAGTCGGAGAGGGATGGGTTTAACTTGGGGAAGGCTTGTTTGCAACGACTTCTCAAACCCAAATGATGTTTGATGAAGGGGAGATGATCAGGGAACTTTGGTGGGTTTCTCACTTTGGAGGAAAGGACTCTTCCTGGGGTGGATTCTACCGTGTAGAAATGGAGAACAACTAAAGTGTCCCCTTCTTTTCCTCGCCCTTATTGGTGTTTTGTTAGAGACTCTGCAAGCCGAGTTTCCTAGCTTCGCAGCCATTCAGGGATTTCCTCTGAAGGGTCGCCCCCGGGGCGACGGAGGGCTTCTGGCTGCTTTCCTTACTTGCTCACTGCCACCTAGAGTAACAGCTGAAACTGTCACACAGCTAGGGACTCCTCACTTCTGGGCCAGGGGCACCCAGGGGAGCTTAGGGGATCGCATTTTTCTTGCACCTGCTCTAAACTCTCATATCTTTCCTTTCTCCTTTCCTTCCTCAGAGCTCCTCAGGGTAGCCCTCACTCCCAAATACTAAAGGGAAAGGGAAAGGTTTAGAAGAATAGAAGTTAGTGAGTGGAGGACCCGCTGTAGGGGTCGTCCTTCATTTTTCTCAGACTGGGCTCCAGTCTGCCCTGGGCAGCTTCAGATTGGAGGAGGGCTAAAGTGAGCCAAGGCATAACTAGGTCTGCCTTTATCTGTGAGGACTGAAAAGTAGGGAGTTTATCAGTCCATGCGTGGGAACTCCAGATCTGCTTTCAGAAAGCTTTCCTTGTACGTTTCTTAGTGGAGGGTTGCACATGGCAGGGTTGGGCATATCCTGGAGTCATACCCGGGCCTTGAGACAGTGGAGAGCCAGAGACCCACTTTCCTAAAGAACAGGGAGGGAAGAGATCTTGGAGAGAGAAGCAGCCTCCTGAATGTCGTCCCATCCTTTAGTCCCATTAGCTGAGGACGTCAGCGCTGGTCAAGGGCATCCTGAGGGCTTCTAGTACATCTCACACATGGCTCCAGTCCCCTGCTCTAGAGAATCACCTAGCCTCTGCTGGACCTGCATGGAACTCCAGCCTGACCTTTTGAGCCCTCCTGCCTTCCTGCTTATTACGCTCGCCCAGGGCAGAGCACTAGGCAGTAAAAATCTTGGAGCTGAAATCCAAGTGGCTCATTCTACTCTACTTCCCTATTGTTAAAAGCTACAATTTTGTCCTAGACCCATGTTTGTCCTGGGGTCTGTGTCTTCTCTCTTTGCTTAGATAGCTGTATGCAGATTCCCTGTAGGGTCAGCTTCTCTTGGGGACTGGAGCACCTATGAGACTGATCCTGCCTTCTTAGCCCACTTCAAACACAATAACATCTCAAGATTCTCTGACCCTGATTGTGAGCCAAGGTGACCAGTGGCTCCTCCCCTGAGCAATAGCAGCTTACTTGGGGTAGGGTGGGAATGTATGCATGTGTAGGATAACCTGGTCAAGTCCTGCCATAACTGTCCATTGGAGGACTAGTCATGAGGGGCATGGGACAGACCCTGAGAGACCTACCCTGGGAGCTGGAAATTACTTTAGGTAGGGACCATGGATTGATAGCTTTTAAAGGTTTTGATCCCAGCTCTAGAAGCTTTATAGATGTGGAACCCCAATTAAAGCCTACTATTATGGGCAGGGCATGAAAGAGACTCTGGTTTGGCCCAGAGCAGACCTGATCTTTTAGGGTCCCTGAATAAACAGAGTAGAAGTTCTGAGTTGGTCTAGGAACACAATTCCTTCTTCTTCTCTCCCGGAGCTTAGATCAAGGTGGGAGTGGAGGGAGAGGGAGTGGAGTGCCAGCACAATGAAGACATCCCTTTCTTCCCCTCAAATTTGCTTTTCCAATTATGTACTATGAAGAAATCCTCTCTGGTTCTGTGGCCTTTTTCAGATGTGTGGATATGTGCATCTCTAGGAGTCTTCTCTGCCCATGCACCAACCAGGGTTCAGCTGAAACTATTTTCTCCCGGGGAAAAAACCCTCATAGAGCTGGACATGGTGCTCTGTCCCCAAGTGCATGTGTCAGTCCCTGAGGCCTTGATTAGAAGGAAGTACTGGGGAGAAAGATGGAACCCCTGGATGTATGGAGTCTAGTTTGGGGAAATTGTCCCCATGGAATTAACAGAGAGGCCACTGGAGCTGTGAAATGTTTGGGGATTAGAGCTTTTCATCTTGCTCACTTTCTGCCGCAGATCTCAACACTGCTGTTTGCGACTCTCTACATCTTCTGCCACATCGCCCTGACCCGCTTCAAGAAGCCTGCTGAGTTTACCACAGGTACCTGTGACTTCCCTCCCTCCTGCCTGCCCTCTGCCAGTGTTCCTGTTGCTATGGCACCAGCCTCAGGGGAAGAGGGCTGTGTTGCTTGCTGGGAAAGTAGAGGTGTCTGTTCTTGAGCTTCTGCCTCCCTTCCTCCACAGGCAGGGACAAGGTGGTAGAGTGGAGAGTCTAGAAGGAGGGCCAGTCATGTAACTTTTATGACCTCAGTTTCATTCTCTACAAAATAAAATGAGCCTAACAATTTCTACCCAGTCCATTGTTATTGTGTGGACCAAATATGATGGCTAATGTGAAAACTCTCTGTGAACCTCAGCAGGGCAACTGCAGGGTGAATGTTGTCATGGGCACAAGCCCATCTCCTAGAGCTCCTACACCCAGGACCAGAGGCCTCCCTGACCACTGGGGTCCCACCCCAGTGGTGATGGTGACCTTTCTCTTTGCAGAGAATTCGTATTAAGGCTTTCAGTAGGCATTCTGTGATTGAGGGGGACGCACTTGTCCCAGTTCCTAACTCCAGATCGTCCGGTCCTGGCCGGAACCTTTCCTCTCCTCCAGATGGCTTCATGCACCCTCAGCCAAGGAGGCAGCTACTCCTCAGTGTGATTCCCCTGGGGACTTTCTCTGTGATTTCCAACCCCTCTCCCCATTTCCCTTCACTCTACCTTGCCACTGATGTAACCAAGCTCACAGACTGGTCATTTATTGTATTTTCAGCTTACAAAGAGGAACCTATGGTGGAGAAGATCTGGGGAAGGAGGGAAGTGGGGGAATTTCATGCTCTCACCCCCCGGGACCACTGATCTTTAAGCTGCCACCCCGGCAGAGTGGATTGTGGGGTTCATAGCGTGAGCTCTCCTGAGCCTCCTGTCCAGCTCTGCCTCAGTGAGCCCAGGCCCCTCTTCAGGGGACAGGGAGGGAGCAGGAGGGCGCTGTGTGACACAGATCATTCCCAGAGCTGCCCACTGATGACCTGCCTCTTCCCCATGCCTCTGTCTTTTGTAGTAGATGAAGAAGATGCCACGGTCAACAAGATTGCGTAAGTACTGCTGCCTCAACGCCGGCACTTGTAGCCTTTGGAAGCTGGGATCTAGTGAGGCCCTGGGAGCAGGGAGAGAGTGAAATGTCCGAAACAATTTCTGCTTCCGCCCCATTTCTGCTTTTTTCCGGCTTTACACCATCCTGGGGACTCTTGGAAAAGCTGCTCTTCCTGTCTGCCTGGTTTGGCTGGGAGCTTCAAGGAGCCTCTTGGCCAGGAACTGTCTGCTGGGGGCCTGAGTCACCAGAAGCAGCTCCAACTTGGCTCCACCTCCCAGCAGCCATTGGAGAAGGGGTGGGGTAGGGATGCAGACTGATGGAAATGCCAGGGGATAGGGAAGGTGGAACCCCCAAGGGTGGGGCTTGCTTGGTTCTGAGAGAATGGCCCTAACTGTAGGCTATTATTATCAACTAGCACCTATAGAGAAAAATATAGAGATGACTCCTGTGGTTCAACAGACAACAAATTAAAAGGCAACCCCCACTCTCATCCCTCATGGACCAACTAGATAAGTGTCCCTTCTTTTGAGCTGATGCAATCTAGGGCGCAGGTCTTGGCTGTGAAGCTGGGTTTCAACTCCCCTTGTCAATCCCTTTGCCTTAGTGCCCTTATGCATATGGGGTGACCCTACTCTCTCCAGGCTCAGAAATCCACATCCCTGAGGTGAGCAGAGAAGTCAGGCCCATTATCTTGGCATCATGCCTGGCACACCCTACAGACACTGCGGGAAGACCGCATTCCTGGGGACAGTCTGGGCAAGTGACATGGCTGGTGACCAGGTTCCCATGAATTCCTGAAATGTGCCCATCCCATGTGCCAAGGCTTCCCTGGAGGTGAAGGCTGGGGTACGAGGCAGCAGGTAGAGTGCCAGCTCTTTCCCTGGGTCTGTCATTGCTCCAGCTGGTTCTAGGAGTCACAGGTGCCCATGGGATGGATGGGGCTTCTTAGGCCCAGGGAAGTGAATGTCGGAGCTAAGCAGGGGCACTACCCCTTCTCTGCCCAGGCTCGAGCTGTGCACCTTCACCCTGGCAGTCGCCCTGGGCGCTGTCCTGCTCCTGCCCTTCTCTATCATCAGCAACGAAGTGCTGCTCTCACTGCCTCGGAACTACTACATCCAGTGGCTCAACGGCTCCCTCATCCACTGTGCGTTGATCCTGGTTGCAGCTGAGGGTGGGGACGGGGAGCAGATCGGGTCAGGCAGACACAGCCTGGGGCTAGTCAGTCATAGATCACCCTATCCCTTCCACTTTCCCTTGTCACATGGTCAGTCCTCAGTGGGTTGGGGCGTCCCCCTTAATGACCATCTCTGCTTTTCCTTTTTTTGCACTAGGCCTCTGGAACCTTGTTTTTCTCTTTTCCAACTTGTCCCTCATCTTCCTCATGCCCTTTGCATACTTCTTCACTGAGTCTGAGGGCTTTGCTGGCTCCAGAAAGGTGAGTCGGGGAATGTATCAATCAATCAATGCAGACCGGAAACAGTATTCCACTGAGATGGTTCAACTGAAGAGGTTTTAATGAAGAGACTATTTGCAGAGGAAGGAAATGGCAACCCACTCCAGTGTTCTTGCCTGGAGAATCCCAGGGACGGGGAAGCCTGGTGGGCTGCCGTCTATAGGGTTGCACAGAGTCGGACACGACTGAAGCGACTTAGCAGCAGCAGCAGTCAGCACTGAGGAGCTTGAGGCACTAGTGACAACAGGAAGTCATTACCATCCTCGACCTGAGGGAGCCAAAGGAAGAAATAATTTTTAGAACCCACTGGTAGTTGAAGCTGAAGAGGTGTGGCCACCCAAGAGAGGAGTTAGTGTCAGAGGTGCCAAAGGTGGGAGGAAACACAGAAAAAACACCCTGGCCTCTCTTTCTTCCTACCTTCCACTCTCCTGCCAGCCCTCTCCATTGGGCAAGATGAACAGAAAACCAGAGCTTGATTTTTTTTTTTTTAAGTGTCTTGTGGGAATTAGTTCCCAGTCCAGGAATTGAACCCATGCCCCTTGCAGTAGAAGCGCAGAGTCATAACATAACCACTGGACTGCCGGGAAAGTCCCAAGAGGGCAAAGAGCTTGTGTGATGCAGACCTCGGGGGTCAGCTTCCCAGGGCAAGACAAGGATGGAGAAGGGGTCTGGGAAGGGGGATTGCAAATGAAGAATATCCAGTAGAGGGAATGGCCCCAGATTGCGGGGTAGGAGGACAGAGTAACTAAGCAGAATAAGAAGGAAACACCCTCTGCTGCCTCCTGAATCCAGTCCTCTCTGGTTCCCAAGCCAGGCTGCCATCTCCCCTGTCTCCTTCCTTCCCCACACTGCCATCCCCACCCCCGAAACCTACTGCCTCCTCCCACAGGGCGTCCTGGCCCGGGTCTATGAGACGGTGGTGATGCTGATGCTCCTCACTCTGCTGGTCCTGGGCATGGTGTGGGTAGCCTCTGCCATTGTGGACAACAACAAGGCCAGCAGGGAGTCCCTCTATGGTGAGAAGACCAGCTTCCTCCCCACCCCTCAGCCGGCTCACGTTCCTCTGTCTAGAACCAATGTATCTCTCTAAGGCGGCAGAAGTTGGGACCTTCTCCCTTAGACTGAAGTTTCAAAACTGATGGGCTTCAGGCCACATCTAACCTGTGGAAGTGTTCCACTGGGCTCATGCAATGAGTTAAAAAACATATGAGTCTGTTGAAATTGGGAGATTTCACACTGATATCCAGGTTTCTGGTTGTGCTTAAGCAGGTTGAGGACCTGGCCACACTAGGCCCTGGTGACTTGGGCCAAACAGTGGCTGTGCCCTTTAGAGAGCGCTGAGGAGCTGCAGTTTGCTGTAGTCTCTGCCACTCCCTGTCTTGCCAGCCAGTCTTCCTCATCTTCATGACTTACCTTGCCCCTGCCTGGTCTCTGGGGCCTGTCAGCCCCGAGTAAGCAGGAGGAGAGAGCTGGGCTGACAGTCCTTTTTTTTTTCATCTTCAGACTTCTGGGAGTACTACCTCCCCTACCTCTACTCCTGCATCTCCTTCCTTGGGGTCCTGCTGCTCCTGGGTGAGTGTCCAGAGCCCAGGAGAGGGTGGGGAAGGTTCCGGGGCCAGAGCACCCCCGGTAGAGGGCGGAATGCAGGGGCGGACAGGGCAGGCGATGGAGAAAACGCTCTGGCGGATGACTGCCTCCTGTCTCCACAGTGTGTACCCCACTGGGCCTCGCCCGCATGTTCTCGGTCACTGGGAAGCTGCTGGTCAAGCCCCGGGTATGTAGTGCTTCTTGTCCTTGGACCCTGCCGGGGGAGCTTTCTGAAGAGCTGGAGCCCATCTATGAAGCCACTGTCCAGCTGTTCTGTGCACACCTTGCAGAGGACCACAGCCTTTGCTGGTTCCTGTATCCTTGACCCCCAACATCTGGAGCTGGTCACCAGACACACAAAGCAGAGCACAAGATAGTTGGGAGGGACTGGATAAGGTCACCAGTCACAGGGTGATGATGAGGGGAGGGGAAGGAAAAGGACAATGGATCCTTAAGGTGAGCAGGGAGCTCTTGGGCTCTTGTGATCGAGGAGCCTCTGACAGTCCATCCCTCCCTTTCCTGACGCCCACAGCTCCTGGAGGACCTGGAGGAGCAGCTGCACTGCTCAGCCTTTGAGGAAGCAGCTTTGACCCGCAGGATTTGTAGTGAGACACAGTCCTTCCCAGCTGGCATGATGGGCGTGGCTTGGGCAGGGGTGGCGGGACTAGGACACAGCACCATCATCTCTGCCCCCAGATCCCACCTCCTGCTGGCTGCCCTTGGACATGGAACTGCTGCACAGACAGGTCCTGGCTCTGCAGACACAGAGGGTCCTGCTGGGTATGTGGGTTGGTAGGCATTGGGATGCCTGGCTTTCCCCAAGGAGAGAAGCTCCTCCTTCCAGGCCCTTGCAAACTGCTTTCCCATTCCTGCACAGAGAAGCGGCGGAAGGCTTCAGCCTGGCAGCGGAACTTGGGCTACCCCCTGGCCATGCTGTGCTTGCTGATGCTGACGGTACGTACACCAGACTTGGTGGGTTGGGCAGTGGTAGCACCTTGAGTACTTTAGCCCTTCACAGGGAGGAGGAAGGAGGTGCAAGGACCTCCTTCAATAATAGTAGCTGCCTCTCAATGAGTACCTACTTTTGCGAAGCACATCAGTCCCCATTTTGTAGATGAAGAAACAAGTTTAAAAAGTTACCCAAAAAGAGGGAAAAAAAAGAATTTACCCAAGGTCACATAGGGCCTAAGCCATTATGCAGGTTTGCTCTGGGATGAAAATAAAGGTTAAAATCCAGTCCATCCCCTCAACTTGCTACATCATGGACTTGGAAATAAGTCTTATTGGTTTGAAGAAAGATGTATATTTTTCTCTTTTGCCTTTTGGAAACTTCCCTGGGAGCTTCCCAGGTGGCGCTAGTAGTAAAGAACCTGCCTGCCAATGCAGGAGACATAAGAGATGCAGGTTTGATCCTTGAGTTAGTAAGATCCCCAGAGGAGGGCATGACAATCCACTCCAGTATTTTTGCCTGGACAATCCCCGTGGACAGAGGAGCCTGGTGGGCTACAGTCCATAAGGTCACAAAGAGTCAGACACGACTAAAGTGACTTAGCACGCACACATGCACGGGACCTCCCTGGCAATCCAGTGGTTAAGACTCTGCACTTCCACTGAAGAGGGCATGGGTTCGATCCCTGGTCGGGGGAACTAATATCCCATGAGCTGTGTGGCACGTCCAAAAACACCCCAAACAAACAAACAAACAAAACTCTTTGGGCTTTTTGCATCTGTACCTGTAAGTCTGATATAAGGTACTCTCAAAGGTGCTCTGTTGCTAGCATTAACCTTTGGGAGGTCCCACACATCTAACTGAAAACCGAAAATGATGGACCAGAGAGTCTGCTCTTAACATTCTCAACTCATTGGATACATCTGTGGGCTCGGACAGGGGTGGGAGTCCATGACCTTGCCTCCCACAGGGCCTGTCTGTGCTCATTGTGGCCATCCACATCCTGGAGCTGCTCATTGACGAGGCTGCCATGCCCCGGGGCATGCAGGTACCGGGCTGCCCTCCTGCCCACCCACCACATCTTTTTGGGGAGGGCCTAAGCAAGGCTGGGTGAGGGGGCAGAAGGTGAGGCCAGAGGGGAGGCCGGGCGTTGGTGGTGGTGATGACTATGGGGAGTGCTGCACAGTGACACCTCTTTGTCCCTCAGGGTGCCTCTCTGGGCCAGGTCTCCTTCTCCAAGCTGGGCTCCTTTGGTGCCGTCATTCAGGTCGTCCTTATCTTGTATCCTTCTGGAAATCCACCATTGCTTTTCTTCTTCAAACCCATCTCCTCTGGGGCTCTGGGCAGAGCTACAGTGGGAGTGAGGGGGAAGCGGGCAAGACTTGGCCAGCCCGAGGTTCAGAAAGAAGAAAAACAGTTGATTCAAAAGGAGGGCTGGGGGAAGAGAGGGCCATCCCCTTTGAGACAAGGCATTGATCCTTGGGACTGGGCCAGTTCTTCCCTAACCCAGTGGCAGTTACCTGATGGTCTCCTCAGTCGTGGGCTTCTACAGCTCTCCACTTTTCCGGGGACTGCGGCCCAGATGGCATGACACGGCCATGACGCAGGTAGGCCATGATGCAGGTAGCTGGGAACCTGCCAGACGGGAGTGGAGGAAGCATCCTGGGGCTTACCTGGGCACTCACTGCTGGCAGCTTTGTGACCCTGACCTCCCCTTTCCTCACTCCCACCCAGATAATTGGGAACTGTGTCTGTCTCCTGGTTCTAAGCTCAGCACTTCCTGTCTTCTCTCGAACCCTGGGTAAGTAGCAAAAGGAGGTAAAGGAAGTGGCTTGTTTTGAGTAGCTACTGGTACTAGGCAGACCCCTTATATTCTTGCTCTCTCTGATTCCCACAACAAACCTATGAGGAGGTATTACTTCCATTATACAGATGGAATAACAGAGGCTCTATAAAGTGCTGTGCTGGGCTTCAGAGTAGTGTTGCTTCAAAGCTCATTATTTTTTTCCATTTGCTACATCCCATGGCCTCTCTTATTTACATCACTTTCCCCAAAATCTTTCTTTGGGGGATCATCTGATAAACATTTTTTTTTTTTCTTTTGTCTGCACCCATAGAGCATGTGGGATCTTAGTTCCCCAACCAGGGATTGAGCCAATGCCCCCTGCAGTGGAAGTATTGAGTCTTAACCACTGGACCACCAGGGAAGTCCCAACGTTCTGATTTTAGAGATGAGAAACAGGAGAGCTACTTGATTTACCCAGAGTTACACAGCTAGCTTGAGGCAAGGCCGAGTCAGGCCAGAACCTCTCTACCCTGAGCCCCCATCCAGTGCTTTTTCTGCACACTGGGCATCAAATGTTAAGCTCAATTCTCCTCCCATCTTTAGAGCTAGGATCTAGATGATGGTGGGGGAGAAGGGGAACCTATGCGACTCCCCTACTACTTCGGGGTAAACTAGTTACACTTTTGAGCATTACCTGGTAAAAGTGTTCACCCCAAGGTAGTCGGGGAGTTGCATAGGCTCCCCACCTCTCCCACCATTATCATCCATCTATTGTACATTATCAGTCGTGCTGGACTCTCTGCAACCCTATGGACTGTATCTTGCCAGGCTCCTCCGTCCATAGGATTCTCCAGGCAAGAATACTACAGTGTGTAGCCTTTTCCTTCTCCAGGGGATCTTCCTGACCCAGGAATCAAACACAGGTCTCCTACACTGCAGGCAGATTTCTTACTGTCTGAGCCACCAGGGAAGCCTTATTTAGTATTTAAATCAGTTCTATTTGGTTTTTAAGTTTATATTCTCTCTACTCTACCATTTCTACTTTATGCCTTGGGATTTAGGATACTTGGCCTGTGGGTCCAGCAGTTAGTTCCTTTTAGGTTGGAAGCTGGTAGGAATATTTTTTTAAGTAGGGGAGGGGCTCAAGAATTTTAATTTATGATAATTATATTATTATTGTTAGGGGCGCAATAAGTGTTGGAATAGCTCCTGGCACATATGGTTCCTCATGTGTGTTGTCTCATTTAATTCTCACAGTCCCATTATTTTGTCTACTTTTTTTTTTTTTTTAATTCCCTACTTTATAGTTGAAGAAACTGAGGCACAGACATTTAAGGAAGTTGCTTCAGATCACAGTTAGATGGGGTGGAGTTCAGATATGAACCAAAGCAGCCATAAGAGCCCAGTTTCTCAGCCTCCACACTGCTCTGTCTACTGAAAAAGAACACGTGGTGACCAGCTTGAGGTTTCTGGCCCAGGAACAAGTAGCAGGCCCAGGGAGCTCCTTGGGATACGTGGAGCCAGAGGGGATCCCCCCAACCCCAACACATGCAGACACATAGACACACACATACACACTCCAGGAGAGGATGCCAGACTCTGGAAGGGAAGTTGGAGCAAGCCTAGCAGCTGACACTTGCTTCAACTGCCCTGAACTGTCCCTGAGACAAGTTGGGACGTAGGAACAGCTCATGTATAGAAGCCAACCTATCCGTTGCAGTGTTGAGATGTGGCCACCAGGAGGCAGCAGAAAGCTCAGCTCTGAGCCAGGGAAGGGTTGGGGAGCCTACCTCCCATCCTGGCCTTTGTACTTCAGGGCTCACTCGCTTTGACCTGCTGGGTGACTTTGGACGCTTCAACTGGCTGGGCAACTTCTACATCGTGTTCCTCTACAATGCAGCCTTTGCGGGCCTCACCACTCTCTGTCTGGTGAAGACCTTCACGGCAGCTGTGCGGGCAGAGCTGATCCGGGCCTTTGGTGAGAGGGAGTCAGGGAGAGGTTGGTGGGGTGGTTGTAAGATGGAACTGTCTGGAACAGTGGTCATCCCAAGCAGGGGAGATGGCATACTCACCACTCATTCTGTGGCTTCTGAGGAGTGACCTAAACCCTGCTTCTGACTACCCCCCTGCCTCTTCCCCAGGGCTGGACAGACTACCGTTGCCTGTCTCTGGTTTCCCCCGGGTGTCTAAGAAGACCCAGCACCAGTGACCTCCAGCTGGGGGTGGGAGGGAGAAAACTGGACACTGCCATCTGCTGCCCAGGCCTGGAGAGGCGCCTAGGGGTGGGTGGCCCTCAGGACCTGGAATCTGAGAGGGTGGGTGGCAGAGGGGAGCTGAGCCTTCTGCACTGCTGCATAATCTGAGCCAGAGTTTGGGACCAGGCCCCCTTGCTTCTGCAGATTTAACTGTGGGCCCCAGCATGGGGTGGGGCTGAAGACTTGGTCTGGCTCCTGGTCTCAAATCTGTTTACACGTCAATCTGCCTCACTGCTGTTCAGGGCCATGCCCGTAGCCATGTTTACATGATTTGATGTGCAATAGGGTGGGGTGGGGGCAGGGGAGGGTCAGAGCCAGTGGCCAACTTGGGAGGCAGATTGTCTTCCCTTGCCTCTGGCCCAGCAGAGCCTAAGCACTGTGCTATCCTGGAGGGGCTGTGGACCGCTGGAGAGACGAGGGCATAGGGAGGAAGAGGCCACAACCATCAGCAATAAAGTTGATACCAGGGTTTTCTTTGGTTTTTTTTAAAGGTCCTGTCTCTGTGTCTGTTTGAACAGCTTTGCTCCCACCAGTCCTGAGTCTACAGAGGGAAATAGAGGGGTCCTTCCCACCATCCTTTCCCTCTCCTCTATCTGCATTCTGGGGACTTGGGTCTGGTGTTAGGCCATACAATCAGGCAGTGGGAAGCTCCTCCTCCCTTGGCCTTGCTAAAACCTGGCTGGTCACCTGACTTTTCCTTATACCCAAGCCTTATTTCTTGGGTGCCTTGGTTATTGGGGGTAAATGGGCATCAGCATAGGAAGAGGTAAAAGAAGGGGCTGCCTGACAAAGGTTTGTGATTCCTACCTCTGAGAAGAGCCTAACTCTATTTCCAGAGGCTATCGGTGACTTGAATATTCTGCAAGCCCTCTTGCTATATTGGGGGTAGGGACAATGTTTCTGCTCATGGTTATGCAGATTGTACATTGCACGGCTTCCAGGGCCACCATTCACCTCTTAGTCACTGTATGCATGGTTACTACAATTATTTTTTTGCAAATGGCAAGCCAATGACTTGAGGAAGGGCTGCTTTTTTCTAAGATACACAGGTTACTGTGAAGACTAGCCATGGAGCTGAGTGAGTATGGGATCCAAAAAAAGAATGTAGTTGCCACAGATATACAGATATAGTAGGCTGAACACCTACTATAGGCCAGGCACTCAGCTAAGTTTGTATTTAGGAATTGCTTTGTCTAGTAAGGGTGCGTGTTTATGTACATGCATGCTAAGTTGCTTCAGTCACTCTTTGCGACCGTATGGACTGTAGCCCACCTGGCTCCTCTATCCATGGGATTCTCCAGGCAAATATACTGGAGTGGGTGCCATTCCCTTCTCCAGGGGATCTTCTTGACCCAGGGATTGAACCCGCGTCTCTTAGGTCTCCTGCATTGGCAGGCAGGTTCTTTACCACTAGTGCCACCTGGGAAGCCCCCTGATAAGGGTGACATAATTTTAATACCATACTGCAATGAATGGTGGTTAATTTCTCATTCTCAGGGAAACAGAGGTCCAGTGTCAGTACATTAGGGAAGGCTTCTTAGAGAAAGACTTCTAAATGACAGTAGATTAATGGGTGAAGTGTTGCAACTTCAAAGCCTTTGACATGAGAGAGACCTGAGTGGCTAGAAGCAGAGCTCCAGAAGGTTTGGAGAAGGAAAAAGATAGAGATGCCGTGTGTGTGTGTGTGTGTGTGTGTGTGTGTGTGTTAGTCGCTCAGTCGTTTCTGACTCTTTGCAACCCCATGGACTATAGCCTGCCCAGCTCCTCTATCAGTGGAATTCTCCAGGCAAGAATACTAGAGTGGGTAGCCATTCCCTTCTCCAGGGAATCTTACCAACCCAGGAATTGAACCTGGGTCTCCTGCATTGCAGGCAGATTCTTTACCATCTGAGCCACTAGGGAAGCCCTAATAAGATGCTCTGATGGAAGGTAAAGGGAAGTGATCATCAGTCTGTTAGAGACTATGACTTTAAGTACCTGCTGAACAGGTCCTCCAGCAGTTTCCAATCCACAAACTGGGTATCCGGCAAGGATAAGAGAGGGGACAAAAGTTTGAAGTCCTGAACCAGACTATCACTATGAAGATCTGTTCGTGATTCTGAGGAAGCTCCTAGCAGAAGACTACAAAGCTACCAGGGAAAAGGGTTCTCTGGTACCCATCCCTTCCAGTCCTAGTTACTGCTAAGGAGGAGAGATGGAAGTGGGGGAGGACACAGAGAAAGGAGTTGTGTGCCCAAAGGGCTTTATTGGCCTTGGGCAGAAATTGGATCCCATACCTCCTAGACGGGACGCGATATCAGGGTAGGCTTGGGGAGAGCAAAGATCTAATTCAAGTATCAGGAGGATGGTTTGGTGCCACACATAAGCTTAGAGGTAGAAGGATGCTTATCCAGGCAGCCAAGGATTAAAGCTGCTAGAATTTCCGAGGCAGGTGCCTGCCTGGCTTCCGGGATGGAAATGAAGTGGACCAGTGGTGGCCGGCTAGAGCCCCCGCCCTGGTGGGAGGGGGCGGGACGGTCCTGGGAGAAGGGCGGGGGGCGGGGCCAGGGGCCACTTAAGGCGGAGCCGGCGTTCTGGCAGCGCCGGAGCCAGGCGGCAGAGCCAGCAGGGTTGGCACTTACCCACGACCCCCCCTTCCCTTCTATGATGGCCCGTCAGTAGCAGGTTCCAGACCCCCCAAGGGTATGTAGGCAGAGCTAGCAGCAGCCAGGTGCGCAGAGCCACAGAGCTCTAGGGCACTCTGGGGGCAGCTCTGCCTGCTGCGCTCTGTGGTGCCTGGGGAGATGCCCAAGTGACGGGCGAGCTGGTGAGAACAAGAACGTTCCCTTTTGGCCCGAGTCCGCTGCATCTATGGCGCTGCCGGCCAGTCTGGTGCCCCTGTGCTGCTTGGCACTTCTGGCGCTGCCGGCTCAGAGCTGCGGGCCGGGCCGGGGACCGGTCGGCCGGCGCCGCTACGTGCGCAAACAGCTCGTGCCGCTGCTCTACAAGCAATTTGTGCCCAGCGTGCCCGAGCGGACCCTGGGCGCCAGTGGGCCAGCTGAGGGGAGGGTGACAAGAGGTTCTGAGCGCTTCCGGGACCTGGTGCCTAACTACAACCCCGACATCATCTTCAAGGATGAGGAGAACAGTGGTGCAGACCGCCTGATGACCGAGGTAAGGAGGGCCTCTCCCCACCTGCTCGAGGGCACGTCAATTTCTCTGCTCTCCTCTGGCAGCTGAGGGGGAGGGGTGTTGAGCTGCGTTTAATCTATAGAGACCTTGATCTCAAGGACCTACCTCCACTTCTCACCCCCCCCCCCCAAAAAAAAAGAACACTTCTGCTGGCTGGATTTAGTGATCTAGAGGGATCCAGGGAGAGGCCGGGCTGGGGAGGGGGAGGAGGGACTAGTGAGAGTGAAGCTGGGAGAGACAGGGAGGGCGGGGAAAGGAGGATGGCGGCAGGCGAGACGGGAAATGGCTGAGGCGTGGACCGGGGGTCAGCTACCGAGCCAGGCAGGAAGGGCTGGGGTGAGCTGGGGGCCAGGAGCTGGCTAGGCAGCAGACAGAGCTCTACCCTTAGCCTGGCTCCTGACCTGGTAATGTTAAAGCTCAAGGGCCAAAGAGACCGAAGGGGCTGGGAAAGTGGTGACCAAGGGACAGATCATCAGGGACTCTACCTGAGGAGGGGCTGGGCAGGAATTGTCTTTGGTATGGGGGAGGCATCCCAGAACTGGGTAAAGCTATCTATCTAGAGTCTAAACCACTGTCCTGGAGCAAAAACCAATCTCCAATGGGAAGAATAGATGGACCCACCTGAGACCCAAAGGGTTCCTGTGTCCCTCAAACGCAGTTTAGCTCAAGGACTTTCCTTGGAATTAAAGGGTTAAAATGAATTCAACGACTATGTATTGAGCATCTGCTGCAGACCAGAACCTAACCAACAACCTAGGGTGTGAGGAGAGGACCACCTCTGGCCTGTGATCTCAACTGTCAGAGCTGGAAGGAAACTTGGAGGTCACATTCTTCCATCCTCCACCTCCCATTTTTACATCTCCGAGCTGGGCCCCAGGAGGAAAAGTGATTTAATCAAAGTCTTAAAACTAATTAGTGGCATGGCTGAGTCTAGAATTCAGGACTCCTGATTCTAAGTCCTATACACTTTCCATTACACCACCTAATTGTGTATGGAGTGGGAAGGTGGGGGGAGCGGGAGGGGGACGGATTTCCTCTGATTAACTGCCATAGTTTTCCAGGTTACTTTGTTAGGAAAACCTGTCCAGGGGAGAAAGAATTCCCTGAAGCCTTACCTACCCAGAGATTAGGAAGGGGAAACGCCTTCCCTCCTTGGTCATGGAGTATCCTGGCCCTTTCCTCTGGCTTCCACCTGCAGCAGAGGGGGCAGAACAAGGGACAGGACCAGGAGAATTTCTGACAGGCCCGGGAACCCCCTTCGTCCTGCTTATCTCCCACACCCTGGCTGCAAAAGGCCTTCATTGAGTTGGCTCTGCACTGGGCTGCTGCCCCCGCAGGTCAAGGCCTCAGGGCCTCCGTAGGGGACAAAACGACAAAAAGTTGGAAGGAGTTACCACTTTTCCTGTCTTCCCCCTCCCCTCCTCTCCAACCCTGCGGAGGTGTAGAAGACTCGGGAAAGAAGGGCAGGGGGGAAATGTCCCTCTGGCCAGTTAGGAAAAAACCAAGTCCGAGGAGAGACCGGAGCGGGGAGAAGAAAAGGAAGCGGTCCTCTGCGCCTCCTCCCGTGAGGTCCGTGCTGTGGTGCGCGCCAAGGTCTCCAGCTCCCAGACTGGAGCAGCCGAGATAACCGTGGTCTCCCTCCCCCGGTGCAGGCTTCCAGCCGCGGCTGCTTTTCCTCCTCTCCACTCCCACCCTGCAGGGGGCCCCCCAGATCCGCGCAAGGGCAGCTCGCGTTAGTCTCAGGTGCTACTCCCACGCCTTTCTGCGCGGCCTCCGGAACAAGAGACCGAGCGATGGGGGGTTCTCAAGGGCTGGCAGAGCCTGAGCTGGAACTGGGAGGGCTGGCCGCGCTGGGGGAGGGGACCCGGCGGGCCGGAGCTGGGATGGGGGGCGCGGCTTTCTGCCCTTTCCTCTCCCTGCGCCGGGGCGGCTGAAAAGCGCCTTTGTGGATGGAGCTGCTGAGTCCGCTTCTCCCGGCGCGTCCCCGGCCTCGGCCCGGGATTCTCGTTCGGTTAAGTCATCCCGGAGAATGGCCATTGTACTTCGCGCAGCCCCCGCCACCCCAGCCCTTTTTCCAGCAGCCTAGATCCCGCACGGCTCCGCCTGGGCACCTCTGTGGGGGGCACTCGCACCACGAAAGGGTTAATGCTAGGGGCTGAAAGGAGGAGGAGGAAGGAAGGAAGGAAGCGGTGCCCGGTGCCAGGGAAGGCAACGAAACAAAAGATGAATCAGGAGGAGGGAGGGGAGCCGGGGCTTGGGGCGGGGGCCAGGCTAAAACAGGGGCTCCTCTCGCGGAGCCAGGCTGCTCAGCCCTTCCTTGACCAAGCTCCCACCCGCTTTCTTGCCCTCTACCAGGTTGAGCTGAGGTTCCAGAACAAAGTTCCAGAACAACTAGGGATGAAGGGCAGAAAATAAAAGTAGGGGAAAGAAGTAGGTTTGGGTGCTCCCTTTCAACTTCAGGGTGACTCCGCAGGTCGCAAAGCCGCCCTGGAGGGCGTAGGTTAACGACGACACCCATTCAGATTCTCACTTCCCCAGGGCACTCAAAATCTAGGAGGGAGTTCGGGGTGGGTGGGGGGGGTGCCCCGGTGGTGGTGGTCGTGGTACTGAGCAGACTGACTTTATTCCCCGCCAGCGTTGTAAGGAGCGGGTGAACGCGCTGGCCATAGCCGTGATGAACATGTGGCCCGGAGTGCGCCTACGGGTGACCGAGGGCTGGGACGAGGACGGCCACCACGCGCAGGACTCACTTCATTACGAAGGACGTGCCTTGGATATCACCACATCCGACCGCGACCGCAACAAGTATGGGTTGCTGGCGCGCCTGGCCGTGGAAGCCGGCTTCGACTGGGTCTACTATGAGTCCCGCAACCACGTCCACGTGTCGGTCAAAGCCGGTACAGTAGGGGGTGGGTGGTGAGGTCCCTTCGGGAAACTGAGGGTGCACAACCCGGTTGCGACCCTAGGGGAGCCCAAAGAGGCGTTGGCGTTGTTAAACCAGCCTTCCATTTCTGCCCGGTTGGGACCCGATCGGGGGAACGTGCTTGTTGTTCCGGGACTGGTGAAGTCTGTCCTGAGCTTGACCCACGTCCTTCAGAATCTTTACTAACATTTTGGAATCGCTGGTCTTCAGTCCTCTCTCTCTCTGCTTGTTCCTTGCAGATAACTCTCTGGCGGTCAGGGCAGGCGGCTGCTTTCCGGGAAATGCCACCGTGCGCCTGCGGAGCGGCGAGCGGAAGGGGCTGCGGGAACTGCATCGCGGAGACTGGGTGCTGGCGGCAGACGCGGCCGGCCGGGTGGTGCCCACGCCCGTATTGCTCTTCCTGGACCGGGACTTGCAGCGCCGGGCCTCCTTCGTAGCTGTGGAGACCGAGCGGCCCCCGCGCAAGCTGTTGCTCACGCCCTGGCACTTGGTGTTCGCGGCTCGGGGGCCAGCGCCCGCGCCAGGCGACTTTGCACCGGTGTTCGCGCGCCGGTTGCGCGCGGGGGACTCGGTGCTGGCGCCGGGCGGGGACGCCCTTAGGCCGGCGCGCGTGGCCCGCGTGGCGCGGGAGGAAGCCGTGGGCGTTTTCGCACCGCTTACAGCGCACGGGACGCTGCTGGTCAACGATGTCCTGGCCTCATGCTACGCGGTTCTGGAAAGTCACCAGTGGGCGCACCGCGCCTTTGCTCCTTTGCGCCTGCTGCACGCCCTGGGGGCGCTGCTTCCGGGCGGGGCCGTTCAGCCGACTGGCATGCATTGGTACTCTCGGTTCCTCTATCGCTTGGCTGAGGAGCTGCTGGACTGAGCGTTCCAGGCATAGAAAACTCGTGGCACCCGCCTAAACGCGAGCGTGCGGGCTGAGATCCGGGGATATGCGCAGCAGACGATGCTGATGGCGGGGAGGGGTAGGGAGAAAATGGATGAGATGGTTTAGGGGCAACCTCTAATTAGGAGGTTGGGTCCTAGGTAGATAGAGTTGATGATGGATACTCCTTGACGAGGACTATTTCTCCTCTTATTCCCCAGTGCCTCAGCCCCACTCGATTATTTTATTTTATTTTCTATTTATAAATTGTAATATAATGATCTGCTTGCCCAGCCTGGCAAGATGAGGGGCTGAGGCATGGTCATAACATTTTCCTACAAGTGGGCTAATAAAAGAAAGGGTTCCAGGAGCTTATTGGGAAATATCTCTATTCAGATGGTGATTTGCCTCCAGATTGGGGGAGGGGTATGGAGAAAGGGGACCATACCTTACTTCCCATCCCCCCTTGTTTCCCAGCAGGTCGTCCTGCCTTGCTTCCTCCTCTCTGGAGGCCTCCCTGTCGACCAGCAACTGAGACCAGAAGAGTCTGCCCTTTTCTAGGCTGCTAGTTCTTTTTCCCACCAGAGAGGACTAGCATTCTGCCCACGTGTCTGCATACCCGACTGTTGAAGAGACCAGGGTTATCCAAAGAACAAGACAACTCAAACGCATTCTTTATCTGTTTATAGGGGCTCCAATGGAGGTTCAAGCCATTTTAGGTACTGATACTTAAAGAATTCTGGCTCCCATTTGTTAGCCTGCAGTCTCCCCTGCTCGAGAATCACCATAGCCTGCATTCTACTCTGGTGTGTGTGCAGTGGGGGGTGGGGGTGGGGTGTCTACATGGGACTCATTTTTTTTTCCCCTTGGGAGGAGACTGGACCAACTGACAACTCATGGCAATCCCTCAGCTCAGTTCAGTCGCTCAGTCATGTCCGACTCTTTGCAACCCCATGGACTGCAGCACACCAGCCTCCCTCTCCATCACCAACTCCCAGAGTTTATTCAAACTCATGTCCATTGAGTTGGTGACGCCATCCAACCGTCTCAGCCTCTGCCGTCCCCTTCTCCTCCCACCTTCAATCTTTCCCAGCACCAGGGTCTTTTCAAATGAGTCAGTTCTTTGCATCAAGTGGCCAAAGTATTAGAGTTTCAGTTTCAGCATCAGTCCTTCGAATGAATATTCAGGACTTATTTCCTTTAGGATGGACTGGTTGGATCTCCTTGCAGTCCAAGGGACTCTCAAGAGTCTTCTCCAACACCACAGTTCAAAAGCATCAATTCTTCGGTGGACAGCTTTCATTCCAACTCTTACATCCATACATGACTACTGGAAAAACCATAGCCAATTCCTAACTGGTAGTCTCCATACATTCTTGATCAAGAGAAAGAACCTGCACAGAGGGCTGGAACCTGTTCTTCCTGATGGGCTGAGCACAGAGAGCAACTTCAGCCCAGATGTATGGCAGCAGAGGGGACATAGGCTCTCCAAGCAAGGGAATGTAGGAATTAAAAACTGAGTCCCCTTTCTGATCAGCTGTCCTGGTTGTTGTTTCTACTGGCTTCCTCCCCCTTTCCCCTCTCCCCTCTCCCATTATTGCTAGCTCTGCTTCCCTGGAATCTAGGCAGGCAGGTGCCTCTGAGTTAGGAATGGAAGCTCCGAGGGAGTTGCAGTGCACTGGAAGGAGAGTGTCAGGGCCTGGAGGATGGTTAAGTGTTGGTACCACCAGGAGCCCACCCTTCCTGTGGCAGCTGTGCTCTTCCAGAGCAAGGTCCCTGCTATACACTGCCCTCTAGTGGCCTTCAGGATCGGTTCCCTTCTAGCCCCGAGGAAAGAGGAACTATATGCTGTACAGATGGTGGATGGATTTGTGCAAAAGAGCCTTCTCCCCGGAGGCAAGACGGAGTGGATGGGCCTGTTAAGCTGCCAGGCTGAGCCACAGGTGTCAGGGGCTGGTGAGGAGCCCACCTGCCTCTCATTTGGAAAGTGGCACTTTTGCATCCCTCTTTCTTGGTTTAGCTCTGTGGCTCCTGGAAGCTGGAGGTATATTGTAGCCTGTAGTAATCCAGACTTTGATGTGCATCCAAGTTAGCCTACTTATCTCCCTCACCCTGGGTCCCTTTGGGTTCAGTGTTTGGAGGTGAAAGCATATTTAGGGTTCCAGGTAGTGCTTGATAAAACCAACATTTGGAAACAGGCGAAATTTACCTTTGCTCAGTGGTAAAGAATCCACCTGCCAAGCAGGAGAAGCAAGTTCAACCCCTGGGTGGGGAAGATCTCTGGAGAAGGAAATAGCAACCCACTCCAGTATTCTGGCCTGGGAAATCCCATGACAGTGGAGCCTGGCAGGCTACAGCTCATGTTAGCGACTAAACGACAACTAAGTTTACCTTTATATCCTTCCACAGCCATTTCCCTCTGTCCTCACCAGGTGCCCATTACCACCACCCTTCCCCTTTCAGAGTGACTTCAGAAACACACTCCAAGCTGTGGACCTTTCCTACTTTCTAAACCTGCCCTTGTCTCATTCTGTCAGATCCTGATGCCCTCCTGTCATGTCACTCCAGGTGATGACTAAACTTACAAATTTCTATGTTGTTGATGGGCTCCTTGTTTTTACTACTCTTTTCACATGATGCATGTATTTTAAAGGCCTGCTGAAAATAAGGCCTTAAACCATAAAGCCATAATGGTGCTGATTCCTAGCACCTTAATGTGTTGGGCAGGAGATATTTGGGGACAAGAATTAATTGGTTTCCCTTAAACTACATCCTATAGACTACTTCCCAGGTCGAAGGCTCACCTCTCACCTCCCCCACTTGCACCCCCACTTTCATTCCTCATTATTCTTTTCCTCTGAGGCTCTCCTAGCTTCCTAAAATAAAATCCATTACCTCCCCTCAAGCAGCAAAGAACACCATCTCTATGAAGATGGCCAGGAGGCATATTCAACTGGGCCACAGGACATCTCTAAGTGCAACACCCCTTCTCATTAACAAAATAGGCAGTGAGGATTAGGGAAAGGGCATGACTTGGAAGTCAGGCAGAACTGGAGTTACTGATCCCTGCCTGACAAGATCGTTGACAATAGCAGTGTATGTGTCCAGTTGGAATGGAAACTACCAAGTGTTCTATGCTCTGCATCTATTTCTCGCTGCCTTTGCTGCTCTGCTGTCTGTAGACTGTCTGCTTCTCTCCATACCACTCTACCAGAATCAGCATTATCAGTGGTTCCCAGACTTTTGGGGGGTTGTGTTGCCCCTTTACTTGTTTGATTTCGTAACATTCCGTTCTTCAGAAAGTGCTATGTGACAGATGTGGGTTTGCTTTAGAACTGAAGTATAATTAAAAGTAATCTTGTTTTGAGAATTTACAGAGCATTTTGTTGATCATCCTGCCAAGACCTCTTGGCATTTTGGGAAACTGGAGTTGAGAAGCACTGTGTTGAGGTTCAGGTGAACTTTGGGGGCTTCCCAGGTGGCTCAGATGGTAAAGGTTTCCGTGACCTTTTTATTACCCAGAATTCAGATTTTTCTCCCCTTCCTTTCTTCATCAGGATTTGCTGAACATACACAGTGTAGCATCATATTAGACACGGAAGAAAATAAAAATTAAGAAATAGTTTCTCAAAAGTTTAAGATGGTTAACTACCTAAGCAACAGTGTTACTTTAGATGAGTTGAATGGGTGGTAAATGTCATATTTGTACCCAGAAGGCCTTGTGGAGAAAGTAGGGCCTGAATAGGATGTTGTAGCATGTGTAGGTGGAGGAGACTAGAAAGGCCATTCCAGATAGAAGTAACAACGTGAGCAAGGACTTGGAATCTGGAATTCAAATGCGCAGGCTGGTTAGAACAGGAGACTGGGGAGTGTAACTATAGCTAACGCTGCCTGAGAACGTACTACAGGCTAGGCCCTGTTTTAGCACTTTACCTGTGTCCTCATTTAGTCCTCACATAACCCAGTGAGATTGTATTACAGAAGAGGAAACTGGGGCAGGAATAACCATAAGACTGCCTTCATGGATGGGGCCACATCCTATGGGGTCTTAAGCTAGTGTTAACTCTTCCTCATTCCCTTCACTGAGTCACTAGTAAGTCTCACTTTCTGACAGTACTCTCTCATTTTCGTTGACTCTTCTTCCTGTCTGGAGGACTGGCTTCCTTACCTAGCCACTGCTTAAGGAAATATAGATGTAGGTGCAAGTTTCTGGCAGTAATCCATAGCAGGTGGGTACACCAACCCAGAAAGCAAGAGAAGACTCTCAGCTCTTTTTGAATTAGAGGAGAGGGAATATTGAGCTTTGTTATGGACTGAATGTATGTCACCCCCAAATTTATCTGTTGAAACTCTCCTGTCTGTGTGGCTATATTTGGAAATGGGGCCTCTAAGGAAGTAATTATGGTTAAATGAGGTCATTAGAGTGGGCCCTGACCTGACGGGATTAGTGTCGTTTCAAGAAGACACAGGAGAGTGCTTGGTTTCTCTCTCTTCACATGTTCAACTAAAGGCCGTAGTGAGAAGGCAGCCATCTACAGGCCACAAAGAGAGCTCTCACCAGAAATTGCATTGGCTGGAACCTTGATCTTGGATTTTTCTAGCTTCCAAAACTATGAGAAAATAAATGTTTGATGTCTAAGCCACCCAGTCTATGATATTTTGTTATGGGAGCTCTAGCAGAATAAAGCAAGCTTCTAGAAATGTTTGAAATAAGAAGAGGCCAGGAGTTCTCTGGTGGTTCAGTGGTTAAGAATCTACCTTGCAATGCAAGCAACATGGGTTTGATCCTTGGTCTGGGAAGATCCCGCCTGCCTCAGGGTAACTAAGCCTGTGCACTACAACTGCTGAGCCTGCACGCCCTAGAACTTGTGCTCTACAATGAGAAGCCACCACAAGGAGAAGTCTGCGCATTGCAACTAGAGAGCAGCCCTCGATCCCTTCAACTAGAGAAAGCCCACACACAGCAATGAAGATGCTATACAGCCAAAAAACATAAAAAGGACCCAGTGCTAAGATGGGGTCCTTAGTAAAAATAATGAACTCTGTTTGAAAAATTAGCATTTCTGACCTAGAGTCTTGAGATGTTTATCCCTGACTGCTTTTGTGGTTCCTGCTCTATTGGAGGAAGCTTTCTTCTCTGTCTGGGAGCCTGAAGCAGCTGTCTATGGGAAGCAGTCTATGGCTGGTTGGGGTATTTCCCTATGGGGGATTTTGTGGCCAGTTAGCACATTCAAGCCCACTTCTCTGTGTTATTGTCTCTATATGTGACCTGGTTGATGATGAACATCTCCCATGAGAAAGGGGTATCTCTAATCAGGGTTTGTTGAGTACCTGCTATGTGCCAAAATATGGTGTTGTGCCATGGGGATAGGACAGTAAAGTCAAGCACAGTTCTTACAAGTCCTCTGGGGAGATAGGCATAAGTGGTTAGAAGGTGGTTGAGTGTGGTGATGAGATGAGAAATGACGTTTAAGCTGAGACCTGAGAGATGGATAAGAGTTGTTCAAGCAAAGAGAACAGTATGTGCCAAGGATTGGAGTTGGGGAGTGATGATAAGATGAATCTGAGGAGCACTGACAGGTTCAGTACAGTGCAAGGGAGATGCGGTAACTTGAAGGATTTTCAATTCTGTCTGAAATTTGGAAAACAGTTGCAGGATTTGAAACAGGTGAAGAGGAAAATCAAATTTGCACTTAAAAAAAGAAACTGCTGGGACTTCTCTGGTGATCCAGTGGTTAAGAATCCACCTTCCAATGCAGGGGACATGGGACTGATCGCTGTTTGGGGAACTAAGATCCTACATGCCATGGGGCAAATAAGCCTGTCCGTTGCGACTACTGAACCTGAGTGCCACAACCATGACCCACTGCAGCCAAAAATAAATATTTGTTTAAAAAATAAATTCACAATTAGATGGGCTTTTGGGGTTATCTTTATCCCTAAGTACATTAGTCCTCATCAGAGCATGTGAGTGTCACTAATTCTGATCACAAGCAGGAAATGCATCCATTCCCATGGGGGACATGTTATGGAAACCCATGGTGGTGGGGGAAGTGTAGGGAAATTGAAGCAGGACAGGAGAGGAAAGGAGAATTGAAGGCAGTACCTCCAGTCCTTGCTTTGCTTCTCTCTGAAACCTAAACCCAAACTGTCTCTCAACTTCCCTCCTTGAGACCACATAACCTAAGAACACAGTTGTCTGATTTCAAACCACATGATGTCCAAACAAAAGTTCTCGGAACTGGGGCTTTCTGCTATTCTCTTTTGCTTTCCAGCGATTCTTTCTGCAGAGCCTTGACTTTGCTTGGAGCTGATGGCCTTAAGCTGATACAGAGCTGCCACCCTGAGAGCCGAGTCTGGGCTGAACATTGCAGCTGCCCAGGGAACAGCTGGTTAAGCCCTCAGCAGCTGCAGCAGCTGGGATTCCACCCAACATTTGAGCTGGGATTAATCCCATTTCCTCCACACACATCCTTTCCTTGTTCTAGTCCTGGCTAGTCTATAGGAGCTCGTAGAATCTCTGAGGCTAGAGAGCCTGAATCTCTCCCTGAGCTAAGCTGGGGCCCAAGTCACCCACCTTCCTCTTCTCTCAGAGGCAGCTGGTCAAGACACCTTAGCACCACCACAGGAAGGAGAACTGGTCTCTCTCTCTCTCTTATGGCCTGCTTGCCCTCATTCTATCCCTTGATAAACTGGCTAGGGTAGATTATTCTTTGAAATGTCTCATTTTCAACAACTGGTGGAATTGTCTAAAGATGAATGGGACTTCTTTGGGAGGGTAAGAAGGTGGATTTCCTTTATCTTTTGAAGACTCTATAGTCTGGAAGTCTTGAAGGCCTGGAAACTTGGTGGGAGTGTAGCAGGAAGGTCAAGCGTCCTACTGGTGGTTGTCGCTTTTGAACTGTGATTGCCTCTCACTTGACCGTGGTTCCCCAGTTAAGAACAATAGGGCTGTATATTCTATTTGGTGCTTAGTCACCAGTTGTGACCTTGAGGAAAATCACTTTGTAATGCTAGAGGCTACTATACTACAATGAGGTGCTTCCAAGGGGTTGGAAATAAGGAGGTGCTCTGAGATTTAAACAAGTCAGATTAACACACAAGAGACAAGGCAGTTCCTCTCAGGTCCAGAGACACCCTTCCTTCAACAAATATTTATTAAAGCTCCTGCAAATACTATTTCAAATCCTAAAAGATGATGCTGTGAAAGTGCTGCACTCAATATGCCAGCAAATTTGGAAAACTCAGCAGTGGCCACAGGACTGGAAAAGGTCAGTTTTCATTCCAAACCCAAAGAAAGGCAATGCCAAAGAATGCTCAAACTACCACACAATTGCACTCATCTCACACGCTAGTAAAGTAATGCTCAAAATTCTCCAAGCCAGGCTTCAACAGTACATAAATTGCAAACTTCCAGATGTTCAAGCTGGGTTTAGAAAAGGCAGAGGAACTAGAAATCAAATTGCCAACATCCACTGGATCATCTAAAAAGCAAGAAAGTTTCAGAAAAACATCTTTTTCTGTTGTATTGACTATGCCAAAGCTTTTGACTGTGTGGATCACAACAAACTGTGGAAAATTCTGAAAGATATGGGAAGACCAGACCACCAGACCTGTCTCTTGAGAAATCTGTATGCAGGTCAGGAAGCAACAGTTAGAACTGGACATGGAACAACCAACTGGTTTCAAATAAGGAAAGGAGTACATCAAGGCTGTAGATTGTCACCCTGCTTATTCAACTTATATGCAGAGTACATCATGAGAAACGCTGGGCTGGATGAAGCACAAGCTGGAATCAAGATTCCTGGGAGAAATATCAATAACCTCAGATATGCATATACCACCCTTATGGGAGAAAGTGAAGAAGAACTAAAGAGCCTCTTGATGAAAGTGAAAGAGGAGAGTGAAAAAGTTGGCTTAAAGCTCAACATTCAGAAAACGAAGATCATGGCATCCAGTCCCATCACTTCATGGTAAATAGGTGGGGAAACAGTGGAAACAATGACAGACTTTATTTTTTTGGGCTCCAAAATCACTGCAGATGGTGATTGCAGCCATGAAATTAAAAGACGCTTACTCCTTGAAAGGAAAATTATGACCAACCTGGAGAGCATATTAAAAAGCAGAGACATTACTTTGCCAACAAAAGTCCATCTAGTCAAAGGTATGGTTTTTCCAGTGGTCATGTATGGATGTGAGAGTTGGACTATAAAGAAAGCTGAGCGCCGAAGAATTGATGCTTTTGAACTGTGGTGTTGGAGAAGACTCTTAAGAGTCCCTTGGACTGCAAGGAGATCCAACTAGTTCATCCTAAAGAAAATCAGTCCTGAATATTCATTGGAAGGACTGATGCTAAAGCTGAAACTCCAATACTTTGGCCACCTGATGCGAAGAGCTGACTCATTTGAAAAGACCCTGATTCTGGGAAAGATTGAAGGTAGGAGGAGAAGGGGACAACAGAGGCTAAGATGGTTGGATGGTGTCACCAACTCAATGGAGATGAGTTCAAGTAAACTCTGGGAGTTGGTGATGGAGAGGGAGGCCTGGTGTGCTGCAGTCCATGGGGTTGCAAACATTCAGACGTGACTGAGCGACTGAACTGAACTTGCAAATACTCTTAGGCATCGTAGCAATACTATACTAAGGATTTTTGACATTTTTCTAGGAAATAAGCAATCATTTTATTTTTTAATATAAATTTATTTATTTTAATTGGAGGCTAATTACTTTACAATATTGTATTGGTTTTGCCATACATTGACATGAATCTGCTGGAAATAAGCAATTATTTTAATGGATTAAATTAATTAGGTTTTAGTTGAAAGGAGTGGCCTGATTAAATTTGGGTTTTGAAAAGGTCATTCTAGCTCCTAAGTGGAGAATGGATTAGAACGGAGTTAGTGGGCCCATGGAGGGGAGCAAGCAAAATGGATAATGAGATAATGAGTGATGGTATTGGTTGAGTTAAAGAGATGGCAGTAGAGATGGAAAGGACAGTTTCAGGAAACAGTTATATTTGTGGGATTGATAGGACTTGGTGGTTGATTGGATAAAGCAGGGAGTGAAGAGTAAGGCAGAAGGAGAAAAAGATTTCTCTCAACTTTCTCTGCTTTATGTTAATGTATCTGAAATGAAAGAAAGAAAAGTAAAACATCTGAATGCAGAGTTCCAAAAAACAGAAAGGAAAGATAAGAAAGACTTCCTAAGTGAAAAATGCAAAGAAATAGAGGAAAACAATAAAATGGGAAAGACTAGAGATCTCTTCAAGAAAATTAGAGATACCAAGGGAACACTTCATGCAAAGATGGGCACAATAAAGGACAGAAATGGTATGGACCTAACAGAAACAGAAGATATTAAGAAGAGGTGGCAAGAATACACAAAAGAACTATAAAAAAAATCTTTATGATTTGGATAACAATGATGGTGTGATCACTCACCTAGAGCCAGACATCCTGGAATGTAACGTCAAATGGGCCTTAAGAAGCATCACTACAAACAAAGCTAGGGGAGGTGATGGAATTTCAGCTGAGCTATTTCAAATGTTAAAAGATGATGCTTTTAAAGTGTGCACTCAATATGCCAGCAAATTTGGAAAACTCAGCAGCAGCCACAGGATTGGAAAAGATCAGTTTTCATTCCAATCCTAAAGAAGGGCAATGCCAAAGAATGTTCAAATTACTGCACAATTGCACTCATTTCACATGCTATCAAGGTCATGCTCAAAATCCTCCAAGCTAGGCTTCAATAGTACATGAATGGAGAACTTCCAGATGTTCAAGATGGATTTAGAAAAGGCAGAGGAACCAGAGATCAAATTGTGAACATCCGTTGGATCATCGAAAAAGCAAGAGAGTTCCAGAAAAATATCTACTTCTGCTTTATTGACTATGCTAAAACCTTCAACTGTGTGGGTCACAACAAACTGTGGAAAATTCTTCGAGAGATAGGAATACCAGACCCCCTTAACTTTTTCCTGAGAAACCTGTATGCAGGTCAAGAAGCAACAGTTAGAACTGAACATGGAACAACAGAGTGGTTCAAAATTGGGAAAGGAGTGTGTCAAGGCTGTATATTGTCACTCTGTTTATTTACCTTATATGCAGAGTACATCATGCAAAATGCCAGATGGATGAATCACAAACTGGAATCAAGATTACCAGGAGAAATATCAATAACCTCAGATATACAGATGACACCATCCTTATGGCAGAAAGCAGAAAGGAACTAAAGAACCTCTTGATGAATGTGAAAGAGGAGAGTGAAAAGCTGGCATCTGGTCCCATCACTTCACAAATAGATAGGGTAAATGTTAAAACTAAACATTAAAAAAAACTAAGGTCATGGCATCTGGTCCTATTACTTCATGGTAAGTAAATGGGGAAACAATGGAAATAGTGAGAGACTTTATTTCTTGGGCTCCAAAATCACTGCAGATGGTGATTGCAGCCATGAAATTAAAAGACCCTTGCTCCTTGAAAGAAAAGCTATGACAATCCTAGATGGTGCATTAAAAAGCAGAGATATTACTTTGGCAACAAAGGTCCATCTAGTCAAAGCTATGGTTTTTCCAGTAGTCATGTATGGATGTGAGAGCTGTACCATAAAGAAGGCTGAGTGCCGAAGAATTGATGCTTTTGAACTGTGATGTTGGAGAAGACTCTTGAGAGTCCTTGGACTGCAAGGAGATCAAACCAGTAAATCCTAAAGGAAATCAAGCTTTAATATTCATTAAAGACTGAATTCATTGGAATTCATTGGAAAGCTGAAGCTGAAGCTCCACTACTTTGGTCACCTGATTCAGAGTCGACTTATCGGAAAAGATCCTGATGCTAGGAAAGATAGAAGGCAGGAGCAGAAGAGAATGACAGATGACGAGATGGTTGGATGGCATCACCAACTCAATGGACATGAGTTTGAGTGAGCTCCAGGAGATGGTGGAGGACAGGGAATCCTGGCGTGCTGCAGACCATGGGGTTGTAAAGAGTTGGACACAACAGAGGGACTGAACAACAACAAAATGAAAGAAAGTGTCCTTGATCAACCAGTATCGATCTATTAATCCAAAATGGAATGTGGCAAATGGGCAACTCAGTCAATCAGTTTGTTACCATGTGCCTAGAATTATCTTTCATTTATGCATTAATTTATTATTTTGGGGGAGTTGTGCTGCGTCTTCATTGCTGCGCTCAGGATTTCTCTAGTTATGGCGCAGGTGGGGGCTGATGTCTAGTTGTGGTGCATGGGCTTCTCACTGCGGTGGCTTCTCTTGTTGAGAAGCATGGGCTCCAGAGCTTGTACGCTTCAGTAGTTGCGGTGCACAGGCCCAGTTGCCCTGTGGTGTGTGGACTCCTTCCAGACCAGGGATGGACCAAGGATTGAACCTGTGTCCCCTGAGTTGGCAGGCAGATTCTTAACCAATGGACCACCAGGGAAGTCCATGCCTAGAATTATCTTGAGGAGAGAGGTGCTGAATGTGGTCACTGGTGGGTCAGGGATGGTTCTTTGGGTCTCCATATGACCTGGTTGAAATACCTTCTTCTTTATCCTAATTTTCTGTTCATCGGGCAACAAACTGGTACCTCACTGGAAAAGGGAGTGCCCTAGATAGAGAAGCACAGACTTCCTTGGTAGTGGAAAGGGAAAGCATGGTGGGAACCCAGATCTGGTGTTCATGAATTAATTTGAGGCTTCCCTAGCGCATGACCATTTGGAGGTGTCCTGAGAAAGTCCAGTTCCCAAGCTGGCTAGACTGAGTGCTCCTCCCTGCATTGCCTTTCTCAGTGGTGTCCAGGGAGGGAGCCAGGCCATCTGCTTCTGTGAATACCTCTCTGGCCAAACTGCTCATTCATTTTCAAACTAATAATGATAGTTCTTTCGATGGCTTCAATTTAATGAGTACCAAATATTTTTCAATTGAGTGATAGGGATTATCTCATTTACTTCTCACAAGAGTTGTGCAAAAGCCAGTATTTGATGCCAGAAAGATTTTTTCAGGTCATAGGAGGGCTAAAGGTCTGGTTCCAAGGTTGTACAGCCAAAAACAATGCCTCAGATGACAGAACCAAGCCAGGGGCATTGTGGCAACTGCCATTAAACACTGGACAGTGCAGTGCGCGGGCTGATGCCCTGACTAGAGGCTGGAAGGCACCGCTGACACCGTGGCCACTACCTGGCAACTCAGGCTTTCTGTGGCAGCTGGAAAGAATGACAAATGTTTACTACCTGGTTATTCTGACCATTTCACAGAAGAGAAACTGAGGCTCAGAGGAGTCAAGTACCTGCCTGAGATCACAAAGTGAGTCAGTTAGGATCTGAAACCAGGTCTGGTTGACTGCAAAGTCCATATTCTTTCCATGATATTTCACTGGTATAATGCACTTTACTTCTCCAGGCTGCATTTTCTCAGTCTGTAGTTTGGAGTAGTTGTGCTCCATCAGTGGTTCTCAAAGTGTGGTCTCTAGACCAGCAACCTCAGAATTGCCTGGAAACTTGTTCAAAAGACACATTTTTGGTTCCTACCCAGACCTATTGAATCAAAAACTCTGGTGTAGGGTTCAACAATCTGTGCATTAACAAACTCTCTGAGTGACTCGAACATGTCCTCACTCTTCAGAATAACTGTACCAGATGATCGCCAAAGTCCTCCAGCTCTCATATGTTATAATTCAGTTATTTTGGAAGTTGCTGATTGTGGTCCTTGGATCAAGCAAGGTCCCTTTAGAGGAGCTAAGTAGTGCTAATTTTTCTGAAATGAGTTGGTGTTTATCAAACTCCATGATAGCAAAATTTAAGAAGAGGGATAAGGATGAGGAAAGTACAGATGTATGAACATGCAGGGGAGATACCTTCACGTGCATCCTGGTTATTTTTTCTGGTGAGTGCCTAGAGATACATGTCCTTAACTGGCTCATTAATATGTGAACAGCTGAAAGTTGTCTCAAAATCCAGAGGTCATAAATAAGTACATTAGGGACTTCCTTGGTGGTCCAGTGGTTAAGATTCCGCACTTCCACTGCAGGAGGCATGGGTTTTATCCCTGGTTGAAGTACAAAAATCCCAAATGCCGTGTGATGTGGCAAAAACAAAAAATCCACAAACAAACAAAACAACTATGTAAAAAATCAGTGCATTGATTCAATACTCTCCCCATTCCCCCACTAAGCAATTCCTGTTCTCCCCATGTCCTCCACATCTATAAATGGAATTTGGCCTCTTTTAATCAAGTCATCATCTTTTCAAGTTCTGTCTGGAGCACCCTTTGTATGAGTCCTCGGCATCCTCTCTGTTGCTGTTGTGGTCCAGGCCCTCATCTTTCTCCTCCTGGATATCAGCTTCCTAATTGTGCTGCTGCCTCCAGCCTCAGTCTCTCCTGGTACATCCTTCTCCACAGGGTCACCAGCGAGATCCTTACAAAGAACAGCTGTCTTCATGGTACTGTCCTCCCCACAACACTTCCACCTGGGAAATAGCAAAGGTCCCACTGCTCATTGCAGAGCTTCCCAAACCTCTTACTATTTTGATGACTATGTCTATAGTCCCATTCCACCCATATAATTATTTAGTATTTTACTGTCTTTTCTTTCTATCAGTTTCAGCCTCATCTAAGCAAGAATATTTGTGAAGTCATCGTTTTGGCATTAAGGCTCTTATTTTTCCTACCACACATTAAAAATTACATAACAAAAAAAATTTGTTATGTTATTTTTAAGTTTGTGTATTAACTAAGTCATCTTACATACTGCTAGTGGTATATTTTGAAAGCCCTTGGGATACTGAATAAAGATCAAATTTTTAAATCTGGCATTCAGAACCCTCCTTGATCTGATCCCAATCAAATCTCCAGCCTTAATTTCCACACATAGCCCACACACATAGAATGCTGCAAGTACAGGATCCACTCTGTATTTCCAAATACACTGTGCTTTTGCTCTTCTCTTAGCATTTTGCCTTAAAACTTTTTTTTTTTAATGGAATGAGAGTTCCTTGGACAGCAAGGAGAGCAAACTGGTTGATCTTAAAGGAAATCAACCCTGAATATTCATTGGAAGGACTGATGCTGAAGCTGAAGCCCCAATACTTTGGCCACCTGATGTGAAGAGCTGACTTATTGGAAAAGACCCTGATTCTAGAAAAGATAGAAGGCAGGAGGAGAAGGGGACGACAGAGGACGAGATGGTTGGATGGGATCACTGACTCAATGGACATGAGTTTGAGCAAACTCTGTGAGTTGGTGAAGGGCAGGGAAGCCTGGTGTGCTGCAGTCCATGGGGTCACAAAGAATTGGAGACGACTGAGGGACTGAACAACAGCAACATATTTGATTTACAATGTTGTGTTAGTTTCAGCATAGTGATTCACAGCAAAGTGATTCAATTATATATATTCCAGATTCTTTTCCATTTTAGGTTATTACAAGATATTGAGCGTAGTTCCATGTGCCATACAGTAGGTCCTTGTTGGTTATCCATTTTATTTATATTTTTAGGCCCAGTTGTGTGGCATGCAGGATGTTAGTTCCCCAGCCAGGGATGAAATCCGTACCCGCTATGTTGGGAGTATGGAGTCATAACCACTGGACCATCAGGGAAGTACCTCCATTTTAAAAAATAATAATTTGACCCGGTGCCTAAAAAAAAAAAAAAATAATAATAATTTGATTTATTTTTGACTGTGATGGATCTTCACTGCTGCATGGGGGCTTCTCTTCTTTGCTGTATGCAGGCTTCTCACTGCGGGGGCTTCTCATTGCAGAGCACAGACTCTAGGCGAGGAGCTTCAGTAGTTGCGGTACTCAGTACTTGTGGTTCCCGGGCTCTAGAGCACAGGCTCAATAGTTGTGGTACATGGGCTTAGATGCCCCATGGCATTTGGAATCTTTCTGGAAAGGGATCAAACCCATGTCTCCCTCACTGGCAGGTGGAATCTTTACCACTGAGCCAACAGGGAAGCCCCGTCCATTTTACATACATATATACATAGTATACATATGTTAATCCTAAACTCCTAATTTATCCCTCTCCATCCCAGCATTTTGCTTTTTTGCTCAGGGCATTCTTGAGCTTTAAGTTTCAGCTCATTTATCAGTTATCATGTGAAATCTCTTTGATCTTTCCAGACAGAATCAATCACCTTTTCATTCTTCCTTCCTCCCTTTTTTCTTTCCTTCCTCTTTTTCTTTTTTTTTCTTGAAGAAAAATTTCTTCTATGGTTCTAGCTAGTTTTACTGTAATGTGAAACCTGCTATAATTTTGTTTGATAATTTTTCCTACTATGACGTTCGGAAGTGTATCATTCAGAATCCTCGCAGGAAACAGATTGCATACTCGAATGGGGAATTGAGGAGCATAGAATGAAGGGAATGTTCATAAAAGTGTGGACAGGATAATGGAGTATCTACAAGTGTTTTGAAGTATTCAGAGTCTGTCTTCAGTGGGGAGTCACCAGAGGTGCTAACCCCTAGACCTGAAGGGCGAGGGAAGAAAGGGTCGCAAGAATCCAAGAGAGGTGTAACTGTACCTAGTTGAAGGAGAGGACCTTCCAACAGGGTCTGTGGCTTCTGTTAGCCCCATGAGTGAGTCCAGGAGAGCCAACAGAAGAACTGCCAATTCAATCCATGAAATCATCAGAAACAATACATTGGTGTTGTTTTAAACCACCAAGTTTTGATATAGTTTGTTATGCAACAATAGATAACTGATATATTAGCGGGGAGGTGAAGCCATAACTATTCCTCCACCAAAACTGTGAGAAACCAAGAAGATCTGTGAAATGGGACCCATCATTTCAATGCAAACCTTTATTAATAGTAAAAACATTTTTATTTTCTTCAAGATTTTTGTTTGATGTGGGCCATTTTTTAAAAGTCTTTATTGAATTTGTTACAATGTTTCTGTTTTATGTTTTGGTTTTTGGCCTCAAGGCATGTAGGATCTTAGCTCCCCAACCAGGGATCAAACCAGGACCTCCTGAAATGGAAGGCAAAGTCTTAACCAGTAGAGTGCAGGGAAGTCCCTTCATTTTTCATAGAGATACTTAAAACAGTTTTCTGGCAGCAATTCATCTTCATTTTATCTCAGCTGTTTGAAATAGAGCAATGTATGATGCTGTCTCTAGAAATTTTATGCTAAGCTTATTTATCAAACATTAGGGTAGTTTGCTTCCCTCATTTTATCCTTTATTGGTGATCTTTGCATATCTGTGATCTTTATGAAGTAACCATTTATGCCTTCCCTTTATGGTGATTGATATTTAACAAATATCTTGGTCTCAAGATACGCAGGTCTATTAGAATGGCTCACTAAACATTTGTTCCTATTCTCTTTTGCTTTCCTTTGCAAAGAGTGGAAAACAAAATGCTAAACAAAATTTCCTGGCTCTCTTGTAAGTAGAGATGACCATATGATACAGTTCTGTTCAAGATGTAGGAGAAAATTTTCCATGAGATCTTGTATCTGCATTAAAACAAAAAAAAACACCTCACAATAGAAAGTCCTTTGTTTTAGTCCTTTTGCCTTCTTCTTGACTGAAAACAAGAGAGTTCGAGGATGTTTTAATAAATAGACTATTTACAAAGGTGCGGGCAGGGTGTAGGAAAACAAAGGGGATAGAGCAGCACCCCAGGTGAGTATCAGAGAAGCTCTTAACTACTGCGGGCCTGAAGGGTGAGGGAGGCAATTACTGGAAATAGAACATGAGAGCTGCCTGTGTTGGGGTAAGAGGAGTGCTTTGAGAGGTGCTGTGACCTTCATGGTGGGAACAGACCATCTCTTCCTTCTGTTCTGTGAGTACTCCTCTTTGGCTGAACCCCCCTGGGATCCAAGGATCAAGGTCTACCTCTTAGACACAAATCTAGGTGGAAAAGTGTAGAAAGTTAACCTGGAAAGACAAGCAATAAAAAAGGCATCTATTACTTACCTTTATATACCTACTGTGCAAGATATGGTAAGAGTGCCTGATACAAAGGAAGAGATGAATAAAAGTTTATTGAATTGAATCCAGTTCTTTATTTTATTCTACAGTGTTTAAAACCTAATCTGGGATTACTGCCAACCTCATTCAGGCCCAATAATCCAACATAAAATTGCTGCTCTACAAGGAACTTCGTTTACCCAACAGTAAAGGTCCTTTCCTGAGACCAGATTAAAAAGTGGCTCTTTGAAATAACTTTTGAGGATATGGATATTTTTAAGCACGAGATGGTTCTTTAGTTTTATAAAGCCTGTCCTCTAATACAATCTAACTCCTACACACTCGCCTCATCAGGGTCTTCCAGAAGAAATAACTTTTGTATGCTACCTATATGACAAAGTCTCAGTTTCTACATCTGTAAGAGAACAGTAATAACAGCTACCCATTACTCAAGTTTTTCTGGTGGCTCAGTGGTAAAGAATCCACCTGCCAATGCAGGAAATGCAGGTTTGATCCCTGGGTCAGGAAGATCCCGTAGAAAAGGAAATGGCAACCCACTCCAGTATTTTTATCTGGGAAATCTCATGTACAGAAGAATCAGGCTGGCTGCAGTCCATGAGGTCTCAAAAAACTTGGACATGACTTAGTAACTAAACAACAGCAACAACTCAAGTCACGGACACAAATGTTACCTCCTCAGGCTTTCTAGGATATATAAAAAGAGAGTATGGGGCTTACCTGGTGGCTCAGTGGTAAAGAATCTGCCTGCCAAGGCAGGAGACTCAGGTTCTATCCCTTGTCTGGGTAGATCCTACATGTCACAGAGCAACTAAGCCTGTGAATCACAATTATTGAGCCTCGCTCTAGAGCCTGGGAACCACAACTACTGAGCCCACATGCCTAGAGCCTGTGCTCCAAAACAAGAGAAGCCACTGCGATGAGAAGCCCAAACAATGCAACTAGGGAGCAGCCCCTGCTCTCTGCAAAGAGAGATATGCCCAATCAGCAACAATGACCCAGCACAGCCAAAAAAATGAATAAATACATAAAATTATTTTAAAAAGAGAGGAATAACACCCCAATTACTTTCTAGCCCACTAATGTCTTATTTATTTTTTCTCATTGCAGTTATTACTTTTTAAATTGTAGCTTATTTACTGTTTGCTTGTAGATTGTTGGTCTTCTCCCAAAAGAATACTTGATCCTTGTAAGCAGAGACCTTGTCTGTATTGTTCACCGCTGTATTCTAAGCACCTGGAAGGGTGACTGGGACATGGTGGTTGTTTGATAAATATTTGTTGATGAATGCGTGAACAATGCCAATTAACAACCTCAGGCTGTGGTGAATATTAAATAAGATGACAGTGCAATGCTCCTGGCATAAAGTAAAAGTCTCTCTAAATCTAGGTGTTTTCTTTCCTCTTTTTCCTCCCTCACCTTCTGTATCCACACCTTCAGCAAGCAAGTGAACTTAACCTCAGCCTCAAAACATACCCCAAATTCTCTGAATGAAATTCATTCATCACTATCACTCTAGTCAAGCCACTCTCACTCCTTACCTGGTCTACAAATAACAGTCTCCTGGCTGATCTCCCTGTTTGTTCCACTTGCTCCTGTTTCTCTCAAACCCCAGTCCATTCTCCACAGTCAGAAAGATCTTTTAGAAACACAATTCAGATCATGTCATGCCCCAATTTACTTAATGACACCATCAACAGCCATCACCAGCAGCTTTCTAGGTATTTAGAATTAGCCCAAACTACTTTACAGGGGCTAGCACCTGCGATCCTCTTAGACTTCATCTACTTTAGGCTAACTGGCTTTCTCTCTCTTTTCTGGATTTTAACAAACTTATTTCCATTCTAGTGCTGGTGGATTCTTCTGTCTGAATCTTTACCTAGCTGGCTCCTTAGTGTCATTTGAACTTCAGCTTAAATGGGGCTTGTTTTGAAATGAAAAGTCACTAATTTGTGTCACTAATGACTAATCCAGTCATTTCTTATCACAGTTTCCCGCCCCCCCCCCCCCCTTTATTTTTATTTATTTGGCTGCGCAGGGTCTTAATTGCAGCATATGGGATCTTAGTATCCTGACCAGGGGTTGAATCCCCGCCCTCTGCATTGGGAACGAAGAGTACTCTGCATTAGACCACCCAGAAGTCCCTTGTAACACTGCTTTTTTGGTTGCACTTAATATTATCTAACATTTACTTGTTTATGTTTGTTTCTTCCCAACTGAATTTTAAGCTTGTGAACTCAGAGACCTTATCTATTGTGTTCATCACTCTATCTTCAAAGATAGAGTAATAACTAAAACATATCAGATCAGATCAGATCAGATATATGCTTAAATATTTGTTGAATAAATAAATGCTTTGATTGTGATAACGGTAACAGCTAAACCTCAGAGGACTTGGCCACAAATTCTAACAATTTTTCAAGGAATAAGAATCGCAGTTCCGAAGTTAGATCCTGGAAGACTACAGAAACCTGACAAAATATCTGGGGCTAAAGTTTGGAGGGGGATATATTACAACTTTGGCCTTTTTCCCCTACCCAAGGACTCCGGAGATCTTGCAAAAGGGAGACCTAGAGTCTTTTGACCATAAATTCTAGCCCAGCCACAACGCTTTTCCATCCACGATTCTTTGCAGCCACTATTACTCGATTGCAAACGCGCAAACACCTCTAGGACCCCGGGTTCCTTTCTGTTTCTTTATGAATGAACCGGGTCTAGTGTGCGCATGCGCAACTCCTTTTTCTCCCGCTCCACGTGAGGCCCGCCCTTCCCTCCTGCTAACGGCTCCGCCCCTATCCTTTCTAATGGACCAATGGCGAGCGGCCTGGGGGGCGGAGCCCTGAGCGGCGCGGCAGTGTAGTTCCCCGGTCGCCCGGCTCCCTCGCCTTAGTCTTGCTGTGTTGTGATCACGTGGCCAGCTCCGGGCGCGGCGCTTGTTTTGGTTTCCCTCTAGCTTGCCCCTGGCAGCTTCAGAGTGAGCGACTTTCCCGTGCCGCTTGCCACACCTGACTGCACTGCGACTTTCTCTTCTTGGGGCTCTCTCAGCTCCAAGTTCTACAAGCCCCTCGGGGCCGGCTCCTGCCATGCCGTTAGTTCGCTACAGGAAGGTGGTCATCCTCGGATACCGTTCTGTAGGTGAGTCTCCGTCTAGGGCAGAGCACCAATGCACCGCGGCTTTGTGGCCAGAGGAGGCGCACTGCCGCGGGAAGGCGACCCAGGGAGAAATGGTGGCATCCTTAGAACCAGCTTGTAGAGCGAGGACTGAAAGGTTGGAGTGGGAAAGGCTGGGGTGGTGGTAGTGTTCAAGGCGGCAGGAAGCTGGAGCATGGAAGAGTTAACATGGGCTTACTGCTTGAACACCACAGTGGTCCTCAGCGTTCGTTACTCTGGGGGGTGGAGGTGGGGGCAGGATTTGATGGCGGGGGCGCGGTCTGGGTGGGGCAAGTCTCAGGTGTCGGATGCAAGGCTGACTGAATCCTGGGGAATCCGGATCTTCCCAGGAGTTGGGTGGGGAAAGACAGCAGGAAAGGCTTCCTGCGTCGCTACTGTATGCATCCGGTGGCCAAGGTGCAGAGACCTGGGGCGAAAAGAGGGTGAAGGAGTCTAAGGGAAAGCATTGCATGGGGCATTCACAGGCTAGGATGCTAATTCGGGGTTTCCTTTAGTCCAGGGCCTCAGCCCGAAAGGACAGAGGAAATGAATGTGGATGGGTGATTTGGCTACAATTACCTCTGCTTCCCACAGGGAAGACATCTTTAGCACATCAATTTGTGGAGGGCGAGTTCCTGGAAGACTATGATCCTACTGTGGAGAATAGTGAGTAAATTTCTCCCCTTGGGGTGGGGTAGGGAGGGCTTGGGTGCCCCCCCCCCCCCCAAGGCCACACTTTGGGATTTTTCCGGGTGCCAAAGGGATGATTTAATTAGATATTAAATCTAATCTCTTCTCTATCAATCCTGTTCTGTGAGTGGAGCTCAAGTGTGCATTTTCCAAGATACTGAGTCCAGGATAGTGCATGTGTAGATAATAAGAAGCCTAACATTGTATCTTAAGTTTCCTGGAGAGCTCCTTGAACCTGGCCCATCTGTGTTAATATATAGGGGCACAGATTGCTCACCCTACAAGGCACCTCACAGTCAAGTTTTCTTTTCTTTTCAGCTTACAGCAAGATAGTGACTGTTGGCAAAGATGAGTTTCACCTACACCTGGTGGACACAGCAGGGCAGGTACCAGTTTGGGGTAGGGTGTCTAAATGTGGCAGTTCAGTCCTGGGAGATGAAGTCTGGTAGCCTCTGAGGCTCATCTGTAAAGTAGTATTAAAAGAAAAGCATTTTAGCAGTATTTCAGTGTGCAGTGCTGTTTGGAGCTACTCTATAAGTACTTGTTGGATAGAAGTGACTGGAGCAGGGAGTGCCACAGGGAGGGTCCCCAGGATGCAGCCCAGCAAACTTGGCCATCTGAGTCTTGTGAATCAAGGTATTGATGTTTCTATTTCTTGTCAGGATGAGTACAGCATTCTGCCCTATTCATTCATCATTGGGGTCCATGGTTATGTGCTTGTGTATTCTGTCACCTCTCTGCATAGGTAAGTGACCAAGGTTGAGAGTGGGGGACTTGGGAGGACCTGAGGGCTGTCCCAGAATAAAATTGTAAGATTCTTTTCTTGTGTTTAAAGCTTCCAAGTCATTGAGAGTCTGTACCAAAAGCTACATGAAGGCCACGGGAAAACCCGGTACGTGGCACAGGGGATAAAGACATAGTGTGGACACCAGGGAAGAGGGAAGGCAGAGGGGAGTATTGATCCAAATTAAGGAGGAAGCCGGGACATAGATCCTATCTGATTTGATGGGGAGTTGTCCAGCTATGATGTGAAGAAGGTTGGGGTCCATGGGGAACAGAGGGGATTCTGTTGTAACTGCTGTTTCCTCCCAGGCTGCCGGTGGTGCTGGTGGGAAACAAGGCCGATCTCTCTCCAGACAGGTATGGAAATCTCTGTAGCTTAAGGCAAAGGAAAGTGTGTAGGAATGAGTCAGGCTCTTGTCCTGGCTCTGCCACTGATTTGAACCAGTCGTTTTACCTCTTCGTTTCTAACTTGAAGGTTAAGACAAAATGATCCTTCTATCTCAAAAGCTGTAATTTCATATTTCAAGCCTCAGTCCTAGGCTCCTTTGTTTTCTTGTATTTTCTTCTTTCCCAAACCTTCTCCCAAACCTTGGAATGAGATGAGTCAGAGGAAGTCTAGTTTCTGTAAAGATTTTTCAGAGAACATGGGGCCTATTGCTATTCTTCATTTTCATGTCCTGAATTTGCTTCTAGGGAGGTCCAGGCTGTTGAGGGGAAGAAGCTGGCAGCCTCCTGGGGTGCAACATTTATGGAGTCATCTGCTCGAAATAATCAGGTACTGGGCCTGAAGAGTAGGAAGGTGGTGGGGGTAGCAGTGTTTTTCTTTTTATGCCACTGCTTGGTGGTGGGGATGGTGGGGGAGTGGGGCATTCACCTGAGAGTTGGGTGGTATTGGCAGTGAACTCAACCAATTTTTTTTTTTTTTTTGCCCTGAATCCTTATCCCTTGCAGCTGACTCAAGGCATCTTCACCAAAGTCATCCAGGAGATTGCCCGGGTAGAGAATTCATATGGACAAGAGCGCCGCTGCCATCTCATGTGAGCCCAGAGATGAGCTCTTGAGGAAGGCGCAGCTGCCTTGATTCTGCCCTGGTATTTTCCAAGCTCCAGTGGGGGCGTGTGGGGGCGCCCTCAGGACTTCACGGGTTTGTTTGGTTGCCAGCTGTGTCCCTGGCCCTCTAGGCACACAGTGAGGTACCCTCATGTTTGCACACTTACCCAGGCTCCCGTGGCCTGGTTGTCCATGTTTACAAAGAGGCAAGGATGTCTCATGGGCACTGTCCTCTAGCTCTGTTTTTGCTAAATATATGAACTGTGATAATCTATGGGGTTGGGATATGAGTCCTGGGCATTGTTTATTCAGGACCCAGTCTCCTCTGTAGGTTTTGGGTGTTGGCTGGGTGAGGGGAGCTGGGGACTCCTGAAGCGAAGCTGGCTCCCAGGAGTGACAATGTAAATATGCAAATAAACTGAGAAATCTTTTTGTAATTGACTTCTCTGTGTCTGGGGAGCACTCAGGGCCAGTATCTTCTTTTCCAAGAAGTGATGACTGTGGCCTTTGGTAGAGAATCAAGGTTTTTACTCCTCCAACCTTGTTCCTATTCCTTACCCCTCATTCATTCAGGACCATCACCCTAAGACTTACTACTTATTTTTCCCAACTTTCTTTTCTACCCTGTTCTCCCATACAGGTAACCAACTGACTGCCACTCCCTCCCATCCAAATTTGTAGGCTCTCACAACCCCCTTAACTACAGAAACACTGCCCTCTAGTGGCCAGCTGCCACATGCTGCCCTAGCTTCCCTCCTGGGGCCTTGGGATTTGTTGGATCTCAGAGAGGATACGTTTGGGTTGGAAGAAAGACCCTTGTTCCTAATGATGTAACAACTGTGAAGTAGTGTGAAGGCAGGGACTAAAGTGTTGCGAAGATTTTAACTTTTTAAGAGAATTGAATAAAGGAAGGAATAATGCCCCGATCAACCCTCACTCCCTGCCCCTCATCTCTCCAAGTGCCTTTCATTAAAATAGACGTTCTTTGCTTTTTTCATACCTTTCACACTTTTGAAGCTGTGTTACCTTTTCCAGGTGTCAAAGGCTATTGCTTCTGTTCTTATTGACCCACCACTTCAGTAGGAGGATGGGTTCAGCTAGGAAAGTTTGGTCCTAACTGCCTTTACCCCCACCCCTTCCCCAGCAGCCCTAGGTCCTAAGTGGCCTAATACCTCCTGCAACGACTTATAAGGGTGACCTGAATGGTATCCTTCACAGGAAAGGCATAGAGTTCTGCCAACTGGGAGAGCCTGAGGTACTCTGTCAATGCACTTAATTGGGAAAAATGAACAAAATCCGGGTGTGATTTTTAGCTATGACCTTGTTATGGCCTGGCTCCCAGCTAGTTGGGCTTATAATTGGGGGTGACGGTCTGTCATGCTTGTTTTTAAAAGTCCTGCTGGCAGCTTCTGCATCTCTGATATTGAATCTAAAAAGAAATAAGGGCTGCAGAAAAAAGCATATTCCGGGGAGGGGAGGGGGGTGGGAAAAAAAAAGAAAAAAAGAAAAAAGCATATTCCAAAGAGCAATCTCTTAGGGGCTCAGGAATCTCTTTAGGGTTCTCATCACTCTCCTTACACTAATATTAGGTTTTTTGCACATCAGACCTGGAATTCTCATTACAGGTATCTATACTATTGTTATGTCCATGAGGTTTGAAATGGGATAACAAATATCAGGTTTTTGAGAGGCATATCAAACAATCTCAAAGCCTGATAGTAGTAAAGAATAGTGGTTAACGGCTGGGTTAAAAAGAGTTCCTCTTCCACTTAACTGTGTGATGCTAGGAAGACACTTAAACTCTATGAACCTCTGAACCTCTCTTAGTTTCTCATTTACTATGTGTAGTTAAACCTTCCTCATAGGATTGAGGTAAGAATAAAACTAAGGTGATATATGAAATGCTTAGCATAGGTCCTCATACATAATAAACCCTTAAAAGATGGCTATTGTGTATTATTTGAGGTTTTTCTGGTGAGGGTCTGCCTCCCGGCCTCTGGGTGCAGAAAGTAGGGAGAGGCCTTCCATTTACAGGTGAGGAGTTACTGCTGGACTTCTTTTTGCTGAATTAGACCTGAATGGTCAGTGCAGAGCATATGTCAGTATTTGGCTAGCCAAGACATACCTAGTCCTGATCCCGCCTATGACTCTGGCCATTTAGGTCTTCTGCACTGTCCCATATAAAAGCTACAAGTCATATATTGCTATTTAGTTTTAAAATTTTATAAAATTAAAAGTTCCTCAGTTGCACCACTTACTTTTCAAAATACCCAATAGCTACATGTGACTAAGCCACATGAGTGTATAGGGCATTTTTATCATTGCAGAAAGTTCTATTGGACAGCACTGTAAACCCTTCCCACAAAACCAGCCCTGCACCTGGTTTGTCTGTGTCTTTCTCCACATATTAAAATAAAAATTTTAAAAATATTTATATACACATACACACATCCTAGGACAAACATGGCCATTGGCTTGCATTACGGCAAGGCTCAACTTCTCACTAGATGTGGTTTGTTGAACAATTTTATGTATTTTAGTGTCAATCTCTTCATCTGTAATATGGACATAATTCCACATTAATTCATAACGAGGGTGAGGAATAACTAAGAATATATTAAGTATCCAGCGCATTTGTTAATTTGTCTCCTCCTGTCTATCCCGTGGGTAGAGTTAATGCAGAGAAATCATTCCAACCCTTTCTCATCCAGACTAATTGGTGGCGGGGGGTAGGGGGAAGGGGGGCGGGGGGGGGGGACGAGGGGGTGTCCCTGCAAGCTGTTTTGGGATCTTGCGTAGAATAACAGTACTCTAGCCAGGTAGCAAAGCTACAAGTTACATGCCCTCTGTTTACTGAAAAGGCGGGGGTGGGGGGGGGGGGGCTGGGGAGCACAGGCCCTGAAGATTCGGAAAGAAGGGCTGGGGCTGGGAGCACCAGGGAAAGGAGGGGGAAACTCTGCATTTCTGTTTTGACAGGGGAGGTGATTGTGGAGGCACTAACAGTCCTCTTTCCTCTCGAGGAGGGGTGAGAGCCAGCAGGAACGACTAGGGACTCGTTCCGCTTTCCTTTAGGCCCCCGAACGTGGCAGGAACCCACCCTTTGCAGCGCCAGGCGCCGTGCCTCACTTTCTCCATTTGCGGACTCCAGTTCCCAGGATGCAGAGCAGCGGCCAATCTCCAGGCTCTTCTTCCATCCCCCTCCCGGGAAAGATTGCTCTTGGCCAAGGCAAGGGGCAGCTAAGAGTTTCAGGGACCGATAACTCCAGCGAAACGGAATTAGAAAGTGCCCAGAGTCCTAGTTTTACTAGCCCGGTGGTAAAGGAGGCAGTTCCAGGTCTGGGGCGAAGAGGAGGGGGTCTTCATTCCCACGTGTCTGCACAGCCGCCGGCCCGGCGCAGTCGGGGTTAACCTATGGCGGAGGGATCCCGCTGCGTGTGCGTAGAACTGCAGAGTCACAGCCTTTCCTCCGAGAGGACCGAATCCCTCCGCCGCTCCGCTCCAACACAAAATAGGGCCGCGTCTTCTCCTTTCTCCCCTTCTGGAGTGGGGTTCCCCGGGCAAAAGGGCCACCCGGATCTCGCGCCGGAGGCTTCCTGAATCTTCACGACCGCTGCCGAGATCTCGGGCCAGGAAATAGCCCCTTCGCAGGAACCACCCTACCGGCCGAACAGGAGGCGGAGGGGGGGGGAGGCGGAGCGGCGCCGCGCTGCACTACTTTCCTCTCCGGTTGCAAATGGCTGCCTCGTTCCCCACTTTCCGCTCAGTTTCCTGACCCCCCGGCGCCGGGAGCCGGGGTTGGGCCATGCACCTCTAGGCCCCCCGCGATCACAGCCAGCCGGGGGTCGAGGGGGTGCCGCCGATCTGAGCCGGCCAGGCCGGGGGCGGGGCAGCTCCCGAGGCCAGAGGGGAAGGGAGGCGAGCGCAGGGCCTGGAGCGGCCGGAGGGGAGCGGGCAGAGGGCTCGCACCGCCCGCCCCTTCCTCTTCCTCGCCCACCTACCCTCCTCCCTTCCCCAGGGGGGAGCAGAAGGTGGGGGGCTCGAAGCCGCCGAGGGAGAGTGCTCGGGGTCGAGGAGCCCAGCACTGGGTGTGTGTCAGGTTCAGCCCCGCGGCCCCGCCGGCTCCGTGTCGCCGTAGCTCGCGCGGCCCCGGGGCGCCGGCCCGAGGGGGAGAGGGGCTCGGCGCTCCTGCGAGGGTCTCACGTTCCATCCGGGCCCGGCGCGGCGGCGCGGCATTCCTTCCGGGCTGCTGGGGAGGCGCCTCGACGTTCCATCTGGAGAGCCTCGACGTTCCGCCCGAGCCCGGCGCGGGCGACCGGGGCGCTGGCCCGGCCCTAGGACTGAGAGGCCGCCCGGCGACGCGGATGCGGAGCCTGCTCGCCCAAGATCAAAGCCACCGGTGCTCTCTTTGTGTCCGCTCGGGATTCGCCGCCCTGGGGCTGTCCATGGAAACCTAAACTGCTGGAACCCGAGGCAGAGAACCCTTCTTCGGCTTCTTGCTTTTTTTGAGGGGGGGGAGGGTGGTCACTCCGACCTGGATTTACCGTTCTTGGCCCCCTTAAGCCCCCCCGTGCGGGGGGCGGCTGTGATCGCTCTGGCGGTTGGAGGTCGGGGAGCGGCCCGGGCTCTGGCCATGTTCTCGGATGAGGATTTCTGGATCGCCCTGTGAAGAGGTGAGTGAAGTCCGCCCGGCCAGGGCCCAGAAAGGGTTGGACTGGGGGCATAGCCAGATGGACTATCTTGGCCCGAGCTGGCCTGTAGGTTGGAGAAGGGGGTGCCAGAGCTGAGGAGGGTTCCTTTGGCAGGGTCTGTCAAGGGAACCTGAGCCAGTCGCCAGAGGAGAACCGAGGCCTGGTGTCCTGGGGTGTGCCTCTTTAAAGACTGGGGGGTTCAGGGAACCACGGGAGTTTGGGAACCTGGCCAGAAAGTCTCTCTGCCTGTTTATTTTTGTGTTGGGGGGAGCTCTACTAAACTAGGACCCAAGCCCTGATGCCAGCACCAATCCCAGTCAGCTGCTTCTCCTTCAGGGTTCCTTGTGGGCCTTGGGAATAGAACAACTTGGGAGCGGGGGTAGGGTGCCACTGCCAGGTCAGACTTAGTGCCAGGTTGGACTTTAAGGTTGTTCTTGCTCATCCGGGCACCGAGAGCAGTCTCTGGGAGACTTAAGGAATCCTGATTCCTGCACTAGGCCTTATTTCACTGTGCATGGGGCAGAGTGTGTGGAAACTGACTATTGTGATGAAGGAGGTGGCAGGGGCAAGAAGGAGGCGGGGCTGGGGGCAGCTCTGGCCTTGCTGGTCAACTTTAAACTACCCCTGCCTGGCAAAGTGACCCCAACGAGGCCTAGTGCTGTCTTAGCCTGCTTTGCCTTCCCTCCTCTTGGGATGGACATAATCTCTAGGGGATTATAGAGGAGGCCGTTGAGATTTGCTCCCTGTGAATGTGGGCTGCAAAAAATGGCTTTTGTCTCCCGCTTTCTCCGGGCCTGGTCGCCCATAAGTCTCTGGCCAGTCCTGCAGGGCCCCTCCCAGACCTCGCCAACCTTTTTCAGTCAGGGAATGTTAACTAGTCCTGTGATCCTGTCCCAGCCCTGCAGAATAGGGTGGTCGGTACCTCTTTGGAGGAGAAATGACCTGATAGGAGCATGTCTCTGACGCCAGTGTTTTCAGCCCTAGCAGGAGGTGTTGGGGAGAAGGGGTGTGTGTGTGATTGCATGAAGGGTGCAGCGTGAGCCTCTGGACCCTGGGCTGGGACAGCCCCTCTCACAGCTGTCATGCGGCCCAGCCAGGATTTGGCTGCTGTATTTTGCTCCCTCACTTTGTCCCCTCCAACATACAGAGGCTCGACCACTTTGAGCCTGGTCTTGGAAAAGACAGAATAGGGGTTTGCCCTTGAAAGATTTTTGGGTGGTAATCCTGAGGTGAGAGGTGGCATAGGGGTGCTGATATGAGGCTAGCTGTCACCCATGCTGTCTGCCCCTGCCTCCTGTGGAGGGCCTCTCCGGCTGTCTGTCCCTAAAGAACTTCCTTAAGAGACACCACTCCTTTTTGGCTGTAGCTGACCCTAGGATGACCCAGGGATAGTTCAGAGGGTCTCCAGAGCCCCTGTTGCCATTTGGGTTCTTCCCTGGAGGGCCAGCCCAAAATGGGGGTGGGGAGAGGTGTGGTTTGATTCTCAGGCTGGGAACCAGGAAGTCCTGAAGTCCTACAGAAGAGCTGTTCACTCAAGGGCCTCCTTCAGCCTTTCACCTCTCCAAGCCTCCATTTACCCTTTGGCTGGCATAATGGAGCTAAAGCTTTTGGTCTGGGATGGAGGCAGGGAGGAGAGTGGGTTGAGATGAATCTCTGCCTTCTTCCTTGCTGTCCTGGGCCTCTTCAAGCCTGGTATCAAATGGACCCACCATGGTTTCACTCCCTAGATCTGTGTTTCTCTAGGATCCCTAGTTCTCTTGAGGAAGCCTGGCCAGGCCTTAGCCCAGTTTAGATCCGGGGAAAAACCCTTGGTGTATATGTGTGTTTCTGGCTTTGAATGCTGAGACAGGGGAACCTGTGGTTTTTATTTGTTTAGATCTGTTCAGGGGCCTGACAACTCGGACTCAGCATTGGTGGGGCAGGTGCTGGACTGTCCATAGGGAAATGGGACCCCTTAGAAGAGCCTCTGGATTCTCTGGTCCAGCTTGGAGGACACTCAACCCTTGGCTTATCTCTCATCTTCCATGATCCCATAAATGAGGCTGCAGCTTTGGAGGATGTTGGTACTGTTTCCCAAAGCTAGAGGCAGGTGGTTTCTGCACCTTCCCAGGCAGTGCCAGCGTTACCAGCTTGAGAGGGCTGCGCTTGGGGGGAGGGCGGAGGAATTCGTCCCTCTGGCCTTGTGTGAGGCAGTCCTCCCACCCACTGCACTATCACTGTTGCTTTTGATTTCTTGCTGTTTGTGACTCCTTTAGCCTCAACTTTGAGAGCACAACAGTTGGAAGCTCTTGGGGACATTTAGTGGTAAGGTACCACAAAAGTTGCACATGTTTAAGAAACTTGGAAGCCTTCTGGGTGTGGTCAGGCCTTGAATGGCTGAATAGGAAGAGGAGCCTAGCTGGTGCCCTGACCTCCAACCCCTACTTCACATAGGTGGCTTCTGGGGGGCCCTTGAAGTGCCAGAGCATCTTTTCTCTGGGCTGGCTAGATGGCCACCCTGCTTTCCTTTTAGGTGTGATTATGTGAGTGACAGTTTTGGGAAAGAGATGATCTGGAAGTAAAGGTAGCAGGTATCAGGTGATACTTCACTTTCCCAGTCTAGTAGAATCTAATAGTGTAAAGGGAAAGGAGTAAAAATTGCCCTTCCTGTGGCATGTCCCATGAGGCCCATTGCCAGTCTTTGGAAATGGAGTATTAACTCAGGGAAAGAGCACTGATAGTGTGGTTCTTAGGTAATTGATTTATGGATCCTGGGCACCTTTGAGGATTCCCCCAGCCTCATCTGCCCCATGCACTCAACCCCAAGTGGCTGACTGGGGTATTTGGTGTGGGGAGAGAGGCTTGTCTTTACAAAGGTTGGTGTGGTCCTTCTGGTTAAATAAGAGGAGTGGAAAAGGGGAGACAGAAAATTCTCAAACTTTCATTTAGAGTTCTGTAACCTGCTCCACCTGCTATGGGAAAATTATACTTTATATAGTTTCTCTGCTTAAGCCCCTACCCTTCCCACTAAGAGCGGTTGGCACCTCTCCCTTTCTTCCTTCTTCTATAGGACCCCTTTCCTCTTCCTCAGCTCTGTAATTCTTTACTTCTCTCTTTTTTGTACTGTGTTTATTAGTTTCCTCTGAGATTTAGGAAAATATGCCCAAAGGTGTGGATCTTGACCTTCTTAGGTATAACTTCAGTGTGTTTCATTAGGCTCTGGGATAGGCAGGCATATCTTAGAAGAGGGGACCGTTACCCCCCACCCCCATAGTGTGTGTGGAAACCCTGCCTGACGGAAGAGGAAGGAAGCTGCTTTGCTGTGTCCTGCCCCCGTTTAGAACAGCTCCAAGTGGCTGTGCTTCCTGAGACTACAACTCCCAGCATGCCTAGCGTCAGGCCTGGCTACACATGCTCAGTAACTCTTAAGGCCCCTTCTGTTAACTTCTAGGGACATCTAGGGAGGAAGGGCAGTTGGCGTTGCTAAGGGCAACGACCTGAGGCCTTCAGGCTGGATGAGAACTTGAGCTCAGTCATGGCAGGGGCCAGGGGGTGGGCCTGAGCTAGATTTAGATGGGCAGTGGGTGGGAAATTGGGAGTTTCTTCTGTTATAATTGGAATATTCTGGTTGAAACCAGTGGAGGTGGGGGAGATCCATCCATAGCTGGGATTTCGTTCCAGTAACATGTTCTACATCTTGCAAGACCCCAAATTTGGTCTCCAGTAGAGGAATTTCAGCTGAACTCAGACTTCTTGGTTTGTGACTACTCCTGGGTTAGCGCTGAAAGACCTCTAGGATGGTAGCTGACTTGAGAACTGAGAGAAAAGTCCAAGGGATAGGGCCTGCCAGAAGCCAAGAACTCAGATGTGAGGCAAAGAGGGGTACTAGATGTAGCTTGTGGGTGCTTCTGGTTGTCCTGGGAACTCTTAGGCAGGAGATGGGAAGTGGATCCCCCCGGGAATTCAGAGTGGAAGAAGAGGATATGTGTTTATTGGAGGGGAAGTAGATGGTGGGACAAGGGTTGGGGAGAAGGATTTTCCTTGTCGTTAGTACAGGAGTTTGTAGGTGTGATTTTGCTCTGATTTCTATAGGTTCTAGATAACATTAGCTGCCTTCTCCTCAGGATTTGGAGGAAAGTGTTTAGTGGGAAGATTTCGTAGACAAATAGATATCTCTTGGCTCTGACAGGTCTCCCCGAGAGGGCTCTGCCCAGTCGGAGAGAGGGATGGACAGCCCGAAGCCGCCTGGTGAGGATAAAGATTCGGAACCAGCAGGTGGGTAGGACAAACAGTGGGTTTCTGTTCTTCCCAGGAAATCTTAGATTTCTGGTCCTAGCACAGGGACAGAAGCTAAGTCTGTCTGATAGACAGGTAATAATTGAAGGACTTTGTTCTTTGGGACAGAAGTTGAAATGCCATCACTGTTATCCACCAAGGGTTTTGGGTAATCTCCTGGGTCTGATGAGTGGACTGGTATTAAACAGAGGATAATGGCTGATACATGTTTCTTCTCTGTTCATTCAGCTGATGGACCTGCAGCCTCCGAGGAGTCAGGTGCCACTGAGCCAGACCTTCCCAAACCACATGTTGGGGAGGTCTCTGTGCCCAGTTCTGGGGGTCCCCGGCTTCAGGAGCCTCCCCAGGACTGCAGGTAACTAGTTTGGGGAAATGAGGATATAAGGATGTATGAAGACTTGATTTGAGCATCTGGGGCTTTCAAAGTGGAAGATTTAGGAAATGAGTGTTCAGGAAACATAGGTGTGCTAAGTCGTGGGGTTGTTGAGGGTGCAGGACTGGCGTGGTGCTGATGCTTGTGTGTTCACAGCGGGGGTCCGGTGCGGCGTTGTGCTCTCTGTAACTGCGGAGAGTCCAGTCTACATGGGCAGCGGGAGCTACGGCGCTTTGAGTTGCCATTTGACTGGCCCCGGTGTCCCGTGGTGTCCCCTGGGGGGAACCCAGGGCCCAGTGAGGGAGCGCTGCCCAGTGAGGACCTATCACAGATTGGTTTCCCTGAGGGCCTGACACCTGCCCACCTGGGAGAACCTGGAGGTAAGGGAAGGGAAGTGGGGTAGCTGACTTGGGAAGGAAATGGGATAAGGGCTAGGTGGTCCTGAACCAGGGGTCACGTTCTTGTTAACTGTTTTCCCTCTTTCCACCTATAAAGGGTCCTGCTGGGCTCACCACTGGTGCGCTGCATGGTCGGCAGGCGTATGGGGGCAGGAGGGCCCAGAACTATGTGGTGTGGACAAGGCCATCTTCTCAGGGATCTCACAGGTGGGGCGGGGGCCAGGGAATGGCACAGGCAAAGGGCAGGGTGGGCAGAGGGCATGCTGGGGTAGAACTGGTGCCTGGCCTGTGGCTCTGGAGAGAGCTGGCCAGTCCTGAGGCTTTGTTTCCCACTCTGGCAGCGCTGCTCCCACTGCACCAGACTTGGTGCCTCCATCCCTTGCCGCTCGCCTGGATGTTCACGTCTTTACCACTTCCCCTGTGCAACTGCCAGCGGTTCCTTCTTATCCATGAAAACACTGCAGCTGCTATGCCCAGAGCACAGTGAGGGGGCCGCATACCTGGGTGAGGAGTCCCGCCCCTTGGACAGGGGACACGTGAGGGTCCACGGCTCCTGGGGTTTTTATGCTCTGCAGAGTGCTCCGAAATCTGTAATTACGTGCTGTCAGTCTGCCCCATGAAAATAGGCTTGGACTCTGAGTGCAGTGGCTCTGCCTGTCTCATTTATTGTGGTCTCTGCAGTACCTGGGTTTTCCAGGTGGCACTAGTGGTAAAGAACCTGCCTGTTAGTGCAGGAGAAGTTAGAGACGTGGGTTCGATCCCTAGTTGGAAAGATCCCCTGGAGAAGGGCATGGCAACCCACTCCAGTATCCTTGCCTGGAGAATCCCATGGACAGAGAAGCTTTGTGGGCTACAGTTCATGGGGTCTCAAAGAGTCAGGCACGACTGAAACGACTGAGCATACATACGCGATGCAGTGCAGTGCCTAGAGCAGTGCTTGGCATATGTTAGGCAGACACTTAGAAACTTTGTTCATTCTGTGTCTGTGGAATGCCGGTTATGTAGACAGCACTGTGCTGAGTCCTGTAAGGACTCCATAGCTGACCTGTGTCATCCTTCCCTTCCTACTGCAGAGGAGGCTCGCTGTGCAGTATGTGAGGGGCCAGGGGAATTGTGTGACCTGTTCTTCTGTACCAGCTGTGGGCATCACTATCACGGGGCCTGTCTGGACACTGCTCTGACTGCCCGCAAGCGTGCTGGCTGGCAGTGCCCTGAATGCAAAGTGTGCCAAGCTTGCAGGTAAAAGTGGGAGGGCAGAAGGGAACCTTAGGTGAAGCACAGGTCAGGGTTGAAAAGGAGGGCAGGGAGAACCCTGTTATGTGCCCCCGCAGGAAACCTGGGAATGACTCTAAGATGTTGGTCTGTGAGACGTGTGACAAAGGATACCATACCTTCTGCCTGAAACCACCAATGGAGGAACTGCCTGCTCACTCTTGGAAGTGCAAGGTGAGTGTGCCCCAGTGCTGCCTTACTCTCCCTAATTCCACCTCCTGCAGCACCCCAGGTTTCCCCTTTGGGACATGCCCTGTGCTCTTCTCCCGTCTCTGCGTCTCTGTTGTCTGACCGGTGGCCATTTAGCTTGTTCCCTTCCGCTAGGCATGCCGGGTGTGCCGGGCCTGTGGGGCAGGCTCAGCTGAGCTGAATCCCAACTCTGAGTGGTTTGAGAACTATTCGCTCTGTCACCGCTGTCACAAAGCCCCGGGAGGACAGCCTGTCAGTTCTCTTGCTGAGCAGCACCCCCCGGTCTGTAGCAGGTAAGTGGTGTGGATTGGCAGAGGTTGGGAGGGGGCCTGGGAGGTACTGAGATGGGCAGGGGCTGTGTTCAAGCAAACAGCCTTTGAGAGGAGGGCCCTCGGGTGAGCAGTACCTTCTAGAGCATCCATGCCTCACCCCTGTGTGCTCTAGAGGGGTCGGTAGGTGATGCGAGTCTGCTTCCCGTGCCCTCTGCAGATTCTCACCCCCAGAGCCTGGCACTACCCCCACTGATGAGCCCAATAGTCTGTATGTTGCGTGCCAAGGGCAGCCAAAGGGTGGACACGTGACCTCTATGCAACCCAAGGAACCGGGGCCCCTGCAATGTGAAGCCAAACCACTAGGTGAGTAGGGTTTGAGGGTTCCTGAAAGTAATCCCCTTCTATCCTGCGGCAAGGGCCAATCTCTGCTTTGCCCCGATCCTGTACTTGCTGTGGGGGTGCAGCTGAGCTAGGTAGGAGCAGAGTGTGTTATGTCTGCAGGGAGAGAAGGGGCCCAACTTGAGCCCCAGTTGGAGGCCCCCCTAAATGAGGAGATGCCACTGCTGCCCCCACCTGAGGAGTCGCCCCTGTCCCCACCACCTGAGGACTCACCCACGTCCCCGCCGCCTGAGGCATCGCGCCTGTCCCCACCGCCTGAGGACTCACCCCTCTCTCCACCGCCTGAGGAGTCTCCTCTGTCTCCCCCACCTGAGTCACCATCCTTCTCTTCCCCAGAGGACTCCCCCCCACATCCCCCACTTGATACACCCTTACCCCCACCACCTGAAGCATCACCCCTGTCCCCACCACTGGAGGAGTCTCCTCTGTCCCCTCCCCCTGAAGAATTGCCTACTTCCCCACCACCGGAAGCATCTCGCCTGTCTCCACCACCGGAAGAGTCACCCATGTCTCCGCCACCTGAAGAGTCACCTATGTCTCCGCCACCTGAGGCCTCTCGTCTGTTCCCACCATTTGAGGAGTCGCCCCTGTCCCCTCCACCCGAGGAGTCTCCTCTCTCCCCGCCACCTGAGGCGTCACGCCTATCCCCACCGCCTGAGGACTCACCCATGTCCCCACCACCTGAAGACTTGCCTATGTCGCCCCCGCCTGAGGTGTCACGCCTGTCCCCCCCACCTGAGGAGTCTCCCCTGTCACCGCCACCTGAGGAGTCTCCCACATCCCCTCCACCTGAGGCTTCACGCCTGTCCCCTCCACCTGAGGACTCCCCTACATCTCCGCCACCTGAAGACCCGCCTGCTTCCCCACCTCCGGAGGACTTGCTCGTGTCCCTGCCGCTGGAGGAGTCACCGCTGTTGCCACTGCCTGAGGAACTACGACTCTGCCCCCGGCCTGAGGAGCCACACCTGTCCCCTCAACCTGAGAAACCACGCCTGTCTCCTGCACCCCAGGAGCCGCGTCTGTCCCCCGCATCCCAGGAGCTGCGTCTGTCCCCTGCACCCCAGGAGCCGTGCCTGTCCCCCACACCTGAGGAGCCACGCCTGTCCCCCGCACCCCAGCAGCCGCACCTGTCCCCTGCGCCTGAGGAGCCACGCCTGTCCCCTGCGTCCAAGGAGCTGCGCCTGTCCCCTGCACCCCAGGAGCCCTGCCTGTCCCCCGCGCCTCAGGAGCTGCACCTGTCCCCCGTGCCTGAGGAGCCACATCTGTCCCTTGCATCCGAGGAACCACACCTGTCTCCCCAGCCTGAGGAACCGCGCCTGTCCCCCCGGCCTGAGGAACCGCGCCTGTCCCCCCGGCCTGAGGAACCGCACCTGTCCCCCCGGCCTGAGGAACCGCGCCTGTCCCCCCGGCCTGAGGAACCGCGCCTGTCCCCTCGACCTGAAGAGCCCATTGAGGAGCCAAGCCTGTGTCTTGCATCTGAGGAATTGCCCTTATTCCTCCCACCCAGGGAGCCACCCTTATCCCCTGTGCTTGGAGAGCCGGCCCTGTCTGAGCCTGGGGAACCACCTCTGTCCCCTCTGCCTGAGGAGCTGCCATTGTCCCCATCTGGGGAGCCATCTTTGTCACCTCAGCTGATGCCACCAGGTAAGGTGCTCTTAGTACCCTGTTACTCTGGGATGGTCTTTAACTCTTGATGGCACATCTAATCTAAGAGCCTCTCTTTTCCTCCAGATCCTCTTCCTCCTCCACTTTCACCCATCATCACAACTGTGGCCCCACCAGCCCTGTCTCCGTTGGGAGAGTTAGAGTACCCCTTTGATGCCAAAGGGGACAGTGACCCTGAGTCGCCACTGGCTGCCCCCATCCTGGAGACACCTATCAGCCCTCCACCAGAAGCTAACTGCACTGACCCTGAGCCTGTACCCCCTATGATCCTTCCCCCATCCCCAGGCTCCCCCATGGGACCGGCCTCTCCCATCCTGATGGAGCCCCTCCCCCATCGTTGTTCTCCACTCCTCCAGCATTCCCTGCCTCCCTCAAACTCACCTCCTTCCCAGTGCTCTCCTGCCCTGCCACTGTTGGTTCCTTCCCCGCTGAGTCCCATGGACAAGGCAGTGGAGGTCTCAGAAGAGGCTGAGCCACAGAAGATGGAGACTGAGAAAGCCCCAGAACCTGAGTGCCCAGCCTTGGAACCCAGCCCTACTAGTCCTCTTCCATCTCCTCTGGGGAACCTTTCCTGCCCTGCACCCAGCCCTGCCCCAGCCCTGGATGACTTCTGTGGCCTGGGGGAAGATACAGCCCCTCTGGATGGGACTGACACTCCTGGTTCACAGCCAGAGGCTGGACAGACCCCTGGCAGTTCGGCTAGTGAACTTAAGGGTTCTCCTGTGCTCCTGGACTCTGAGGAGCTGGCCCCTGTGACCCCTATGGAGGTCTATGGCCCAGAATGCAAGCAGACAGGGCAGAGCTCACCCTGTGAAGAGCAAGAGGAGCCACGTGCATCAGTGGCCCCGACCCCACCTATTCTCATCAAATCCGACATCGTTAATGAGATCTCCAATCTGAGCCAGGGTGATGCCAGTGCCAGTTTTCCTGGCTCAGAGCCCCTGCTAGGCTCTCCAGATCCCGAGGGGGGTGGCTCCCTGTCCATGGAGTTGGGGGTATCTACAGACGTTAGTCCAGCCCGAGATGAGGGCTCCCTGCGGCTCTGTACCGACTCGCTGCCAGAGACTGATGACTCGCTATTGTGTGATGCTGGGACAGCTATTGGAGGAGGCAAAGCTGAGGGGGACAAGGGGAGGCGGCGCAGCTCCCCAGCTCGTTCCCGTATCAAACAGGTGAGGGGCTATCCAGCCGCTGGATGTGTTTGATGTCCCGTCACTGTCAGAGGTACGGTTCTGTTACTCACTGATACCTTCCCACCTGACTTATTGAATCCTAGGTTCTCAGAGGGAGAAAGCAATGGCAACCCACTCCAGTACTCTTGCCTGGAAAATCCCATGGACGGAGGAGCCTGGTGGGCTGCAGTCCATGGCGTCGCTAAGAGTCGGACACGACTGAGCGACTTCCCTTTCACTTTCATGCATTGGAGAAGGAAATGGCAACCCACTCCAGTGTTCTTGCCTGGAGAATCCCAGGGACGGAGGAGCCTGGTGGGCTGCCGTCTATGGGGTCGCACAGAGTCAGACACGACTGAAGCGACTTAGCAGCAGCAGCAGCAGCAGCAGGTTCTCAGAGATTCTTGAGTTCATCTTATTATTTTATTAAAGAGAACACCAGTAACAGAGGAGAAAATAACTTGCCCAGGTTCTTGGTTACTCAGTCAATAGAATCGGTACTAGAAACTCAGATCTCTCAAGCTACTCTTTTTTATTACTGGACAGTACTATGTTGGCCACTCTTTCTTGGAAGATCAGGAGTGGTTTGGACCAGAGCTACCTACCTGTTGCTACCCTAGAGTTTGGGCTTCCTCTCTGGCCCTGACTGGGAAGCTTGGTCTTTGTTACCTGCCATGCTCTGTCCCTTTGTCTCTTCTCTTGCCTCTAAGCCTATGGACCCCACCTGTTAGCCCTCTACTTCTTCTGTAATCACCCGTTTCCCTCACTCAGGGTCGCAGCAGTAGTTTCCCAGGGAGACGCCGGCCACGTGGAGGAGCACATGGAGGACGTGGGAGAGGACGGGCCCGGCTAAAATCAACTACTTCTTCCATTGAGACTCTGGTAGTAAGGAGAGGCCTCCCATCCCCCAAACATGCTTCAGCTGGCCCCTTCAAGATTAAACACCCTTTAAATCCTGCCAGTCCCCTGCACGCTCTGCCTGCCTGCTAGCCTAGGGCCTGTCCAGCTATGTCTGTGCTCCTTCTGTCCTCTTGGCCCCCAGGCTTCTCTGAAATGTGATGTTGGGCTGAGGCCCAGTTTGGGAGCTGGGGTGTTCTTCTGCTTCTTAGTCCTGGCTCCTGGCCTTCATCTTAGCCGGGGGTTTATGCCGCCTTCCCCCAACACCAAAGAGGAAAGCAGCTTAGTCGGGGCAGATTTAGCTGCCTCACTTTGCACAACTCTCTGCCTATAAGGTTGCTGATATCGATAGCTCTCCCAGCAAGGAGGAAGAAGACGATGATGATGATACCATGCAAAATACTGTGGTTCTCTTCTCCAACACAGACAAATTTGTGCTAATGCAGGTACTGTACTTGACTCAAGTAGTCCCATCTTCAGCAGTAAGACCTGGCAGACTGAATGCCAGCATGGCATTGGGATATATGTGTTTTGGTGGGAGGGTAAATGAGGAAAACCAAAGACCTACTTCTTAGAATACTAGAAAATGAGCTTGACACTGAACTGGGAGCAGGGAATGTAGCAGTGAAAAAGGCAGAAACGATTTCTGCTCTATTGAAGCTCCTAGTCTAGGAACATGAGTAATCTTGAAGCTACAGAATTTGTCATGTATGTTACTGTGATCCTGATTAGTCTTCACCCACCTTGTCTTTCTCTTCTTGTTACCTCTATCCACAGTAGGCTGTATCATTTCAGATTACCTGATCAGACGAGCAGGCAGGCTAGGAAGGAGCAGGGTCCCGTGATGGCTTGCTGTGTCCTAATGCAGGGATAGGCTTTTGGTTCTCTGACTCTCTCCTGTCAGATTAGTGTCGTAGTCAGTCACAGGGACTGAGTGGTGCTGAGGATGTGAGGCAGGACACTTGGGTTTCTGTGTGTTTCCCCAGGACATGTGTGTGGTGTGTGGCAGCTTTGGCCGGGGGGCAGAGGGCCACCTCCTTGCCTGTTCCCAGTGCTCTCAGTGCTATCACCCTTACTGTGTCAACAGCAAGGTGAGTTCAGAACCCCAGAGATCTGGTCTGGGGAATGGGGTCAGTTATTGCTTATCCTAGGTCTCTTTCCTGGCCACTTTACTTAAAGTGGTCACTGGTCATGGAACTTGTTCCTCAGTTTCCAGTGGCTGTCAAATTCATCTTGGGAAAAATGTTTTGGAAAACATAGTGGTCTTATAAGTTTCTTTGTTATAGATCATGACTTACTCATATAATTGAGTACATTGTATAAATTGTGAGAACTTTTCTAGTAGAAAACATGGTCTGGATATAAAATATAAAATCAGAACCAAACACATGTCCACAAAGAGAAAGCAGTTTTTGACTCAAGCATGATCAGTCATTTTGGAGTTTTCATTAACATTTAGAATTTGTCCACTGCTAACATTCACTGACTTGCAGCAGTATGTTCAAGAAAAGCTGGGGGAAATACAACCTGGGTAGTGAAAGACCTTAACAAGGCAGTGGCTGGGTGAGGCTGTTCTTTGATCAGCGGAGATCCCTGGAAGCCTAAGTTTAAGAGCCACTATTTTAGGGGTGAGGGTGCTCCGTGTATCTTCCCTGTGCTCAAATGAAGGTCTGGCCTGGGTACGGGGGTCCTCCAGCCCCACCTGTGTAAGTCCCAGCACCCCTGGAGAGGTCTGCCCTGCCCTCTGCATCACCCCCTGAGGAATTGCCGTCTCCTGCACCAGATCACCAAGGTGATGCTGCTGAAGGGCTGGCGTTGTGTGGAGTGCATCGTGTGCGAGGTGTGTGGCCAGGCCTCAGACCCCTCCCGCCTCCTGCTCTGTGATGACTGTGACGTTAGCTACCACACGTACTGCCTGGACCCCCCACTGCTCACCGTGCCCAAGGGTGGCTGGAAGTGCAAGTGGTAAGGAGACTGGCAACGTCAGATGGGCCTGACATGTTTAAGAGTGGGTATGATGTTGAATACATGGCTGAGGCTGGGTTTAGAAGGCCAGGCTGGTTTGGGTGCTCTGGGTAGGTCAAGTGTTGAGGGTCTGTCTTTCTGCCCCCACCAGGTGTGTGTCTTGTATGCAGTGTGGGGCCGCCTCCCCTGGCTTCCACTGTGAATGGCAGAATAGTTACACACACTGCGGGCCCTGTGCCAGCCTGGTGACCTGCCCTATCTGTCATGCCCCCTACGTGGAGGAGGACCTGCTGATCCAGTGTCGCCACTGTGAACGGTGAGGGTGCCCGTCTCCCCCGGATAGGCGCCCCCCCCCCCGCTGTTTTCAGCCTTGCGTTGTTTCTGTTCACCTCCTCCTGTCTCCTTTCAACCAGGTGGATGCATGCTGGCTGTGAGAGCCTCTTCACAGAGGATGATGTGGAGCAGGCAGCTGATGAGGGCTTCGACTGTGTCTCCTGCCAGCCTTACGTGGTCAAGCCTGCTGGTGAGTCCCGGGTGCTAGGGAGAGGGGAGGAGGGGTCAGCGCAGGGGTGCTGTGCTCTGGGCCAGGGCCTCCAGCTGTTTGTCCTCTCCACAGCGCCTGTTGCGCCTCCAGAGTTGGTACCTATGAAGGTGAAAGAGCCTGGTGAGTCACAGTAATTCTGCATGCCAGTGCCAGAGAAGACCCTTAGACATTTAGTCCAGCTCCAGTCCCCCAATTTTATCTTATTTTTCACAGAAAAAAAGCTAAGACCCAGGGATGTTGAGTGACCTGCCCAAGGTCACCCCGTAGGTCAGTGGTGAAGTTGTGGTGACACTCAAGGCCTCTGGGTTCCAGGCAGAATGCCATTCACCAGCCAGCATGGCCTTTGTACAGCCAGATTCTCATCTTCAGCGAGCACAGAACTCTTTCTGAACCCTGCTCTTTTTCCTTAATGAAGGAGCTCTCCCACCTCCATCCATCATGATGTGGGCACTGCTCCTGGCATCTGGGGCACGATGAGCTGGCATTCGGCAAGGAGGGGCGGTCCATATAGCCAGAGAATACATTTGGTGACCTGAGGGTTCATTAGGAGCAGAGTCCAGCTTCAGCAGCCGCTGTCTCTCAGACCCCCTCGGGTCACTGAGAGAACACTCAGGTCTCAGCTGGTGCCCATCAGTGGTCTCTCTGTAGCCCTCAGACCCCCAGTCTGGACTTCAGTCTCTTGTCTCTCATTGCTCTTGTCCCAGCTAGGGACTTAGGCCGAAACTCAGAGTCCCAGTTTCCCTGGGGCTCCATGGAGTCACGTGCTTTCCCCCTTTGTGCAGAGCCCCAGTACTTTCGCTTCGAGGGCGTGTGGCTGACAGAAACGGGCATGGCGGTGCTGCGTAACCTGACCATGTCGCCTCTGCACAAGCGGCGTCAGAGGCGTGGACGGCCCGGCCTCCCAGGCGAGGCGGGGCTGGAGGGGGCCGAGCCTTCAGAGGTCCTGGGCCCTGATGACAAGAAGGATGGTGACCTGGACACGGACGAGCTGCTCAAGGCTGAAGGTCAGCCTAGGGGATCTCGGGGAGCACCAGAGTTCTGGGATCATGCCTGTGAGAGTTGAGTGTTGGGTCAGGGCAGCATTGTCACTCCCAGTCACCCTTGGGCCACTGTGGGTCTTGTCTGATGGCTCTGTGACGGGGAACTCAACTGTTCTTTTTTTTTATTGCCCGTGTTGTCTTTGTTGCTGCACATGAACTTTCTCTAGTTGCTGTGAGTGGGGGCTACTCTATAGTTGCAGTAGACAGGCTTCTCATTGTGGTGGCTTTTCTTGTTGCAGAGCATGGGCCCTAGGGTGTGCGGGTTTTAGTAGTTGTGGCTTAGTTGCCCCTTGGTGTGTGGGATCTTCCTGGACCAGGGATCAAACCCATGTCCCCTGCATTGGCAGGCAGATTCTTAACCACTGGACCATCTGGGGAGTCCCCAGTTCTCTGTTCTTAACTGACAGGATGACAGGGTTCAAAGGGTCCAAGCTTCTGACCTGTCTCTATCTCTTCTGTCTCCATACACAGGTAGTGTGGAGCACATGGAGTGTGAAATTAAACTGGAGGGTCCTGTCAGCCCTGATGTAGAGCCTGGCAAAGAGGAGACTGAGGAAAGCAAAAAACGCAAACGCAAACCCTATCGGCCTGGTGAGGCCCTGGGATGTGGGTGGGGTGGTGAGGGGCAGCTTACCAGGTCCCCAGCGGCTTCTTAGCCTCAGTTCTGCCTCCTTACAGGCATTGGTGGTTTCATGGTGCGACAGCGGAAATCCCACACACGTGTGAAAAAAGGGCCTGCTGCACAGGCGGAGGTGTTGAGTGGGGATGGGCAGCCCGACGAGGGTGAGACGGGTGAGGGCTCCATTGGGGCCTGGGAGAAGGTGGGGCTCGCAGGACCCGTGGGACGCTGCCAGGGAGGCCGGGGGCAGGGGTGCTCTCAAAGGGCCAAGGAGGTAGTGGGCCCAATTGGTGTCGGGGGAGAATAGGCAAAAAGTGTCCCCAGGCCAACCTGGGAGCAGCGTGCTCACAGTCCCCAGAGAGGCTGACCCTCCTGTTGGGTCCTCAGTGTTGCCTGCCGACCTGCCTGCTGAGGGCTCTGTGGACCAGGGCTTAGCCGATGGGGATGAGAAGAAGAAGCAGCAGCGGCGAGGGCGCAAGAAGAACAAATTGGAGGACATGTTCCCTGCTTACCTGCAGGTGGGTCTTAGGCTCTGAGGGCTGCTGGCCAGGCTCCTGGCCTGTAGGGCCTGAGAAAGCCTATTTCTTTCTGCCTCCTCCCACAGGAAGCCTTCTTTGGGAAGGAGCTGCTGGACCTGAGCCGGAAGGCCCTGTTTGCAGTTGGCATGGGCCGGCCAAGCTTTGGATTGGGAACCCCCAAAGCCAAGGGCGATGGAGGCTCAGAGAGGAAGGAGCTCCCGACCTCACAGAAAGGTCAGTCATGTAGGGTAAGGTAGTCTGAAGGGGTCCAACTTCACTTTGTACTTGGAAGCTGGTAAGAGATTTTGGTGGGAAATGGGCTGGTCTCTAGGAGTTGAGGATTGGCCAAGGGCCCTGGCCTTGGTGCTGGGGTCCTGTTCTGGGCATCTTTGATTGAAGTGGGGCTGTTGCTCATAGGAGATGATGGTCCGGATGTTGCAGATGAAGAATCCCATGGCCCCGAGGGCAAGGCTGATACACCAGGTGAGGGCTGCTGGGAGGACTGGGTGCCATCTTGGTTTTGCTTCTGTCAACCTCTTCTGCCCCTGAGCACCATCAAGGTTGGAGGCTGGAAAGTGTTTCAGGCCTTCTGTGGTCCTTGCCAGAGTGGCCATTGTGGTGCCTCCACACCGACCTTAGCTGATGGGCTTTTCTTGGCAATTGCAGGACCTGAGGATGGTGGCATAAAGGCATCCCCGGTGCCCAGTGACCCCGAGAAGCCAGGCACCCCAGGTGAAGGGATGCTTAGCTCTGACTTAGACAGGATTCCCACAGAAGGTGAGGCTGGGACCCACACTCTTCATGTATAAGGGTCCTCTCCTCTGCCTGAGGGACTCGTTTATATAGCTCCTCTGGTGGGGAGTCATGGGCACCTTCCCTGGTAGCCCCTGAGCCCCCTAGTCTTACTCAGCAGCATGTTTCCTTGATCCCTCACAGAACTGCCTAAGATGGAATCCAAGGACCTACAGCAGCTTTTCAAGGATGTTCTGGGTTCCGAACGAGAGCAGCATCTGGGTTGCGGAACCCCTGGCCTGGACGGCAGCCGGACACCGCTGCAGAGGCCCTTTCTTCAAGGTGAGCCAATGGGGGTGGTTTGAAGACTGGGTGGGCAGGTACCATCAAGCCTGCCTCCAGACTGGGCCGCTTGCTGCCTCTCTCTGATCCTATGCCTCTTGTAGGTGGACTCCCTTTGGGCAATCTCCCCTCCAACAGCCCAATGGACTCTTACCCGGGCCTCTGCCAGTCCCCATTCCTGGATTCTAGGTTGGTATTTGTGCTTAACCTCTGTGGGCAGTCCCTTCCCTCCAGTGGGGCCACGCTGGGGGAGGGAATGTTGGACTCTTGGGTGCTGCTGTGGCAGCCCCTCCCTCCCTCTGCTGCCTTGCTAGTGACTGTCCTCTGTTGGGGCAGGGCAGTAGCCTGGGGACTCTGGGCAGTTTGTCTGGGGTGGGGCTTGGCATCCCTGCCCTCTGTGACTCTCTGCCCCTGCGCCCCAGGGAGCGCGGGGGCTTCTTTAGCCCGGAACCCGGTGAGCCAGACAGCCCCTGGACAGGCTCGGGGGGCACCACGCCCTCCACCCCCACCACCCCCACCACGGAGGGTGAGGGCGACGGGCTCTCCTATAATCAGCGGAGTCTTCAGCGCTGGGAGAAGGACGAGGAGTTGGGCCAGCTCTCCACCATCTCACCTGTGCTGTACGCCAATATTAACTTCCCCAGTCTCAAGCAGGATTATCCAGGTACCTGTGGGACAGAGCAAGGGAGACAGCCTGTGACATGACCAGCGCAGGGGTCACCTGCCAGTTCTTCTCTCACACGTCCTCTGTCCTCCAGATTGGTCAAGCCGCTGCAAACAAATCATGAAGCTGTGGAGAAAAGTTCCAGCTGCTGATAAAGCCCCCTACCTGGTGAGACAGAAGGAGCCTGGAGTGGCGTGGGAAATGAGTCATGGGCAGCGTATCTTTGGGAAAGTCACCTTCATTCCTTCTACTTCCCACTTTCATAGCAGCTGGGCCAGCAGGGGTTGGCTTCTGGGTGGGGAGTGTGAGGGCATGGTGAGGGAGTGGGACTGGGCTTGAGACTGAGTCCCAGCCTCAGGCTGTGTCCTCTGTTCCTCAGCAAAAGGCCAAAGATAACCGGGCAGCTCACCGCATCAACAAGGTGCAGAAGGTGAGCGGGCTCAGGGTGCACGGGGGCATCCAAGTCTGGTTGTGGGGCAGCCTCCCTGAGGGTGGGGGTCAGAGGGCCTGCCTACAGCAGCCTAACTGTTCTGTACCTGGTCTCCTCCTGTAGCAGGCTGAGAGCCAGATCAACAAGCAGACCAAGGTGGGCGACATGGCCCGCAAGACTGACCGACCGGCCCTACATCTCCGCATTCCCCCCCAGCCAGGGGCCCTGGGCAGTCCGCCTCCTGCTGCTGCCCCCACCATTTTCATTGGCAGCCCCACTCCCCCCGCCGGCTTGTCTACCTCTGCGGACGGGTTCCTGAAGCCGCCGGCGGGCACGGTGCCCGGCCCAGACTCGCCTGGTGAGCTCTTCCTCAAGCTCCCGCCCCAGGTGCCCGCCCAAGTGCCTTCGCAGGACCCCTTTGGACTGGCCTCTGCCTATGCTCTGGAGCCCCGCTTCCCCACAGCACCACCCACCTACCCTCCCTATCCTAGTCCGACTGGGGCCCCTGCACCGCCCCCAACGCTGGGCGCCTCATCTCGTCCTGGGACTGGCCAGCCAGGGGAGTTCCACACTACTCCACCTGGCACCCCCCGACACCAGCCCTCCACGCCTGACCCCTTCCTCAAACCCCGCTGCCCCTCCCTGGACAACCTGGCTGTGCCTGAGAGCCCAGGAGGAGGGGGAAGCAAGGCTGCTGAGCCTCTGCTGTCGCCCCTGCCTTTCGGGGAGTCTCGGAAGGCCCTGGAGGTGAAGAAGGAAGAGCTTGGGGGATCCTCTCCGAGCTATGGGCCCCCAAACCTGGGCTTTGTTGACTCTCCCTCCTCAGGCCCCCACCTGGGTGGCCTGGAGTTAAAGGCACCTGATGTCTTCAAAGCCCCCCTGACCCCTCGGGCATCTCAGGTAGAGCCCCAGAGCCCGGGCTTGGGCCTAAGGCCCCAGGAGCCACCCCCTGCCCAGGCTTTGGCCCCTTCTCCTCCCAGCCACTCAGACATCTTTCGCCCTGGTCCCTACCCTGACCCCTACGCCCAACCCCCGCTGACGCCTCGGCCCCAACCCCCACCACCTGAGAGCTGCTGTGCCCTGCCTCCCCGTTCACTGCCCTCTGACCCTTTCTCCCGAGTGCCCGCCAGTCCCCAGTCCCAGTCCAGCTCCCAGTCCCCATTGACACCCCGTCCTCTGTCTGCTGAGGCTTTCTGCCCATCCCCTGTTACCCCTCGCTTCCAATCCCCTGACCCTTATTCCCGTCCACCCTCGCGCCCTCAGTCCCGGGATCCATTTGCCCCATTGCATAAGCCCCCCCGCCCCCAGCCCTCTGAAGTTGCCTTCAAGGCTGGGCCTCTAGCCCACACTCCGCTGGGGGCTGGGGGTTTCCCAGCAGCCCTGCCCTCAGGGCCAGCAGGTGAGCTCCATGCCAAGGTCCCAAGTGTGCAACCCCCCAATTTTGCCCGGTCCCCTGGGACCAGTGCATTTGTGGGCGCCCCTTCTCCCATGCGTTTCACTTTCCCTCAGGCGGTCGGGGAGCCTCCCCTAAAGCCGCCTGTCCCTCAGCCTGGTCTCCCTCCACCCCATGGGATCAACAGCCATTTTGGGCCTGGCCCTACTATGGGCAAGCCTCAAAGCACAAACTACACAGTAGCCGCAGGGAACTTCCGCCCATCAGGCAGCCCCCTGGGGCCCAGCAGCGGGCCCGCAGGAGAGGGCTACGGGCCGTCCCCACTGCGCCCCCCATCAGTCCTGCCCCAACCCGCACCCGATGGGCCCCTCCCCTGCCTGCCCCACGGGGCCACACAGCGGGCGGGCATCACCTCTCCCGTTGAGAAGCGAGAAGACCCAGGGGCTGGCACGGGCAACTCTTTGGCGGCACCTGAGCTTTCAGGTACCCAGGACCCAGGCATGTCTGGCCTCAGTCAGACAGAACTAGAGAAGCAGCGACAGGTGGGTCGACATCTCTGTTTGTGGGCCAGCCCTTTGGGCTTTGGTGCTCGTCCAATGGACTTACCGTCTTGTCTGTACTCTGCACAGCGCCAGCGACTACGGGAGCTATTGATTCGGCAGCAGATGCAGCGCAACACCCTTCGGCAGGAGAAGGAGACTGCGGCAGCTGCCGGAGCGGTGGGACCCCCAGGCAACTGGGGTGCTGAGCCTAGTAGCCCCGCATTTGAGCAGCTGGGTCGAGGCCAGACCCCCTTTGCTGGGACCCAGGTAGGTAGAGTGGCAAGGGGTGGTGGATCCAAGATGCTGAAGGTGGTCCCACTTTCATCTACCCTTATCTTTCCTAGGACAAGAGCAGCCTTGTGGGGCTGCCCCCAAGCAAGCTGGGTGGCCCCATCCTGGGGCCAGGGGCTTTCCCCAGTGATGACCGACTCTCCCGGCCGCCTCCACCAGCCACCCCTTCCTCTATGGATGTTAACAGCCGGTGAGGCTCCTGGGCTTCCCTCGGGGAAAAATCAAGGGAGTATATTGTATCCAGTGTGCACTGCCCCTGATTTTCCTGTCTCTCTAATCCTCAGCATCACTTTTCTTTTCTTCCCCATTTCTTCCCCCTCACTGCATTAATTCTTTCCTTCTTTAGGGAAGCCCATGTTCTAGCTCTTTTTTCATTCTGATTTTATCTTCCTACTGCGTATACTTCCAGGCAATTGGTGGGGGGCTCCCAAGCCTTCTATCAGCGAGCACCGTATCCTGGGTCCCTGCCCTTACAGCAGCAGCAGCAGCAGCAACTGTGGCAGCAGCAGCAACAGGCAACAGCAGCAGCTTCCATGCGACTTACCATGTCTGCGCGCTTTCCATCAACTCCTGGGCCTGAACTTGGCCGCCAAACCCTAGGTTCCCCTTTGGCGGGAATTTCCAACCGCCTGCCTGGCCCTGGTGAACCAGTGCCTGGCCCAGCTGGTCCTGCCCAGTTCATTGAGTTGCGGCACAATGTACAGAAAGGACTCGGACCGGGGGGGCCTCCATTTCCCGGTCAGGGCCCTCCACAGAGACCCCGTTTTTACCCTGTAACTGAGGATTCCCACCGACTGGCCCCTGAAGGGCTTCGTGGCCTAGCAGTCTCAGGCCTTCCTCCACAGAAACCTTCAGCCCCACCAGCTCCTGAACTGAACAACAGCCTCCATCCAACGCCCCACACCAAGGGTCCCAACCTGCCCACTGGCTTGGAGCTAGTCAGCCGGCCCCCCTCCAGCACTGAGCTTGGCCGCCCCCCTCCTCTGACCCTGGAAGCTGGAAAACTACCTTGTGAGGACCCTGAGCTGGATGATGACTTTGACGCCCACAAGGCCTTGGAGGACGACGAGGAGCTGGCTCACCTGGGCCTGGGCGTGGATGTGGCCAAGGGAGATGACGAGCTGGGCACTCTGGAGAACCTGGAGACCAATGATCCCCACCTCGATGACCTGCTCAATGGGGATGAGTTTGACCTGCTGGCCTATACTGACCCTGAGCTGGACACGGGGGACAAGAAGGACATCTTCAATGAGCATCTGAGGCTGGTGGAGTCGGCCAATGAAAAGGCTGAACGAGAGGCTCTGTTGCGAGGGGTGGAGCCAGGACCCTTGGGCCCCGAGGAGCGCCCTCCCCCGGCCGCTGATGCCTCTGAGCCCCGTCTGGCGTCAGGGCTTCCTGAGGTGAAGCCCAAGGTGGAGGAGGGTGTTCGCCACCCTTCCCCTTGCCAGTTTACCATTACCACCCCCAAGGCAGAGCCGGCACCTGTCACCACTTCCCTAGGCCTGGGGGTGAAGCCAGGTCAGAGTGTGACAGGCAGCCGGGACACTCGAATGGGCACAGGACCTTTTTCTAGCAGTGGGCACACAGCTGAGAAGGTCCCCTTTGGGACCACAGGAGGACCACCAGCTCACCTGCTGACGCCCAGCCCACTAAGTGGCCCGGGAGGGTCCTCCCTACTGGAAAAGTTTGAGCTAGAGAGTGGGGCCCTGACTTTGCCTGGTGGACATGCATCTGGGGATGAGCTGGACAAGATGGAGAGCTCACTGGTAGCCAGTGAGTTACCCCTGCTCATTGAGGACCTGTTGGAACATGAGAAGAAAGAGCTGCAAAAGAAGCAGCAGCTTTCAGCGCAACTGCAGCCTGTGCAGCAGCAGCCCCAGCAGCATTCCCTGCTGTCCACCCCAGGCCCTGGCCAGGCTGTGTCTTTGCCCCATGAGGGCTCTTCTCCCAGTTTGGCTGGCCCTCAACAGCAGCTTGCCCTGGGACTTGGAGGCTCCCGACAGCCAGGCTTGGCCCAACCGTTGATGCCCACCCAGCCACCAGCTCATGCCCTCCAGCAGCGCCTGGCCCCATCCATGGCCATGGTATCCAACCAAGGGCATATGCTAAGTGGGCAGCACGGGGGACAGGCAGGCTTGGTGCCCCAGCAGAACCCACAGCCGGTGCTGGCACAGAAGCCAATGGGTACCATGCCACCATCCATGTGCATGAAACCACAGCAGCTGGCAATGCAGCAGCAGTTGGCTAACAGCTTTTTCCCTGATACAGGTAATCTCAGCTTGGGGGAGAGACTGGCTTAGTAACTCAGGAGTGATCACGGTTACCACTAACTGAATTCTTTCTGAGGCTGCAGACCCAAGACACTCCCTAGTTAAAGGAGACCGGACACAGAGAGTGGTGTAGGCAGAAACACTGTACCTTTTAAGGGAGAATAGTGCCTGGCATCTAGCAGGTGTTACAGATGTTTGAGTGAATGAATGGAATGGACACCTGAAGTCTGATTAGCAGAGTCCTTGTAGCTATGGTGAGACCCAGAGCTTAGGACTTGGAGCAGAGTGGTGCAAGAAGTAGTTGGCCTGGTAAAAGACTTAATGAGACTTAGTGGCAGGAAGGTCAGGTGTATTTGGAGACCATGAGTGGACTGCTTAGGCTGGGGTAGGCTTTGTGGAAGGAAGCGAGTGGGCACTGCCCTAACTTTGGAGAGGTAAGGTGGGGGCCCAGATTGAAGAAGACCTCAAATTATAATAGTGTCTATTGAATAATGACTGCTAAACACTGCTGAGGACTTTGCATTTATTGTGTAATATAATCATCACAACAAAAACATTAAATAGGTACCATTTTTTTTTTTTTTTAACTTTTAATTTTGTATCGGGGTATAGTTGGTTAACCATGTGAGAGCATCAGGTGAACAGCTAAGGGACTCAGGCATACATATACATCCATTCTCCCCCAAAGTCCCCTCCCATCTTGGCCACCACATAACATTGAGCAGAGTTGTGTGTGCTGTGCAGTAGGTCCTTGTTGGTTATCCATTTTAAATACAGCAGTGTGTACATGTAATAGGTACTATTGTTATCTTAGATTATAGAAAAGAAAACTGAGGCAGAAAGATTAACTTGCTCAATATCATACAACTAACAGCTGGAATTTGAAGCCTGGCCCTCATATCCTTTTAACTGTTTTACCACCTCAGAATAACCAGGAGAAGGTGTTTGGTTAATCTTCTTAAAAGTAGGGAGTCAGTTAAGCTTTCTGAGTAGTGGAGAAATATGCAGTGTATAAGATTTTAGGATGATTTGGTATCTGCTTGTTTCTCTTTTTCTGCCCAGTGTCCTGAACAGGTAGAAGAGTGGTTTGTAGGTGGTGTGTGTTGTGGCCAAAGCAACTCTGGCATTGGGCTTTGGCACCCTGCCTACATCTTGGGTTCTTGGGCTGCACTTAGTTGTCCTAAGAACATGACTTTTGAAGAATGCTTTGTAGGTCATAAAGTAAACTCATATTCTGGTCATATTTGATCTTCTCAGTAGCTCCGTGAGATAAGCAGAATAAGGAATCATGATTTCTGTCAAATAGAAGAGTAAACTGAGGCTCATAGGGGTGAAGTGACTTTAATGCATTGGTTCAGTAAATATTTACTGAGTACCTTTTCCTAACACCATGCAAGTAAAAACAGCTATGTGTCCTGTGAATAACAGAATTGAGTCACCTATGCCAACTGGCTTCTAGTCCAGTGGTCTTCCCACCATGCCATGCCATTGTTCTGCTTGGCTTGGTGGAAGTCAAAGAGTTGCAACATTGACCTCAATGCCAGGCTCACTTGGCTCTTCTGTCTCTAGACCTGGACAAATTCGCTGCAGAAGATATCATTGATCCAATTGCAAAGGCCAAGATGGTGGCTTTGAAAGGCATCAAGAAGGTGATGGCTCAGGGCAGCATTGGAGTGGCACCTGGTATGAACAGGTAAGATGTATGAGGTGGGAGCATTGGCTTTTTCCTTTTCCAGTCCTTCCCCTATTCTTCATGATCCTCCTTCCTACTTGTCCCACCTCTCCGCATCACTAACTCATCCTCTTTGCTTTGGCGGACTTCAGGCAGCAAGTGTCCCTGCTAGCTCAGAGGCTCTCAGGGGGGCCCGGCAGTGATCTGCAGAACCATGTGGCAGCTGGGAGTGGCCAGGTAAATGGTCTGGTGGGAGCAGGAACTTGGGTCCTATGCCTTCGGGCCACCCTTCTTAGGGCCTGTTACAGAACAATGACCCTTCAGCAGTCTTTCTCATCCCAGGAGCGGGGTGCCGGTGACTCCTCCCAGCCTCGTCCCAATCCACCCACTTTTGCCCAGGGAGTGATCAGTGAGTATGGTGATAGGGAGGAATGTGCAAGGAAGTGGCTTGGGGAAAAAGGGGTTTGGATCCCCTAACACCGATCCACTTCCTTTCCCAGATGAGGCTGACCAGCGGCAGTATGAGGAGTGGCTGTTCCATACCCAGCAGCTCCTACAAATGCAACTGAAGGTGCTAGAGGAGCAGATAGGGGTGCACCGCAAGTCCCGGAAGGCCCTGTGTGCCAAGCAGCGCACTGCCAAGAAGGCTGGCCGGGAGTTCCCCGAGGCTGATGCTGAGAAGCTGAAGCTGGTTACAGAACAACAGAGCAAGATCCAGAAACAGCTGGATCAGGTAGGGAAGGCAGACTTCAGCCTAGCAACCAGGAACCTGGGAAGAGGGGTGGCACAGGTGGGTGGCCTCCCTGCTGACCTCCCTGACCCTCCCGTGTTAGGTCCGGAAGCAGCAGAAGGAGCACACTAACCTAATGGCAGAATATCGGAATAAGCAGCAGCAGCAGCAACAACAGCAGCAGCAGCAACAGCAGCAGCATTCAGCCGTACTTGCCCTTAGCCCTTCCCAGAGTCCCCGGCTACTCACCAAGCTTCCTGGTCAGCTGCTCCCAGGCCATGGGCTGCAGCCACCTCAAGGACCCCCCGGGGGCCAAGCTGCAGGTCTTCGCCTGACCCCCGGGGGCATGGCCCTACCTGGACAGCCTGGTGGCCCCTTCCTCAACACCACCCTGGCCCAACAGCAGCAACAGCAACATTCTGGAGGAGCTGGGGCCCTGGCTGGCCCCTCAGGGGGCTTTTTCCCTGGCAACCTTGCTCTTCGAGGCCTGGGACCTGACTCGAGGCTTTTACAGGAAAGGCAGCTGCAGCTCCAACAGCAGCGCATGCAGCTGGCTCAGAAACTGCAACAGCAGCAGCAGCAGCATCTCCTAGGACAGGTGGCAATCCAGCAGCAACAGCAGCAGGGCCCGGGAGTACAGGCGAACCAGGCTCTGGGTCCCAAGCCCCAGGGCCTTCTGCCTCCCAGCAGCCACCAGGGCCTCTTGGTCCAGCAGCTGTCCCCGCAACCACCCCAGGGACCCCAGGGCATGCTGGGCCCTGCCCAGGTCGCAGTGTTGCAGCAGCAGCAACCACACCCTGGAGCTTTGGGCCCCCAGGGCCCTCACAGACAGGTGCTCCTGACCCAGCCACGGGTGCTGAGTTCCCCCCAGATGGCACAGCAGGGTCAGGGCCTTATGGGACACCGGCTGGTCACATCCCAGCAGCAGCAGCAGCAACAGCACCAACAACAAGGATCCATGGCTGGGCTTTCCCATCTTCAGCAGGGTCTGATTCCACACAGTGGGCAGCCCAAACTGGGCGCTCAGCCCATGGCCGCCTTGCAGCAGCAGCAGTTGCAACAGCAGCAGCAGCAGCAACAGTTGCAACAGCAGCAGCAGCAGCAGCAACTTCAACAACACCAACAGCTTCAACAACAGCAGCAACAACTTCAACAGCAGCAGCAACAGCAGCTTCAACAGCAGCAGCAGCAGCAGCAACAGCAGCTTCAACAGCAGCAGCAGCAGCAGCAGCTTCAACAGCAGCAGCAGCAGCAGCAGCTTCAACAGCAGCAGCAGCAGCAGCAGCTTCAACAGCAGCAGCAGCAGCTTCAACAGCAGCAGCAGCAACAGCAGCAGCAGATGGGCCTCTTGAGCCAGAGTCGAGCTTTACTGTCTCCTCAACAGCAACAGCAGCAGCAACAGATGACACTTGGCCCTGGCATGCCAGCCAAGCCTCTGCAACACTTTTCTAGCCCCGGAGCCCTAGGCCCAACCCTTATCCTAACGGGCAAGGAACAAAGCATTGTAGAGACGGCTCTTCCTTCAGAGGCCAGTGAGGGGTCCTCCACACATCAGGGAGGGCCCTTACCAATGGGGACTGTACCCGAGTCCGTGGCCCCTGAACCAGGAGAGGTGAAGCCCTCACTGTCTGGGGACTCACAACTCCTTCTTGTCCAGCCCCAGGCCCAGCCTCAGCCCAACTCTCTGCAGCTGCAGCCACCTCTGAGGCTCCCAGGACAACAGCAGCCGCCGGTTAACTTGCTCCACACAGCAGGTGCAGGAAGCCATGGGCAACCAGGCAGTGGATCATCTGAGGCCTCGTCTGTGCCCCACCTACTGGCCCAATCCTCTGTTTCCTTAGGGGAACAGCCTGGATCCGTGACCCAGAACCTTCTGAGCTCCCAACAGCCCCTTGGACTAGAGCGGCCCATGCAAAATAACATAGGGCCACAACCTGCCAAGCTGGGATCTGTCCCGCAGTCTGGGCAGAGCCTGCCAGGGGCTGGGGTCATGCCTACAGTGGGTCAGCTTCGGGCACAGCTCCAAGGAGTCCTGGCCAAAAACCCACAGCTGCGGCATTTGAGTCCTCAGCAGCAGCAGCAGCTCCATGCACTTCTCATGCAGCGGCAGCTACAGCAGAGTCAGGCAGCACGCCAGGCCCCACCCTACCAGGAGCCTGGGACCCAGCCCTCTCCCCTCCAAGGCCTCCTGGGCCGCCAGCCCCAACTTGGGGGCTTCCCTGGATCCCAGACAGGCCCTCTTCAGGAGCTAGGGGCCGGGCTTCGACCTCAGGGCCCACCCCGACTCCCCGCCCCACAAGGAGCCTTATCCACAGGACCAGTTCTTGGCCCTGTCCATCCCACACCTCCACCATCCAGCCCCCAAGAGCCAAAGAGACCTTCCTCCCAATTACCTTCCCCTAGCTCCCAGCTCCCCTCAGAGGCCCAGCTCCCTACCACCCAGCCAGGAACCCCCAAGCCCCAGGGGCCACCCTTGGAGCTTCCTCCTGGGAGGGTCTCACCTGCTGCTGCCCAGCTTGCGGATACCTTCTTTGGCAAGGGACTGGGACCTTGGGACCCCCCAGACCACCTAGCGGAAGCCCAGAAGCTGGAGCAAAGCAGCCTGGTACCTGGGCATCTGGACCAGGTGAATGGGCAGGTGGTACCTGAGCCACCGCATCTCAACATCAAGCAGGAGCCTCGGGAAGAGCCGTGTGCCCTGGGGTCCCAGGCGGTGAAGAGGGAGGCCAACGGGGAGCCTGTAGGGGCCCCAGGTACCAGCAACCACCTCCTGCTGGCAGGGCCCCGCTCAGAAGCTGGGCATCTGCTCTTGCAGAAGCTTCTACGAGCAAAGAATGTGCAACTCAGCACTGGGCGGGGGCCCGAGGGGCTGCGAGCTGAGATCAACGGGCACATTGACAGCAAGCTTGCTGGGCTGGAGCAGAAACTGCAGGGTACCCCCAGCACCAAGGAGGTGAGTACTCCAGTTAGAGGGGAGCAGACATTGTGGGGGCTGGAGCCCAGGGGCAGAGCAAGCAGGTCTGGGTGAAACCAGAGGTGAGGGCTCTGAGGGGCACGGTGGCCTTCACTGTGGGTTTTTCCGACTTAGGATACAGCAGCAAGGAAGCCTTTGACACCGAAGCCCAAGCGGGTACAGAAGGCAAGCGACAGGTTGGTGAGCTCCCGAAAGAAGCTGCGGAAGGAGGACGGGGTCAGGGCCAGCGAGGCCTTGCTGAAACAGCTGAAACAGGTGACCCCCAGGAGCCAGTCCCCTGGTCCCATCCCAGGATAAGGGGGCAGCCTGGCCCCCAGCTGTGCAGTAGCAGAGAGGTACATGCTGTGGGATTCCAGCCTTGTCGTCTTTCCCCTTCTAGGAGCTGTCCCTGTTGCCCCTCACGGAGCCTACCATCACCGCCAATTTTAGCCTCTTTGCTCCCTTTGGCAGTGGCTGCCCGATCAGTGGGCAGTGCCAGCTGAGGGGGGCCTTTGGAAGTGGGGTGCTGCCCACGGGCCCTGACTACTATTCCCAGCTGCTTACCAAGGTCAGAAAAATGGCAGTACCTTTTGGGGATGATGAGGTTCTTGGGGAGGTGGAGTTGGGGGTGGCAGACTTGAGCAAAGGGCTGATAGAGTGTGGGGCCAGGAGATTATGTCAGTCTCCCTATGCCATCTTGCACACAACACCCCACCCCGCCCCCAGAATAACCTGAGTAACCCGCCGACACCACCCTCGTCGCTGCCCCCCACCCCACCCCCATCGGTGCAGCAGAAGATGGTTAATGGCGTCACTCCATCTGAAGAGCTGGGGGAGCACCCCAAGGATGCCGCCTGTGCTCGGGATACTGAAGGGGTGCTGAGGGGTAAGTCAGGGGCAGAGTGGGCTGCCTCTCGGCCCCGTCTTGGTGGCTAGGGTCCTGTGGTAGGGTTTGGGGTAGGAGTGGGTTGTGTGTTGCTGTGTGTGCATACACAACAGATGGTACTTGAGATAGGAAGGGCCTCTTCGGGACTGATTTGTTGGAGCCAAGGAGGGGCTTCTGGAGTCCAGAGCAAAGGCAGCAGGGCAGGGAGAATATTAATGAAGCTTTTGTTTTTGAGGAATGACCCAAGTTTCCTTACCCACAGGGTATGAACTCCAGTCAGATCTGGATTTGAACTCTGGCTCCTGCATTCATTTAGCTGTGCTACTGCAGCCAAGTAACTTGATTGACTTGTGTGAGCCTCAATTTTCTCACTCTAAAATAAAAATAGTACTCATTTAATGGAGTTGTTGAAAGACTATAACCAATGAGCGTACACTGCAGAGTACACTCTTTAGAAAGGTTCAATAAATTTATAGCTCATGTACCCCAAACTGGCAGATGGGTGGATGAGTAGATAGTGGTCATAGAACTGAGCTAGATCTTGTACCCGTTAGGCCTGAAACATGTGGGAGAAGCACCAGCAGCTCTGGCCTGACCTCAGCCTGACTTTTCTTCTCCTCTCTACCCTGCAGATGCTTCAGAAGTGAAAAGTCTAGACCTGCTGGCCGCTTTGCCTACACCCCCTCACAATCAGACTGAGGATGTCAGGTGTGGAAGGGGCAGAGATGGGGATGAGGAATTGGGGTGGGGTACCAGTTGCTCATTTTTCCTTGTTTTTTTCTTTTGACCAATGGCAGATTTCAAATAGGGCTGTAACATCCACAAATCTTTAGATTTGGGAGGGGGCACCTGCTGGGCTGTAGCAGTGAGTGTCTACTTTTGGCCCACAGGATGGAGAGTGATGAGGACAGCGATTCTCCTGACAGCATCGTGCCAGCTTCATCCCCTGAGAGCATCCTGGGGGAGGAGGCTCCCCGTTTCCCTCAGCTGGGCTCAGGCCGGTGGGAGCAGGATGACCGGGCTCTCTCCCCCGTCATCCCCATCATTCCTCGGGCCAGCATTCCAGGTAGAGGTGACTCTGGGCCTGGACCCGGCCTGGCCTGGCCTGGCCCGGCTGCATTGTCAGAGGTCAGGGAGTGAGGCAGCTGGAGCTTACACAGGTCTTTCTTTGTCATTCAGTCTTCCCAGAGAGCAAACCTTATGGAGTCTTGGATCTGGAGACCACCAGGAAGCTGCCTGCTCCAACTTGGGAAAAGGGCAAAGGAAACGAGGTGTCAGTCATGCTGACGGTTTCTGCTGCTGCCGCCAAGGTATGTCCTGGGGATGCCTCTGGGCCAGGAGGGGATGCCGGTCAGAGGGCAGTCCAGCTTCTCTGGATAAATCCAGTCATTTAAACCTGTGTATTGAGGACCTCCTGTGAATGAAAGCCTGAGCTGGAGTGTGGGATTAGAAAAAATGTAGCACAAGGGGCTGCCCTGCCCTCAAGGAGCTCATAGTTCAGGGGCAAAGTGTTACCAAACATGTCCCCCCAGTCGCATTGCATGGAATTCTGTTTTTTTTGAAAATGTTATCAGGATCTTGTGATCAAAGGAAATTGGAAATCTCAGTTAAAATAGCAAAACAGGTTTCTTTGTTACAAGACTCTGCAGATCCTTTACTTTGCTAATGTGTACTGGGACTTTCCAAGGGGTGGATGCAGTGTATCATTTCCTAAGCCCAGTTACCGCAGGTCTCTTTCTGTGAGCTCCTGTTAATGCCCACAGCGATTTGAGAAAGGCTGCCTTTAAAAGAGGTGCATGAGAAGAAGCCAGATGGCACAGGGGCAGGACTGACGGGCCGCTTAGGGAGCTGCGTTCTGGGTGTTGTGGTCCCCACCAAGCTGGTGATAGTTCTCACTCTGCCGACATGGCTGTCATATCCCCTTTCCTGCCCTGGCAGAACCTGAATGGCATGATGGTGGCAGTGGCAGAGCTGCTGAGCATGAAGATCCCCAATTCCTATGAGGTGCTGTTCCCAGAGAGCCCTGCCCGGGCTGGCATCGAGCCTAAGAAGGGGGAGGCTGAGGGCCCTGGTGAGTATGGCAGAAAAACTCCTTGGGGCCCACGGGGAGTGATTGTGGTGGGAATCTCTGACCCCTTCCTTCCTGCAGGTGGGAAAGAAAAGAGTCTGGGAGGCAAGAGCCCAGAGGCTGGCCCTGATTGGCTGAAGCAGTTTGATGCTGTGTTGCCTGGCTATACACTCAAGAGTCAGTTAGACATCTTGAGTCTCCTCAAACAGGTGGGTCTGTTGTAAAAAGACAGGGTGGGTATCTGGCTAGGACAGAGAAGGCAGAGAAGGCAGAGGGCTTTGGGGTGAGTGGAATCTGGGTGGGAAGAGAGAGGTGACTAGTTAATTGAGGAGCCAGCACTAACGGTACAGGGCTCTCCTATCTTCCCATAGGAGAGCCCTGCCCCAGAGCCCCCCACCCAGCACAGCTACACCTACAACGTCTCCAACCTGGATGTGCGACAGCTCTCGGCCCCACCTCCTGAAGAACCCTCCCCACCTCCTTCCCCTCTGGCACCCTCTCCTGCCAGCCCCCCTGCTGAACCCTTGGTTGAACTTCCAGCTGAACCCTCAGCTGAGCCACCAATCCCCTCGCCTCTGCCACTGGCCTCGTCCCCTGAATCTACCCGGCCCAAGCCCCGAGCCCGGCCTCCTGAAGAAGGTGAAGATTCCCGGCCCCCTCGCCTCAAGAAGTGGAAGGGGGTGCGCTGGAAGCGGCTCCGGCTGCTGCTGACTATCCAGAAGGGTGGTGTGCGGCAGGAGGATGAGCGGGAAGTGGCTGAGTTCATGGAACAGCTCGGCACAGCCTTGCGACCTGACAAGGTGCCTCGAGACATGCGGCGCTGCTGCTTCTGTCATGAGGAGGGGGATGGGGCCACGGATGGGCCTGCCCGCCTGCTGAACCTGGACTTGGACTTGTGGGTGCACCTCAACTGTGCCCTGTGGTCCACAGAGGTATATGAGACCCAGGGCGGGGCGCTGATGAACGTGGAGGTTGCCCTGCACCGAGGCCTGCTCACCAAGTGCTCCCTGTGCCAGCGCACTGGTGCCACCAGCAGCTGCAATCGAATGCGTTGCCCCAACGTCTACCATTTTGCCTGCGCCATCCGCGCGAAGTGCATGTTCTTCAAGGACAAGACCATGCTATGTCCAATGCATAAGATCAAGGGGCCCTGTGAGCAGGAGCTGAGCTCTTTTGCTGTCTTCCGGAGGGTCTACATTGAGCGGGATGAGGTGAAGCAGATTGCCAGCATCATCCAGCGGGGAGAGCGGCTGCACATGTTCCGGGTGGGGGGCCTTGTGTTCCACGCCATTGGACAGCTGCTGCCCCACCAGATGGCCGACTTCCACAGTGCCACTGCCCTCTATCCAGTGGGCTACGAGGCCACGCGCATCTACTGGAGCCTCCGCACTAACAACCGCCGCTGCTGCTACCGCTGCTCCATCGGTGAGAACAATGGGCGGCCGGAGTTCGTGATCAAAGTCATGGAGCAGGGCCTGGAGGACATGGTCTTCACGGACGCCTCTCCGCAGGGTGAGCACGGGACCCTTGCAGCCGTAGTATAGCATTGGGCGAGTTTCTCCCAGAGTCACCTTTCCAATGTTGAGACGAAACCTTCAGGCTCCTTATTGAGTGATCTTGTTCCCCCACTTCCGGCAGGTAGAGGTCTCTTGAAGTTCTCCAGAGAAAGTGTTTTGGCCTTTCTCAGCCACTTTGAATTCTCTATGTAATTGAAGATACTTTGCTTCTCTGACTATACATATTCCAGCTCCTTTTCTTAATCTCAGTGGATCTAAAGGATACGGGTCTGAGACCCTGTCGCCCAGTTTACCCAATCTCATCCTAGGCTTGAGTTCCTTATGGTTGCTTTCCCCTGGATAAAATCTTTTGATCTTGGTTTCGGTATTAATGGTAAAAGTAACAGAATTAACGTTGTAGTGAACATGTATTATGTGCCACAAACTGAGCTGAGTGGTTTATGTAGGTTATTTTGTTCATGCAACTCTTCAAGGTAAGTACTATTATTATGCCAAGTTTATACATAAACTGAGTAGTGGAGAGATTTAAGTAGTGGGTTAGCCAAAAAAATATTCGTTCAGGTTTTAGAAAAAACCCGAACAAACTTTTTCACCAACGTAATATTTGCCTTAAGGGCCCCATGGCCAGCATTAGAATCTGAACCTAAGTCTTCTCACTCCAGAACATGCCTGGAGCTTGAGCTGCTCTGGCTCTCATGTAAGATCCATGGACTGTGTTGGGTATCCTGGGCCCTGGGTTCATGTTTCTGTGTCACAAGGCTCTCTGATGCCCCTCCAGGGTGGCAAACCTCCTGGCTTGTTGAGGGAGACTGAGACTGGGAGGCCAAGAGAGGTTCCTGAAGAACCACACAGCCTCTTGATAGCAAGGTGGGCAGGCTACAGAAAACCAGCCTAGCATCAGATGGAGGTTAGGGCTGAGGTCAGTAAGCAGAAGTTGCCTCTGAGGGCTGCTGTCTTTCCTTGTCTCTTAGCCGTTTGGAATCGCATTATTGAGCCTGTGGCAGCCATGAGGAAAGAGGCCGACATGCTGCGTCTCTTCCCCGAGTACCTGAAAGGCGAGGAGCTCTTTGGGCTGACAGTGCATGCCGTGCTGCGCATAGCTGAATCAGTAAGGAAAGGGCTGGGGGCTGGCGGCTGGTGGCTGGGGACTGGGAGGGCCCTGGAAATGTTGGTCTTGCCCCAGAAGTGCTCAGGCTGAAGTGAGTGTGACCTGTGCCCACAGCTGCCTGGAGTGGAAAGCTGTCAAAATTATTTATTCCGCTATGGACGCCACCCCCTGATGGAGCTACCGCTCATGATCAACCCCACTGGCTGTGCTCGGTCAGAGCCTAAAATCCTCACACACTACAAACGGTGAGCTTGTGGGGCTGGACCAAGGGTTGTGGGTATGCGGTTGGTAGGACCCTCTGGCTAATTATGAGTGTTTGGGGTTACAGATCAGAGTTCCCTTGGAAAGACTGGGGGTTCACTCTAGCCTCCTGACTTGAGGGTATACAGGTACCACTAGGGTATCCTTTTCCTCCCCCAGCCTCTCAGGTGCTTGGGGTTGACCTGCATCTAGGGACACTTCTCTTGGGTGTCCTGGGAATGGCCCTTGGGGAGGTTCTGGGAAGACGGTGGTGAGATCTTATGTGTAAAGGACCCAGATGCCACCTCCTCTCCTGTGTTGCTTCCAGGGGGCCTGTGATTCTCCCCAACCTTAGACAGATGCCCCACGAGTGCTAGATTCACCTTCCTATCCCCAGGCTGAGTTGGTGTCAAAAATAAATAATTAGGAATATAATAGAAAAAAATAATAAAACCTTACATTTGTATAGCACTTAATACTTTTTTTTTCAAAGCGTTTTCACATCCATTATCTCATTTGATCCTCACAACAACCTTATGAGGTAGGTAGGGCAGGTGGTATTATCCCCATTTACAGCTGAGAAAACTGAGACCCAGAAAGGTTAAGTGACTAGACAAAGGTCACAGCTGGGACCAGAGCCTTACCTCTTGATTTGTGGTTCACTGTTCTTGCTGTGTACCACAGTAGCCTGACCTTGGTCCCTGGGTAGAGGGAGGCAGAATCCATGAGAGGAGGGCTTTCTTGAAGGTCTTCGGTTGCTCTTTGGGCTGTTGTAGAGCGTCAAACTCTACCCCCGCCAGCCCTGGTCCCTGATGCTCTACACCAGTGGTTTTCAAACTGTGTTTCAGAAAGCCCTGGAACACATAAACTGAGTGGGCAGAACTTGGCCCTCTCCATGCATAACTTCCCCCTTCCCCATATTGGATTCAACCAGAAGAGTTCCGTTTCCATCTAGTTTGTGTATTGGCATTCCTGTAATGTTTTGTTAAAGAAAAAAACAAGATTTCTGCTGTATGAAAAAGAGTCAGTTTGAAAACCACTGCTCTGGGATGGGCAAGAACTTGGCTGGGGCCCTAGGGTGGTGAAAAGGCATCCTGCTAGGCAGCAGTCATTCCCCTGCACTGAGCCATCTGCACAGAGCCCAATGTTATGGCAGAGAAAGGGAACAGTCTAAAGAAAGGAAAGGATACCACCATTTGGCTGTGAATTCAGGGCCAGTTTTAATTCAAATCCAGCCCAGTGTGGTAGACATGGCCCCCGTTTGCAGAGCTTCCAGCACAAGCAGGAGATAGGACTCAGAGATTTGAACAAATCCGTGAGCCTGAATTCCAGGCCTGGGCTGCTTGGGGAAGACCTCCCAGAGGTCGTGAGCGTGGCCTTGAGTCTGGTTTGGCAGGAGGGTGGTAGAAGGCAGGGAGATGGGAGAGCAGGCTCAGTGTAGGGGAATCAGTGCCCCTCCCCTCCCTTCACACCCCACCCCGCCATCCTGGGCTCTCTCTGCCACACAGGGTGTTGGAAGGGTCCCCGTAGCTAGTTGCTGCCTCACCACAGCCAAGACTCAGATGCCTCTACTCCACTCCCAAGGCAGCACGCGCCCTCATTGGAGTGTTACACATCCCAGGGAGGAAGCGGGTGGTGTGTGCCCGGTCTGGGCTAGAGCTGTCTTGTCATGGACTATGGACTGTATCACCTCCCAGGCCCCACACTCTGAACAGCACCAGCATGTCCAAGGCATATCAGAGCACCTTCACAGGCGAGACCAACACCCCGTACAGCAAGCAGTTTGTGCACTCCAAGTCATCTCAGTACCGGCGGCTGCGCACTGAGTGGAAGAACAATGTCTATCTGGCTCGCTCCCGTATCCAGGGCCTGGGTCTCTATGCAGCCAAGGACCTAGAAAAGCACACAATGGTCATTGAGTACATTGGCACCATCATTCGCAATGAGGTGGCCAACCGGCGGGAGAAAATCTATGAGGAGCAGGTATGGGCTGGCAGAGGGGCCATCATGGTGCACTTAGCCAAGGGGCAGGGGCAGGATTGGGGCCAGAGGAGCAGGTGGAAAGCTGCTGTGGGAAGAGGAGGGGAGAGGCAGGAGAAAGGAAGAGTAAGAAATGAAGATGAGCTCACTGCCCAAGCCCACCACCTGACCCCACCACCACCAACCACTGCTGCCCTTCTCTGATACTCTTGCCCCTTCTGCAACCTCTGCCTTTCTAGAATCGAGGCATCTACATGTTTCGAATAAACAACGAACATGTCATTGATGCTACGTTGACCGGAGGCCCCGCCAGGTGAGAGAGGGATGAGCAAGAAGGGATTTAGGAGTCCCTCAGGGTGGCACTCTGGGGGTGGGCCAACAAGGAACCAGCATCATCCAACCCAGTAGCTTGGTATTTCTGCCTTTGTCCCACTGCCTAGGTATATTAACCATTCTTGTGCCCCTAACTGTGTGGCGGAAGTTGTGACATTTGACAAGGAGGACAAAATCATCATCATCTCCAGCCGGCGAATCCCCAAAGGAGAGGAGGTAAGAGGAAGCGTCTCTTAGTGAGTGACAGCAGCTCCCTCTTCTCTGCCCGAAGTCCAATCCCAAGGCCACCACCCTCCCCCACTTCCTCTGGCGGACTGGCCTTGATTGTGCCCTCTTCTCTTTCCAGCTGACATATGACTATCAGTTTGATTTTGAGGACGATCAGCACAAGATCCCCTGCCACTGTGGAGCCTGGAATTGTCGGAAATGGATGAACTAAGAAGCTTTGAGGCTACCAGGCAGGGGAGTCCCCCCACCCCCAACCTCTTCCCTGAAAGGGATGAGGGGGAAGAGAGGTAGCAGCCAGAGCCAGGACCCAGGGCTGGGGCTGCCGGCTGACCGGAGCCCCTGGAGCAGGAGGCTGGGGCAGAGGGCCCTAGGCCAAGCCCACCCTGGGCACCAGGGATGACCCTCTTCCCCGCCACCGGCCCCCAGGCTGGCATCTCTGCCCCCAGCTCCAGGAGGGGCCAGACAGAAGCAGCCATTGGGCATCTCAGGTTTGAGGGGGATATGGGCCGGGAACTACCCAGAAGCATCTGGGAGGCAGCAGGGAGGGGGGAGGAGGATGTGTGGCCGGGCCTCACAGCCCTGCTGCTCCCACCGACCTCTCTGGCCCAACTCAAGGCTGCAAAGAGACTTGACTAAGCTTGACAATCCCAAAGGCCGGGTCCCACACCTGGCCCTGCCTGCCGGGTCCTGCCCCCACCCTCACCCCCATCCCCTTCCCTCTCGATCTGTCTCTGTCTCCCTCTTCTCCTCTGTGTTTCTGTCTCTCTATGGGTTGTGTTTCCTTGTTTTCCACTCTGACAAATGCAACAGGAATGGGAAAGAGGCGCCCAGCTGCCCAGGAGGGCAAGCCAGGCAAGCCGGGCAAGGAGACCCCGCACCCACACCTACCTCATTTAAGTGTTGGATTTTTTGCTGTTTTGAAATGTGAGACCCTCTCCAAGCCCCCTACTGCCCCAACCCTCTCCCCCACCTCACTGCCCTCTTCTGAGTGGGTGGAAGGGGGGTAGGAGGAAGAAGAAAAAACAACAACAAAAAATCCATCTTTGTTTTTAATTACGGGCATGGGATGGTGGTTGAGGCTAATGATGAAGATTGGGGATGACTGGCCCCTAGTTGCTCTAGGACTTCCTTCTCCATCTGGACATGGGGGCAGGAGGGGTGTGCTCAACTTAGGACCAGAGTATCTCCCTCCTGTTTTCCCAACCCCATCATGAGCCCATTTGCCCTCCAGCCCCTGGATGGGGTGGGTGGGTGGTCGGGTGAGGGCTATCCCTGAGTGGCATGCCCATACCCAGTGAGGCAGGGTGTGGCCCGGAGCTCCCACTTTCCCTCAGTCACCAAACTGCTGCTGGTCTGGTGAGAAGGGGTGGTGATGTGGGGGTGGGGGAGCTTAGTGTCAGCGCGGGGAGGGTGGGGGGTATTTATCTATTTATACATGGGATTGTACATAGTCTTGTGGGGCATGGGGGAGCCGGCTGGAGGTGAGAACCCTCCCCTCTCCCCCCACCCCCGGGGAGAGCAAATGTAAAACTACTAATTTTTGTGCTTTATATATTCTATATAAATATATCTATTTTCTTTTTACAAAACCAGTTTATAAATGGTAGGGGGGTGTGGGGCGGATACATGGAGCTCCCCTTGTGGGGGAGCCCCCTCCATTACCCAACCTACCGCCCTTTTCCTCACCCCCTCCTCCCCACCCCCTGGCTATGACTGCTGTAAGGTGGGGGTATAGAGGCTGGGCGATTTCCACCCCCTTTTGTATAGTTGGACTATGTTATAACGCACAAAAGTGAGCTGGCCCCAGGGGGAGCCAGAGGGTAATGGGTTCCCCTGCCTCCCTTTCCTTCCCCTTTCTGCCCAAGCTTGTGCTGCAGTTGAACCTCTTCCTGGGGGTAGGGGTAGGTCAGGGGGTGGGTGAGGCCCCAGACCCCTCTCTGGTAGGGAGCCATGGGGATGAAGATGAAGCTTATATGCAGTTCTCTCCTAGGGGCTGTGGGCAAAGGGCATTTTGTAATTAATATTTTCAAGAATCAAATGTCTGGAGTGTGGGGGTGGGCTTGGTGGTGGTGTATGGGTGGGCCTGCTGGAGGGGGAGCACGGTCGCTGTTGTGATTTTAGGTTTGTTTTTGTTTGTTTTTGAATTTGGGGGGTTGCAGATTGATGGGGGTAGGGAATTTTTTTTTATTTTTAAGCTGCTTCCTCAACTGTTTCAAGCTGCAAATGTTTAAGAGAATAACATCCCCCACCCCCACAGAAACCACTGTAATGAAATCACAGTGGGGAGACTGGGCTTCTGCCCCCAAAGCCATTGGATGTTCCTTTTCCAAGAGCAAAAGGTCTAGGTTACAGGGAAGGGGAGATTGGCTCCTGCCAGTCAGGCTCTGATTGGGGCTTGGGCCCTGGGATTGGGAAAAGGGGATGGGGCAGACTTTGTAAGCATATGCTAGGTATCTGATAGTCCTGTAGAATTTAGTGAAGAAACCTTATACAGTTTTTAATTTTTATATAAACTAACTCAGACCCAAGCTACAAGGTTGGAATTTTGGTTGTTGGTTTTTTTTTTTAAGTACCCCGCCTGTATAATTGCATCAGAATTCCCTCCCTCCCCCTCGCCCCCCCCCCATGTTTGTACTTTGGGTTGGTTTACACTTGCACATATTCAATTTTCAGTTTTTTCCCATTTATGGTCTTCTCCTCTCACCTCCAGGACCCTCCCCCTTTTTAAAAAATAAATCTCTGACAAGTGTGAATCCCGTGAAGACTTTATTTTGTGTTGTGTGTATCCTGTACAGCAAGGTTGGTCCTTCGTAACAACGGATGAAATGATTCCCTTTTTTAAAGCGCCCTCTCTCCTTCCACCCCCAGCGCCCCTGTCCTTGGCATGTTTTGTTATCAGCGATCATTCTGAAGTGTACATAATTTATGTTGCAAGAGGCAAAGGGCAAGTTTTGGATTTTGCTTCTTCCAAGTTTGTTTTTAAACGACAAATAAAAAAAAGAACATTTTAAATACAAGCGACTCCGTCCCGTCACCCTCGCCGTCGGTGGGATCAGTGAGGTCTGAGGACCCGGGGAGGGCGGTTTCTGAGGCCAGGACACACCGGAAGGGTGAGCTCCCCGCTTTCCACCCTTGGCTTGCGTAGGTTCTGACGTAGGCGGAAGTGCGTCGTGGTACCGGACGTGGGGCGGGGCCTTCTCCGCCCCCTTGCCCCGGGCCAGCTTCCTAAAGCGAAAGAACCCAGCCGGCGTCTCTCGCGATGGAGGCGGTGAGGAGCGCGGGAATGTGGCGGGGGGCGGGGGTGCGCTGTGGAGCCCGAGACCCCAGTCAGAGGACTGGGGAACCGGGACCGGCGCTGGTGCCCAGTCAACGAGAAGCAGGGTGTCTGTCCTAGACCGTGACCCTGCTCCTCCGCTCTTTGAGCACATTTCAGCGACTGGGCCGCGCCGGTGCCTACCTTCGGTCCACGATACTTTAAGCCCGAGCGGGCAATGACTCCTGCCTCCCTCCTTGAAACCCACGCACTCTCTGGCGATCTCGGACCTCCTCCTCATTTAGCACCTCAAGCCCTTCAGAGGTTTGCCTGAGAGAGAAGGGTCGTGAGCCAGCTTCCCTAGGTGAAGCAGGGGGTTCCGAGGGACCCCCGCTTGCAGGTAGCACCTGGCCCCCAGTTGTCCGAGTGTGATCCATAGAATCTTTGGCAGGAGGGACGTCTGAAAGACTTAAACTACTTTGAGGTGTTCAGCGAGATAACGTAGCCTTAATAAGACTGAAAAGTGGGGTTTCCCTGAAGGAGGGAATCTTCCAGTGTTAGAGGCTACTGTGTCCCTGATCTAGTTTAGGTCATGCCCTGCTCTGCGATTCTGAGCAGGTGTGTTGGCCTAGCTCCTTCTTGGGTAGCAGGCATTGACAGATTGTGGCAGGACCCTGTCATCCTCCCTAAGTTGCTGCAGGTCCCCTACTATCTGTTTGTACCTCCCCTCACTCTCAGGAGCCTTGGTCTGGCACTCTGGAACCCTTCCCATTCTCTTCCTTCCTTCCATGTATTCTTTGTCAAACAGAGTAGCTCTTCCTCTCCTGGTTTTTTATCATCTCCTACTGTAGTTGTATGACGGCTGCAGGTTCACCTTTCTCTCCATCGGTTACATGCCCAGAGTAATTCCCTTATTGTGCTCTTTTTCTGCCTGCAGAGAGGTCATGTCCCTCAGGTTATAAAGAAGAAATCAAATCAAAGTAAAATGATTTGCAGCTGGTCACCCAGGCAAGGGAGTAAGTCCTTATAGATTAGGAGAATTTTGAGCAAAAATAAAAGGTCTTATTCCATTAAATTCAAAATGACATTATTTTTTACTTATTATATGGATTTTCTAATTTAGCCATCATATTTTATGTACTAGATTAGAAGTTTCTTGGAATAGAAATTGTTCTAAAAAAAAAAAAAAAAAAAGGGAGTACACTGGCAGTCCAGTGGTTAGGACTCGACCTTTTCACTGCTAGATTCCGGGTTTGATTGCTGGTGGGGGAATTAAGATACCATGGGCCATGTGGTGCAGCTGATAAATAAATAAAATGAAGAAAAAAGAAAACCCCACTTTGAAAATGCTTAGCCTAACTGCAGTGGAGGCAAGGGCAAGTCAGTGACAGCTGTTATTTAGGGTAGATTGTAGTGAATGCTATCATTAAGATGCAAAAAAAGGACTGTGGCACCATAGGGGAGGGAGAAATTACTGTCAGCCCACTAGAGGGCATTGCGGGTTGAGAGAACTGTGAGCAAGGGCATAGAAACTGGGGTGTGTAGCGATTAATTGGGGGTCAGCCAGTGGCTGACCAGCTAGTTATGTCCAACCTAGATAGCATATTCAAAAACAGAGACATTACTTTGCCAACAAAGGTCCGGCTAGTCAAGGCTATGGTTTTTCCTGTGGTCATGTATGGATGTGAGAGTTGGACTGTGAAGAAGGCTGAGCGCCGAAGAACTGATGCTTTTGAACTGTGGTGTTGCAGAAGACTCTTGAGAGTCCCTTGGACTGCAAGGAGATCCAACCAGTCCATTCTAAAGGAGACCAGTCCTGGGTGTTCATTGGAAGGACTGATGCTGAAGCTGAAACTCCAGTACTTTGGCCACCTCATGCAAAGAGTTGACTCATTGGAAAAGACTCTGATGCTGGGAGGGATTGGGGGCAGGAGGAGAAGGGGACGACAGAGGATGAGATAGATGGCTGGATGGCATCGCTGACTTGATGGACATGAGTCTGAGTGAACTCCGGGAGCTGGTGATGGACAGGGAGGCCTGGCGTGCTGCGATTCATGGGGTCGCAAAGAGTCGGACACGACTGAGCGACTGAACTGACTGAACTGAACAGTGGCTGATGTTGCTGGAACTTTGGATTTTGATCATAGTTGGAGAAAAGACTGGGAAAGTAGGTTGAAGATATTGCATATCACATTAAGTTTGAACTTTGTTTTGTAATAAGGGGACCCATGGAAGATTTGGGGCTTCCCAGGTGGTGTGAGTGGTAAAGAACTTGCCTGCCAATGCAGAGACACAAGAGACACAAGTTCAGTCCTTGGTCAGGAAGATCCCCTGGAATAGTAATGACAACCACACCAGTACTCTTGCCTGGAAAATTCCATGGACAGAGGAGCCTAGTGGGCTACAGTCCATGGGGTTGCAAAGAGTTGGACATGACAGTGCACGCACATACACACACACACACACAGATATATGAGCAAGGTAGTGAGTGTACTTTAAGAATATTCCTAATGACTTTCTGTAAACGGAGGAGCTACTTCAGAAAGTAGTGAGTTCTTGGTTCCTGGAGTTGAAAGTCCCTTCCAAACCTGAGATGCCTGGGGAGAGAACTTAGTGACAGCATGAAAGACAAATTGAAGAGGAAATAGATTTCCTCTTCTCTTAAACTGTCAGGGATAACAGTTTAGAGAATGTTGCAGAAATGTGATGTAAGAGGTTATGTTAATGCTGTGAAAGTGGAAAGGAGCGAGATGGATTTGAGGCATTTATTTCTAACATAGCAGCTTAGTTGATAGACATTAAGGACAAGTTTAGGTCACACCCTGCTCTATCATTCTAAGCAGGCATGTTGGGATAGCTCATTCTTGGAGAAATCAAGACCACAGTTCAGGCACCTGGGAAGAGAGCAATGCAAAAGCAGAGGTGGGAACCACAGTTAAGAATAATAGGATTAAAAAAAAAAGAATAATAGGATTGGAGGGACAGATGCTGTTCTGTCTTGTATTGAAGCATTTGAGGAGTCTCTGTGACATCTGTGGTGGTCCAGCAAACAACTGGAAAGGTGGATCAGGAGTTTGGAAGAAATTGTGAGTCTTGTAGCAGATATAGGGTGTGTCTCTGTGAATAATATTTTGCACTTATGTAGTACAGTAGTCTCAAGTCCCCTCTGTTATTAAATGTAGAGAGAGTAGACATAATTGCCCCATTCCTGTGTGGAGAAACAGGCAGAAAGAGTCATATTCAGTTGTGTCTGAACTCTTATGTAGGTATCTATGTCTCTGTTTAGCTGTATGTCTTTTCTCTCTCTGTAATGTAGTCTTAGATCTCTCTGTCCATATCAGTGTGAATCATTACCAGTTTGTTGAGAAGCAAAACATTTGAGAATTATATGCAAACCCACATGCTAGGTGATATGAGAGAAAGATACAAAGAAGTGTAAGATAGTTTCAGGCTTCCAGGAATTTACAGCCTGTTCAGATAGATAATGAACAAAATAACTGTAGCACAGTGAAGTAATTAAGTATCAATCATATGGTCAGTACAATAATTTCTACAGAAGTCACTGTTTCTGCTGCTTTGTATAGGTCTTTGTGAGACTGCTTTACTGCTAAACAGGCCTCTCTCCCACTTATAAATGATGAGGCTGTTGTTCCGATAGCTATGCCAAAATGCCAGGCCATGATGAAAGTCTTATGCAGCCTAGAGAGAAGAGAGGGAGATTACCCCCCTGCCCCCACCCTGGCCTATTAGAGGAGGGAAATTTAGAGCTATCCAACCAACTTGACCCTGTTTACCAGCCAACCTCCCAGGTTCAAGCCAAGGCCTTTAAATTCATGTTACTACTGCAGCTGTGGAGGTGAAGTGTGACTTGAAGTTACTTTGGGAATATTACCCAAAAAGAGCAAATAGAGTCAAAACTAGATTCCGGCAGACAAAAATGATCATGATCTCTCCTGGGTTTCTAGATAACAATGAAATTTCCAAATGTTCCCACTTGAGGGAGCACTGAGATGCTCTGAAGGTTTCTCTGTATTCAGAGCAGTTTCTAATCTCAGACTGTCATAAACAAGGAAACTTGGAAAACCAGTCCCCTCTGGGCTATAGCAGGCTTTGACTCACAAGGGTGCTGAGAGGACTCAGTTCCCTAGTTTCAGAACATTTATCCTTCTCATCTACCCCTCAGTCATTCAAACTTTGATCCTTGGTGACAGTCAGCTGCTGGGATCCTCCCCATATGCGGCCCTCTCATGGTAAAGTGTATGTCAGTGACTCAGGAGCCTACACCTACACTTAGTGACTATTTGAAGGAAAGCAGTGTTGTCTCTCCAGCTTCCATATTTTTATAAATAAGTCTGTGAAAGTCTTGTGGAACCAACTTTAAGCTCATATTTTCTAGTGTCAGCTTTTAAGTCCTAATGTTTCATTAGGCAATGTAGTATATAAGACCATGAGCTTTGGAACCACACAAACCTGTATTCAGATCCCCATTTCACCTCTTGCCAGCCATGGGCAGTTTGCTTAATATTTCTTGAACCTCAGTTTCCTAATCTGTGAAAATAAGGCTGATAATAGTATTCACCTAAGGGTTATATGGAGAAGGCAATGGCATCCCACTCCAGTACTCTCGCCTGGAAAATCCCATGGACAGAGGAGCCTGGTAGACTGCGTCCACGGGGTCACTAGGAGACGGACACGACTGTGTAACTTTCAAGTAGACAGCCTGAGCGACTTCAATTTCACTTTTCACTTTCATGCATTGGAGAAGGAAATGGCAAGCCACTCCAGTGTTCTTGCCTGGAGAATCCCAGGGACGGGGGAGCCTGGTGGGCTGCCGTCTCTGGGGTCGCACAGAGTCAGACATGACTGAAGCAACTTAGCAGTAGCAAGGGTTATAAAGATTAAATGAGATAATATTTCTGAAGGACCTTGTAGTGCTTTAAAGGAAGTCATTAGTTCACCAGCCCTTCCCCTAATGTTGCCAGGCTCAAATGGATGGAGCGTAAGACAGGCTGAATCTTTGTTTCTCTTGTCTTTCCAGGTCCCTTCTTCAGATAGCTACCCAGCTGTGGAAAATGAGCATCTTCAAGGTAAGTTTACTGAGGAAAGGAAACTGGTATGAAAACGATAACCCGATCCTAATTCGTATTCAGCAGTGCTTTTGAATTTTTCCCAGAGTCTTCCCTGGGAAAATCAAGGCTGGGCCAGATAATGTGCCAAACCACATAAATCAGAAACAAGTGATTTTGCGAGATCACCTAAGAATAAATCTTGGGTAGGGTGAGGATGATTAATATCTTCAGTCATCAAACCACTTGAGAGAAACTTTTGAGGTACAGGGAGAACTTCCATAGGCAATTCTGGGATGGCTAACCATGTTTTAGAAGTCCCTGATATGTTTTGAGTAGCCCAGACAATGCCACTAGGATTTTATCATCCAGCAATCTCACTAAAGCCACTGAGTATACACAAGAAATTATAGAAGGGACTTGAAAACCCTTAGAACTAATCCAGAAATAGAGGCACTAAACCCTAAAATTCAGGGCACAGGAGAAGGGAATTCTAGCATCTGCCCAAATACCTGGTTAGAGCAGGCTGGTCCAACCCGGTCATCTGGAAAGAAGCAAAATTATAGGCATCTCTGGTAAAGGGTTTTGCCCAGGAACACTCTTAGTCTTTCTTGGACATGTTTATGGCATTAGGAATACATACTTTCTCAGAGGATTAAAATATGGGATGAGATTCTGGGATATATTATTAAAGGTCTGTGAGTTCTCCACAAGAATTTTTAAATGTTCTATTTTCATGTCGTTAGTATCCAAAAATGAATATAGTCATATTTTGAATTACCTGGATGATTCTTTATAATTGATGACTGCAACATGATGTCAGTGCTTATTTTGTGTTTCTAAGTGCATTTGCGTTAGCATCAACTGAGGCAGGCGTAAGAAACTCAAATTGTCTACATGGATCAAGTAGTGACGTGGGTTGCATATGATTACAATAACCTGTGGTTCTCGTTGCATCTAAAAGGAGGCAGCAACTAGCCTAGTCTGGTTAATTGCTGCTGTTCAGGAATTCAAGACCTATTTTTGTCAGATCTTCTGATTATGAAAAGAAAGTTAGAATTTGGATTCTTATATATCTCCAGAATTTTTTAATTGGGCACTAATTTAAATTATTTAAATTAATTATTTAAATACCATGAAAACCAAACCAAATATGTTTGCAGGCCTGTAGCCTGTAATATTGGAGAAGGCAGTGGCAACCCACTCCAATACTCTTGCCTGGAAAATCCCATGGACGGAGAAGCCTGGTAGGCTGCAGTCCATGGGGTCGCTAAGAGTCAGACAAGACTCAGCGACTTCACTTTCACTTTTCACTTTCATGCATTGGAGAGGGAAATGGCAACCCACTCCAGTATTCTTGCCTGGAGAATCCCAGGGACAGAGGACCCTGGTGGGCTGCCGTCTGTGGGGTCACACAGAGTCGGACATGACTGAAGTGACTTAGCAGCAGTAGCAGCAGCAGCAGCCTGTAATATTATTTAACTATCATTGTAGCATGTCTTGAACTGGTGTCAAAAGACAGATTCTTGGGAGTCTGTGAATTTTCAAATTCGAAGAACAATGGTGGCCTTCCAGTTAGAGATGGTGGGTTTAATACATGTATCTACTTTTGTTCCTTCACAAAAAGCCACTATGGAGAAGGAAATGGCAACCCACTCCAGTACTCTTACCTGGAAAATCTCATGGACTGAGAAGCCTGGTAGGCTACAGTCCATGGGGTCGCAAAGAGTCGGACACGACTGAGCGACTTCACTTTCAATAGAATGCTGATTATCCCCATAAAAGCACTAATTTGCTGAATTCTAAAATATTTCTAAAATAGTTTCAGAGTTGCTTTTCTCAAACCATTTTAAAAACAAACCTACAAAAAAAAAAAAAAAGCCACTAAAGCCACCATGAAGGAATTATTCTTGAAGGTACAAAAACTATCAAAATAGGGAGAACAAGCAAGGAGACAATGGCAATGAATTTTTGGAAGCTGGAAAGCAGACAGAAGGGTGGTAAATGACTTAGCATACCTGAGAAAACTCAACTGTAACTAGCAGAGGGGAAAGCCCAGAAGCGCTGAAGGTCTAAGGAGGAGTCACATCCTAAGACTTCCTACCCCACTAAGTGCAACTGGAAAACTGCCCATCCTAACTTTGGCACAGACTGGAGGTACAGAAAGGGGCTGAGGTACTGTGCTGAAAACACGAACATGAGGTGAACTAGATGCTGAGACCCTAGTCCTTTTCCCACACTCAGTTTTCAGAATGCTGACAGAAAAGACTTCATCCTCAAGCACAAAGTCAAATGAATAATCCTTTTCTTCAGAATCCCACTGAAGGAAAAACCTAAAAATATAAGTACTGACTGTTCCCCATCTAAATGGTTCACAGTTAACAAGGCTCATCTACACACATAGAGCTTCTAATCAGCTTTAAAGACTCCATTCTTAAAATATGGTTTGAATCCTCCTTTAAACCAAGGATTACCAGACATCTAAAGAAAGCCTCTAATGTGAAAAGAGTGATCTAAATTGTCCCCCCAAATGAAGAAGAAAAAAGAAAAAGATAAACAGGAAAAAAGCAACAGTGGGAAAAGTCAATGCATAAAGAAGAAAACATTAAAAACTAACATTAATACTTACTCAAAGAACATATTTCCACCATGAAGCAAGTATAGGATGCAATTTTTTAAAGAAAAGGAATGTTCAGAAAAGAAAAAAGGAGCTCTTAGAAATTAAAAATATAACAGCAAAAGCGTTAAACTAAGTAGGAGGTTTGGAAAATCAAGTTGAAGAAATCTCTCATAAAGTAAGAATTAAAAATCAAAGTGAACTCAGACATAGAAAATAAACTTACGGTTACCAAAGGAGAAAGAAGGGGGATATATTAGGAGTATAAGATTAGCAGATACAAACTACTATATATATAAAAGAAACAACAAGGTCTTACTGTATAGCTGTATATATACTGTATAGGAACTGTATTTAGTATCTTGTAATAAACTATAATGAAAAAAGTGAAAAAAGAGGAAAGAAAAAAGAAACGGTGGTTAGTACCTCCTTATCCTTGGGGATACATTACAAGATTGCCAGTGGATGCCTGAAACCACAGATAGTATTAAACTGTATATATAATGTTTTTTCCTATATATCCTGACTTATATACATACATACCTATGAGTGTATGCATGCTAAGTTGCTTCAGTCGTGTCTGACTCTGTGTGACCATATGGACTATGTAGCCTGCCATACTTCTCTGTCCAAGGGATTCTCCAATTCCCATGCACTCCTCTGGGGGCTCTTCCCTACCCAGGGATCGAACCCACATCTTTTGTGTCTCCTTCATTGACAGGCGAGTTATTTACCATTAGCACCACCTGGGAAGCCCCGTGCATACCTATGATAAAGTTTAATTTACAAATTAGGCACAGTAAGAGATTAACAACAACAATAATAAAATAGAACAATGATAAGAGTATACTAAGAGTTATGTGAATGTAGTTGGTCAGTCTATAAGAGTAAGGTGTATGTGTGCTCATTCGTGTCTGACTCTTTGTGACCCCACGGACTATAGCCTGCCAGGCTCCTCTGTCCAAGGAATTTTCTAGGCAAGAATACTGGAGCGGGTTGCCATTTCCTACTCCCGGGGATCTTCCCAACCCAGGGATCAAACCTGCATCTCTCAGTCTGTCTGCCTCTAAATATCTTATTGTACAAACATAATACCTTTCACATCTTGACTAAGCACTTTTCACACACTGACCCTATAACTTTTGCAATTGAATTGCAACAGCAAAACTAGCATGATTTCCTGTTTCTTCTCAGTTTCACAGATAGAAGATTCATTTTTATCATAGATCTTAGCAACCTCAGCATATGATTGTTTTTCTTTCCCTTATTAAGTTGAGAACTTTCACCTTTTCACTTATAGGAAGCATTCTAGGTTTTAGGACTTCCCTGGTGGCTCAGTAGTAAAGAATCCGCCTGCTGTCCAGGAAATAGGTTCAATCCCTGGGTTGAACACTCAAAGAGTTGGACACCACTGAGCAACTAATCACACACACACAGCATTAGGGCTTCAATTTTACATATGCTTTATGGCCAATTAGTAAATAAAATAAGGGTTTGTTATTGTTGTTTAGTCGCTAAAGTAGTGTCAGACTTTGCAACCCCATAGACTGTAGCCTGCCAGGCTCCTCTGTCCATGAGATTTCCCAGGCAAGAATACTAGAATGGGTTACCATTTTCCTTCTCCAAGAAACTCGGAGTCTTAACCACTAGGCCATCAGAGATGTTCTCCAAAAAAAGGGTTACTTGCACACAAGCACAGTGATAACATCCATGACAGTCTGATCACTGAGAGAGCTACTAATAAGTAGTGGATGGGATATGGTGGACAAAGGGATGATTGCCTCCCAGGGCTGGAACTGAGCTGAATAGCAAGAGATTTCATCATGCTGCTTAGGATGCCACACAATTGAAAACTTATGAATTGCTTGTTTCTGGAATTTTCTATTTAATATTCAGACAAGGTTTGATTGTGGGTAACTGAAACAGTGGAAAGTAAAACCCTGGATTAGGTGAGCGGGGCAGGGGGAACTCCTGTGTTTTAAAAACAACAAAAACAAACGTTAAGGGTTAGTTTTGGAAGTCCAAATAGTAGGAGTTACAGAAGGAGAAAAATGACAACACAGAGGGAAGGAAACAATCAAGGAAGTAATTCAAGAACATTTCCTAGAACTGAAGAACATTAGTTTTCTCGTTGAATATTCAGCACAACGGGTGAAATTCTCCCACCCAAAGCACAATCATCATAAAATTTCAGAACACCAAACAAAGAGAAGATCCTGAGTTTCCAGAGAGAAAATAACAAGACATATACAAGGAATCAGAAGGGCCTAGGACCCCAAACTCTCAATAACACCAGAAGCTTGGAAGGCAATGAAGCAGTGCCCTCAATATTCTGCAGGAAAATAAAGTTCAACCTAGAATTCTGTAGCCAGACAAATTTAAATCAAAGATGAGGGTAACATAGAGATGTCTGCAGAGTCTATGTCTGCAAGGTCTCAAAAAATTTACCTCCCATGCACCCTTTCTCAGGAAGCTACTGGAAAATGTGCTTCACCAAAACAAGGGAATAATCAAAAAAGAGGAAATCATGGGATACAGGACACAAGAGTGCTAATACAGGAGAGACGTGAAAGGGGTCCCAGGATGGAAATGAAGGAAGATCTCAAGATGTCAGAAGTGCATGGCAGGCAAACCAGCCCAGATTTGAGCAGGTCAGAAGGCTCCAGAGAGACTTCTTTGGGTAGTTAAATTGATAGACTATCCCATGCTTCTGAACTTCTTGAAAGGAGACTTAAACAATTGGTAAAGAGTTTGGGGATTGAATTAGTTATAAGTACTAAATACTTAGCAAACAGACTAGAACTAAGCAAACAGACAATTATTAACTCCAAGGAAAACAAAGTTGTGAAGGAAAAAAGAAAATCAGACTTTACTACTTGACGTAGCTCAGAATAATGAATATTCAGTCAAATTACTTAAATACTGATGCAATTTAACTTCTGGGAGAATGGAGAATTAGGAGGTACAGGTTTATAATGGGGTCCTGGTAGGAAATAGAATTGAAAATTTTCATCTTCCTCATATGATAATAGAGAGTGCCTGTCATCTTCCTTGCATGATAATAGTTAATGCTTAAAAGTGAAAAAAAAAAGGTAGCAATATAAGCATATTATTTATAGACATAGAAATAAGTACCAAAATAATCAGCTAAAAGAGGTTTCCTCTCTGGGGAGGGGTGAAGTGAAGTGGGTGCTAGGAACTGCAGTTTTTCTTAACAAAATTATAGAACTATTTGACTCTCTAAACTGTGTACCTATATAACTTTGGTAAAAAAATTAAAAATGAAAAACAACTGATTAGGATTTAAGAGCATGAACTTTGGAATCACGTAGATCTATGTTTGAGCCTTTCTTGTTAACTAATGATACGACGTTGAGTAGTTTTTGTTTTATGGCTTTCTGTCTGTTTTCTCAGCTGAAAAATGACAATATTTGCCTTACAGATTAAATGACATAATATTTTTAGATATACAAGCATACCATGTAGCACATTTGGGCTGTTCTTTTGGGGGTTGCTGCTCGAGTAGAGCAAGCAGTTAAAATCAGAGGAATGGAAAGCCATTTGTCTAGAGTAGGTGGGGTGACTTCTGATTCACACGGTCATCCCAAGATGGACTCTCAGGTTGTTTGGGGCCAGGTCAATTGAGCACTGGGCTCTAACTTAGTGCTGTTCTAAAATGGCCCACCTTGGGCCATGACTTCCTCATCTGTGAATCTAACAAGAATTTTAAGAAGTTTACTTCTTGGATTTTAAGAAGCTTAATTACATTTTAATTGAGAAAAAGAACAAGTGAAAATGTGCTAAATATATGAGAAGGAAAATGAGTTAAAGGTGAGGAAAAAAAAACTTTTAGACTAGAACAGGTTAATGAAAGTTTAATAGATTTTCGTTTTAGTCAGCCATCTTTTGCCTAAGGAGCCAATAGATACAGTTCTGCCTGGGGGTGAAGTTGGATGAAATGGTTTCTAAGGAGTTTATCCAGGTTTTGTGGGAACAATAGCAACAAAACAGAATATCTATTCCTGTTGTCCTTTATAAGGGGGCCTTATAAATCATGCTGTAAATACCTGAGCAACTACAACACTTTTATTTGCTGCCTCTTTTGATTGCTGAGTTGTTGCATGGGAGGAAGCTACTAACTATCTCACCCCATGCAGAGACTCCGGAATCTAACAATAGCGTGTATACTTCCTTCATGAAGTCTCATCGCTGCTATGACCTGATTCCCACAAGCTCAAAACTGGTTGTATTTGATACTTCCCTTCAGGTGGGTGAAATCCTCTTTTCCCTTCCCCCTTCCTCGGAGCCGCTGGTTCAGTACCTCATCCCAAGGGTGATGAGCTTGACTTTCTATGTGGTTAGGCTCCCATTTTCCCCAGCATATCCAACCCCTATTCTTTTCCAGCCCTGCCTCCTGTGAATTTTCCTTTGTCGTTATTACTCTTTCACTACAGGTGAAGAAAGCTTTCTTTGCTTTGGTGACTAATGGTGTCCGGGCGGCCCCTTTGTGGGATAGTAAGAAGCAGAGTTTTGTGGGTAAGCAGTTTTTGGAACACTGTTATTGGCATCTTGTACTGGGCATGGAGAGAAGCTTTTGAGCTGTGCTGAGGGCTGTTATCTTGGCCTCTAGGCATGCTGACCATCACTGATTTCATCAATATCCTGCACCGCTACTATAAATCAGCCTTGGTAAGGCTCCTGAGCCCATGACCGAAACCACTTTCCTGCCCAGAGTCCCTCACTCTCATACCCTTTCTTCCAAGCAACTACAAGGGGTTAATAAAGCAGAGAGATTGAGTCTCAAGTTCTGTTGCCTCTGCTTTCAGGTGCAGATCTATGAGCTGGAAGAACACAAGATAGAAACTTGGAGAGGTATGTGGAGAGCTGAGGGTTGTAAAAGGATAAAGGGATGGAGAGTTTCCTGGGAAACAGTTTTTCATGGTAATATTTTGTGAACCTCCCTTTTCCCTTCAGAGGTGTATCTACAGGACTCCTTTAAACCACTTGTCTGCATTTCTCCTAATGCCAGGTGAGTTCCACCTACCTATTTGTCCGGAAGGGGAAAGAGCCTTGCCATCAGCATAGCTGAGGCCCTAGATACCCAAAGAGCCGGGAACAGAAGAGAAAAAAGACACTCCTCCCACATACACACACATGCATACACACGCATGCACATTCTTTAGGTCTGGTCTGAACCCCCTGCTCCTCTCCTTAACCACCTGTTTTCCCTGTTTGTAAGCACACTCTAAATTAGAGCTACTTCAGCACCCTCAGGCCTACCACTGTGGGACTTACCGTTAATCCCTGCCTTCCCACAGCTTGTTTGATGCTGTCTCTTCATTAATTCGAAACAAGATCCACAGGCTGCCAGTTATTGACCCGGAATCAGGCAACACCTTGTACATCCTCACCCACAAGCGTATCCTCAAGTTCCTCAAGTTATTTGTAAGTGCTCCTCAGCCCAGTTTTTACTTCTTAGATACTGGTTGGAGGAGTATCCAAGGGTAGTTTGAGGGGCCTTGAAAAAAAATCAAGGTGATGGTTATTTCCTCAGATCACCGAGTTCCCCAAGCCAGAGTTCATGTCTAAGTCTCTGGAAGAGCTACAGATTGGCACCTATGCCAACATTGCTATGGTCCGCACCACCACCCCTGTGTACGTGGCTCTGGGCATCTTTGTACAGCACCGAGTCTCAGCCCTGCCAGTGGTGGATGAGAAAGGTGAGGGATCGGGCACAGGGAGAGGAGGGCTCCAGGGAGGCTGTGGGAAAATCTGCTGTCCCCTCAGCTCAACCTGGAAGGTGGTTCTGTAGGCAGGGGGAGCCTTGGATGCCAGATCCTCCTTGCTGAGCTGCCTCTGTCCCCCTAGGGCGTGTGGTGGACATCTACTCCAAGTTTGATGTTATCGTGAGTGATTGTGGGGGGCGGGTTGGGAGGTAGGGAAAGGGGTGGGGTGTTGAATGTGGAGAGGGAGAAGAAGAGTCTCTTCTGGGACCTAAGGGTTTTAGAAGCTTCCAAGCTTTCAAATTCTGTTTGAAAAGGAATTGAATGAGCTGGGCGAGGCTTGTGGGCATGGCCGACACCTACTTTAAATCACTCTGTGAGGTGGGGTGGGCTCAGGGTTTGGCGGCTGGCTCCCTTGCTTCCCTGCATGAATCTTCCTCTCTCTCCCCAGAACCTGGCAGCAGAAAAGACCTACAACAACCTAGATGTGTCAGTGACCAAAGCCCTGCAACATCGATCACATTACTTTGAGGGTGTTCTCAAGTGCTACCTGCATGAGACTCTGGAAACCATCATCAATAGGCTGGTAGAAGCAGAGGTAGGAGGGCCAGCAACCCAGAAGAAGCTGGGGGAGCAGCTCTGGTCTGGCATGGAGGGTGGGGACTGACGGGCTCACCTTCACTGAGGCTGGCACTAAACATCCCTTTCTCCCTCGTGGCTCTGTGCAGGTTCACCGACTTGTAGTGGTGGATGAGAATGATGTGGTCAAGGGGATTGTATCCCTATCTGACATCTTGCAGGCGCTGGTGCTCACAGGCGGAGAGAAGCCCTGAGCCAGGGGAAGGGGTCATGCAGCACCAGGGCATATGCCCCACTCACTGCCTGCCCAAAGCTCTGGGAACCACAGATGATACTTTTAGAGAATTGTGACTGTTCCCTGCCCAGGAGCCCCCTACCCTTCTACATGGGAGGAGGGAACGTGTGGGGGAGGAAGGAAAATGGATTTTTAGCTCTCCTTATCCTCACCCAGCCCATCTTAGCCCCTTTCTTTTTAGGCATAGCCCCCTATCTGAGTGACCTATGGACTCTGTGCTCCTCAGGCAAATCCTGATCTCTAAGAGATCCCCAGACCTCACCCAGCCTTTGCCTCTGTCCCTGACTCCACCCTAAGAAAATAGGCACAACAGAACTCTGCATAAAGATGTTTTTATTCATCATGTTTCATGCTGTATGGAGGAGGCTGAGTCCATGTAGTGGCATTTCTTCCTCTAATGCGAGTGGGGAGGATCATGGGGAGGAGGGCCCTTGGCTTCCTGTGCTGTATGCATATGAAAGGAGATGAGAGTTGCAGGGAGGGGGAGGGCAGAGTGGTTAGCTGAGGTTATTGCTTTTCCTGGCAAACCTAATTAAAATGACAGGAGCCTCTTCATGGTATTTCGGTGTTTGATTTTTGTATTTGCTCCAATGTTTCTACTTCATAAGGCTTCTTCAACTCATCATTAAGATCAACAATAATAGCACACACACACATACATTAAACTGTGTGCCAGCCACCATTCTCAGTGCTTTACATATATTATTTCAATTAATCCTCAGAACAATAGTAGATACTATTTCAGTTTTACAGATTTTTTTTTAACTGAGGTACAAAAAGGCCAAGTAACTAGCCTACGGCCACATAGTTAATAAAAAGTAGAGCTAGGATTTGAGCTGAAACAGTCTTTCTTTAGAACTTATGCACTTTACCACTACACTAGATTCACTGTCTTCCTAATTCTCCGTTCATAAATGTTTCCCACCCTATTCCCTGCAGTCTCCTTATCACCTCGCTTTCTCCTCTGCCTGGACCATAGCTGGCACCCAAAGAAAATCCCATAACAGTGCTAGGTCTCTGTCTCCATAGAGTAGAAAGACTGAGGGTAGAACTGAGTAGAAAAAGAGAAAGAAAGTCTCTCTACTAGGCAGAGAGACCTGCCACTACCATCCACTTAGGGAAGTTGGACTCTGGATTTTGCTGAGCCAACACTGTCTTTGAACTCATAAATCCCTTTCTTCCAAGGTAAATAAGAGCTGGAGAGTGAGGGGTGGGGAGCAGCAGGATTATGGTCACCCTGTCAGACCTCTCCCTGTGCTGAAACTACATGGACCAAAGCAGTAGTCCAAGCAACAGGCACCATAAGGGCTGCTAGATGGTTGGGTATGAACCACATTCTGGGGACTGTCTCACCACTGCCTTAGAGATATGGTACCATTTCCTATCCCAGATTTGAAGAAGTTTCTGAGTGCTTCCTTGCCCCCACCCAGACCGTGCCTGATAACTCATGACCCTGGCTATTCTGTACTGGTTCCTCCAAACCAGGCTTCTCCATGGAACACAGGGAAAAGCACTGGGCACTCATACAAGCTCTGCTCTTGGTGCTGCGTTGTGGGGCTTCTCCAAAGCCCCTGCTTCTGCATTCACCCCTTCAAAGCTCTCACAGCACATTCCCACACTTGAGGGAGGGAGGCTTATAAGTTATTAGAATTAGGGTATGTTTATGTGAGTGTGGGTGTGTGCATGATGGAAAGGACAGATGTCGCATTATGTCACATTCCATCGTGTCTAGGGAGGAGGCAAGGACTTTTTAAAGCCTTGGGGCTCTGGTGGGACCTGGGTGGAAGGAAGCATCTTCAAGCAAGAGCCACCCCACCGGTATAGCTGGTAGGTGTAAAGCGGGCTGAGCGGATGGGATAGAGGATGTTTGGGTTCTCTTTCAAGGTCCATGTCAGGGAGCAGGAGGCCTGGGTTTTGTTTCCGTGGTTCCCAGTAAGTCAGTGCCCGTCCTAAAACAATCCTCCTGGCTCATCACCTTAAAAGGAAGGGTCTGTGTCCAAGGGCTGTGTATACTTTAGTGGAAAACAAATTGGGATCTGCTTCTCCTGTCCCCCCAAAAAACCCAACCAGGCAGTCTCAGGGTATGAGGACGGAGCAGAAGGAGAAACAAGGGATAAAGTCTGGGAGCCTCATAGCCTTCTAACCTATTCCTCAGGAGAGGTGCATTATCCGTTCTTCAGCACTGTTGCCATACACACTCTTCTCTCCCACCTCCCCGCACCCCTCCTCTCCACTGGAGCTGCTGCCATGGTTGCCAGGCATGGTTGCTAAGTCTCTGCATGGAAGGGTTGGCGTGGGCTGCACTGCCACTAACATTACCATGGTGAATCAGGGGACACCTGCTATAGGCTTGGGGGGAGGGATCATGCAGACAACCACCCCCACCCGGGACAGAATGAGCCTAAAAGGGGGGCACCTTGAGCACCACTCCAGGTGGGGGTTGAACGAGCTAGGCAGTGTGGTAGTGGTGACAGAGAGTGCTACACTGGAAAATGGGGGCCAGTTGTATCATTTCAGTTGCTAGGGGATTAGTTTAGCCAAGGAAGCACACCATTCCGCCTCTATACCCTCTGAAAGGGTGCAAGTGCGTAAGCACTCTTTCCTCCACAAGTATGAGCAGAGTTCAGGCTGAGAACAGTAGGACCCCCAAATCCTGGCTTCTGGATTGGGGGTTGGGAGAGCCTGCTTCAGAGAGAGGGCTCCAGGGGTGCCCAAGGACAAACATCTAAGGATGAAAGTGTGGGCCGCTTCAATGGCTAAGACAGACTCCTGTCCTGCTGTGGCATCAGCCCTGGGCACAACACTGAGAGGGTAAGGAGTTAAGGGTGTGGGGGTGACCCTTTTTGAGCTTGGAGGCAGCTCTCCCCCAGGGTTGCACAAAGGCTGCGGGCAAGCCACCACCTCCTCCCTCCACCGCATGGAAGCTGGTTACTCATCTCCTCTCTGCACCCGAACGCCACTGCCGCTAAAAATAAACCCCCCAGCCGTGGGCCAGCCCTTCCTGCACCCCAACCCCCTGGAAACCAGCAGAGAGTGGCAGGCGGAGACCTTGAGTTCCGTTCCCATCACCTCCCTGATGAAGAAATAAAAGTCTGGGGCAGGATGTCAGGGACAGAACGCTGCTGGTCAGGCACCCTGAGAAACAGGAGAATGAAGGGTTAAAACGGCGGGAAGGTTGAAGAGACGGGGGCGGGGGTGGGGGCACTGTCATCTTGGCAAGAATAAGAAATCCCCTGCCCACTCGTGCGGGTCCCATCAGGCTTGCGGGACAAGAGCAGTGGGAAGGGGCGCCCAATCCCGGGCCCCAGGGGGCGGTCGTGCACGTGGGGGAGGTAGCAGCGCGGAGCCGTCCGCGCCGTGTCACATGCGCGCGCACACACACACAGACAGGCACACACGTGTGCCTGGGTATATATAGTCCCCAGTCGCTGGGCCTGCCGCTCTGCAGTGGGCGCCGGCTCCCCGGGCTGGGAGGGGGCTTTCGGGGCGGGTGGGAGGGTGGGGGGCCGGGGTGGGGTGGGGCAGGATGCTGGATGGCCAGCTCTTCTCCGAGGGGCCCGATAGCCCCCGGGAGCTCCAGGATGAGGAGTCTGGCAGCTGCCTCTGGGTGCAGAAATCCAAGCTGCTGGTGATCGAAGTGAAGACTATTTCCTGTCATTATAGTCGCCGCGCCCCTCCTCGACAGCTCATGGACTTCCAGGCCAGCCACTGGCTCCGCGGGCCCCAGAGCCGCACGTGAGTGAAGGACGGGTAAGGGGAAGAGAGAGGTGGGGCAGGGATTGGGGTCTGGACCTTCCCGTGGGCACCAGCCAGCGCTGCTGTTCCCCCTTCTCTTCCCCACTCCTCCCCCAACCCCATCCCGAAGGCTGAGGCCTGACTCATCCCGCTTGTTTGGGGGCACAGGAGTGGGCGTGAGAAAGGGCAGGTGAGATGGGGCAGATACTGTTAAAGTGTGCATGGAGAGATGGTGAGGAGTCCCGCTTCGACTTCAACCCTAACATATACGCACGTGCACACACGCACACACTCACACACGCGCACACACTCACACACACCCCTCCACCCGGCGGCCCCAAGTGGCCTCCAGCGCTCCCAGCTCCCCGGACCTCGGCTCCCTTCCCCCACAAACTGCTCACCTGGGTTCCTGCTCATTGTCCCAGGTGTGGGCCGCGCCCGGGATCCCCTGAGCCGCCGCCCCGCCGGCCCTGGGCCTCCAGGGTGCTGCAGGAGGCGACCAACTGGCGGGCGGGGCCCCCGGCCGAGGCCCGAGCCCGGGAGCAAGAGAAAAGGAAAGCGGCGTCGCAGGAGCGGGAGGCCAAGGAGACCGAGCGAAAAAGGCGCAAGGCTGGTGGGGCCCGAAGGAGTCCCCCTGGTCGGCCCCGCCCGGAGCCTCGGAACGCCCTTCGGGTGGCCCACTCTGCAGGGCTCCCAGCTCCCTCAAGGTCCGAGCGCCTGGGGTCGGTGGGGCGACCGCCCCGTCCATCCGCGCAGCCGCAGAGCAATCCTGGGGCGGCGTGGGCGGGGCCCTGGGGCGGTCGGCGGCCAGGGCCCCCCAGCTACGAGGCTCACCTGCTGCTGAGAGGCGCTGCCGGGATGGCCCCGCGACGCCGCTGGGACCGGCCGCCACCCTACGTGGCTCCACCTTCTTACGAGGGCCCCCACAGGACCCTGGGGACTAAGCGAGGCCCCGAGCCCTCGCAGGCGCGCGCCTCTTCAACCTGTGCGCCGACTAGGACAGAGGGAGGGTGCGCAAAGAAGAGGCTAGATCCTCGGATCTACCGGGACGTCCTAGGGGCCTGGGGTCTCCGTCAGGGGCGGGGTCTCTTGGGGGGATCCCCAGGCTGTGGAACAGACAGGCCAAGGCTGGAGTCCGGTAAGGGGCCCGCGGAGAAAAGTCTGAGGCTGGCTGCTGCTGGCCTAAAGAGTGGTAGCGACGGCCATCCCCAAGCTAAAGCCGCTGGGAGCCCAGGCACAGTTCCTGCGGGGTCTGCCACTGCCACCCCTAGCCCCCCGCGTCCCACTCCCAGGTCCAGACCCCATCCCAAAGGCTCCGGGGAAGGGAGGGAAGGTAGAGACCAGACCTGGCTCCCCAAATGCTGGGTTCCCTCCATTAAAAAGCAGCCGCCCCGGCATAGCCAGACCCTCCCCAGACCCTGGGCTCCAGGAGGCACGGGATGGTTAGAGTCCCTGGGTCATAGAGGAGAGTCAGGACCCGAGACCTTGGAGGGTTGGAAGGCGACCCGACGCCCCCACACCCTGCCCCGAAGTTCCCGTGGCCCCACTCGTGGGGAAGGCGTCTTTGTCATTGATGCCACTTGCGTGGTGATACGCTCCCAGTACGTCCCGACCCCTCGAACCCAGCATGTTCAGCTTTTGCCCGCCGGGGTGCCGCGCCTTGTGGGGAATGCCCCCAGCCAACCGAAACCCAATAAAGAGGAGGGAGAGGGGGCCGCTTTCCTTCCCTCCCCTTACCGAAAGCTGCCATTGAGCAGTCGTCCTTCTCTCCAACCCAGTGAGGGACGCGGGCTCGAAGCTGAGCGCGGGAAGCCCGCGGACTCCTCACTGGAGGAGCGCGCCTCCCGCATCTTGGGGCTCCCGGTTGGCGAAGTAAACCTACAGGATCCCCCCACGCAGCCAGGTAGCCCAGAGCACTCAGCCTTAGGCCCAGCGGCTTCGCGGGGAGCGCGCGGTGCCGAGGGATCGGAGAAAGTGGCGTCCGGCACGCGGTGCGCAGGCCGGGGCTGGGCGCGAGCCCCTGGACCCTATGCCGGGGCCCTGCGGGAAGCTGTGTCCCGCATCCGCCGCCACACCGCCCCGGACTCCGACTCAGACGAAGCTGCGGAGCTCAGCGTCCATAGCAGCTCTTCTGATGCGAGCGACACAGAAGTCTCGGGCGCCTCCTGGCGGAAAGAGCGGACCGGGCCCCCCGAAGGCGGAAAGACAGCCGAGCTGAGCGGCAATGCCTGAGAGATTGTAGGTGCCATCAGCAAAACCGAGGAGGTCCTCTTCGGGGCGAGGGACATTAAGGGGACTCCACAGGGAAATAGGGAGCAACAGTGAGAGGCCCTTTATTGTATTTGTGTCCCCTTTCTTCCTCACAGACTTCCTTGTACCCCTTACCTATACCCACCCATTCCCGTACTCAGCATAGAAGGCACACAGATGAGAGGGAGCACATGTCAATTCATGATTTTTTTTTTCCAGGAGAGTTGAGGGTGTGCACTAGATTTGAATGCCTGTTCCACTCAGTGCCTGTGGGTAAGGTCTTCAGCAGGGCCCAGTGCACTAACATGGAGCTGAGCAGAGAGGCCTAGGTGGGATTAGGCGGGAGGGCAGGGGTGGGATAGTCAGGGCAACTGCAGGGCAGGACCTCTGGGCCGGAGGAAGAAGGTGATGGAGAGGCCTCAGACTGAGGATCAGGTGACAGGCCCTTGGCAGAAGCCACCAGCAAAGCAGAAGAGGAGTCACTTTGGTTTCACAGATCTTGGGTTCCAACCCCAACTCTGACACTGATTTGCTGGGTGACCTTAAACAAGTCATTTCCCCTCTCCAGTTCCCATAATATGTAAAATGAGGGAGTTCTGAGGTCCATTCCTGATGTTTTGGAGTCCTAGGAGAGGCTCTTATCTCAATCCTCCCCTCCGCAAGACAGTTAGGAATAAGTGAACAGTGTCTGAGGGTCCCTGGGTGGCTTCATGGACACCTGCATTCACTCTCAATTCAAGAGACTGCAGGGTTTGCAGAAGAGCCAAGTAAGTGAGCAAGGGCTCCTATTCCAGTCTCTCAGGTTTAGGTTTAGGATCCCCGAGGCAGAGCAGGATGGTGGCCTTGTCACTGTCCCTAGTTTGTGGTGGTCTGAGCTGGGGAGGGAAGGCACCCAATGAAGCAGCTTGGGACCTTTAGGCCTTCCCCTGTTCCTCCTCCCAAGTGTCCCTTGGTGATGCTCTAAATAGTTACCACGATTTCCCACCCAGGTGGAATTACCCATCTGAGAGAATCCTGAGAATGTCTTACATGTTTCTGCCTCTTCCAGAAACCAACAAGGGAAGGAAGAGGCTAGTCCTCAAAAGCCTGTAGGTGTGGGGTGTGATACTCGCTGTAGCCACTACGGGGCGCGCGCAGGTCGCGGATTTCCCTCGTAGCTAGTCCCCGAGTCTTGCCAACCCCCGGCACTACCAGTTAATCAATTGCTCCCTAGTTCCTGCGCGCGGGTCCCCTGCCCTGCCGTCTCCAGCCATGCGAGATCGCGAGTAGGCCTCTGGCCTTGCAGACCTCTGGAGCGCGCGGAGCCCCTCTCTGTACTCGTCCACACCAAACAGCTCGGGATTCAGACACTGAAGTATTTTTTTCTCTTCGATCTCGGACACCTCCTCTGTCTCTATTTACTAGCCATGTGAACTCGGCCAAATCACTTCACCTCCCTGAGCCTCAGTCTCCTCATCCGTCAAATGGGGGTTTATAAACACCTACCTCGCAGGGTTGTTGTGAGGACTTAATGCGATAATGTATGTAAAGCGCCTTGCACAGTACCTGGTACACAGCAGGCGCTCAATAAATCTAACCTTCCCTTTGTCCAGCCTTGGCATCTTTTTCCTCTCACCGACCCATTCCCCACAGCATCTTTCCCACCAGGGCTCCTGCGCTCCTTCCTGCTCGGTGGGCGGTGGAGGAGACCCCTTTCTCTGATGGAAACTCCGGTGGTCCACCCCTGTCTCCCCCAGTGCGAACTCTCCCTTCCTTGCCCCCCACCCCACCCCCGCTGACTCTTCCCATTGCTTCGATGCACTCCCCCCACCCCCCATTCCGGGCAAGGGCTGAGTCAGTCTGGGTAAATTTAGCCGCCGACTAGGCAGGCGCGGGGGCTTCGCTCAGACTCAGTCGCCGAGTCCTGGCCCGGCCCTCGGCCCCGCCTCTGCCCCCCACCCCCACCGAGTCCTGCCAACAGCAACTCCGGCTCAGCGTTCCGATCCCCAGCCCCGCTCTCAAACTACTTAGACTTTTGGTCTCCAATTATCTCAGTGTCGCTCCCCACTCGCACCCGGAGAGACTGGGCAGGACTGGGAGTGGGGCAGGGTAGGGAGGCCTCTGGATTGGACCCTAAACTAGGCGTCTGACCTTGGTTCAGTGAAAGGGGTTGGGCGACGGGGTGGGGGGAGGGGGGGGGAGGGCGCTTTGGGGGCTTTGAATCTAAATGGATAACATTGGTCAGAGTCACCCAGGAAGGTCCGTCCATCTCAGAACCTGCCTGGAAACCATACTGCCAGGTTTCAAGTTAGCTCTTGCTGGAGGAAGTGAAGTAAGTGCGGGTTCACCTTGGGCAGAGATCAAAGGTTTCTGAGTTCTGTCTTCCTTCCACCTACAGTTCTAACTTCTGCTGATTCTAACTCCTAAACATTTACTGAGCACCTGAGAAGGACTGGGCACTAAGCTAAACTCCAAGAAAGAGATGAGGAAGACCTGCCTGATGGGGTGAAGGGAAAACATGCAAATAATGATAGATTGAGCAGTTGGTGTTAAGTATTATAAAGAATCAAACAAGGCAGATTGTACAGATTCTAGGAGATCATGAAAGGCTCCATAAAGGAGGTAGGCATCTGAGATAGCATTTGGGGAAAGGGTTTCCAAGCAGAGGGGACAGCAAAAATAGAGGCCTGAATGTAAGGGAAACGGTTTGTTTAGGAAATTGTCAAATGGTCTGGTTTGACTGGAGTTGAGGATACATTCAGAGAAGATATGGAAGATAAAGGCAGGCGTGAAAACAGAGGCCAAGCTAGGGTGAGCCTGGTCCAGCTCAGGGGTGTGTGCCTTTGACCTCTGGGCCTAAGAATAGGATGGACTTCAGGCTAGGAGGAAGACTGAGGAAGACCAGGGCAGTAGTGAGAGCATCTGTCCGGATTTTGCTGTAGCCCTGGGGCTCCCAGGCTCTGGGAGTGGCAGGAGAGGTGAGATGCATGGAAAGTAGAGGGGTTAGCCCTGGGGAGGGGGTTCCACAATGCTGCCTAGGTTTCTTTGAGGCTGAACACACAGGAGGCTAGTTTTAAGAGCTTATGCAGACTGCTGTCATTGTTAGAGAACTATGGTAGTGTTGTATCCAGAACATGGACTCTGGGACCTGGCAGCCTGGGTTTAAATCTTGCATCTACTTCATATTCGATCTTCCCTTGTAGTTCAGTTGGTAAAGAATCCACTTGCAATGCAGGAGACCCAGGTTCCATTCCTGGGTCAGGAAGATTCCCCTGGAGAAAGAAATGGCAACCTCTTCCAGTATACTTGCCTGGGCATGGACAGAGAAGCCTAGTGGACTATAATCCACGGGGTCGCAAGAGTCAGACACGACTGAGCGACTAAACCACCACCACCACCACCACCTCAAACTAGCTGTGTGACTTTGGGCAAGTTACTCGACCTCTCTGTGCCTTAGCAGCCTCAGTTACAAAATGAAGTTATTAATAGTGTGTTTTTCATAAGCTTGTTGGGAGGATTAATGATTCAATATGTAAAGCACTTAGAACATCACACAGTAAGTGATATATGTATTGAACTCTGTTATTTCTCTTTAGGGCTATTTCTTTAGTGTTGGGAGTATTAGGTTGGGAGATGGGAAGAGAGAAGTAGAGGTAGAGGAATAGGAGGAAGAGGCAGCAGAGGCTGAGAGGAGAGGGGATTCCTGGGGTGGAGACAAGCAGCCCCTTGACTGGGTGAATGGTGTACTGAGAGCACATGGGTGGTTGGGATGTCAAGTGCAATACCCCCTCCCCCAGGACTTCCTCCATCTTTGCCTAAGGATGAAATCAGCACCAGCTGCTAAAGATCTGGGAGAAAGGGTAGGAGAGGAGAAGGGGAGGAGCTAGTACAGACCTGGGGGGCCAGCCCTGGGTGAGCCATATCTCAGACTGGCCCTGCAGGGCCCTGTGGGTGGGAGGCTGGAGGCTCCCTGCTGCGAAAATGACTTCTAAATCTGGCTGCGTCTGCCAGCCAGCCAGCCTCAAGACAGAGGCCACAACTACACCGCACCCCCCACCCCATGTTGGGACAGCCTTGTAGGGACGGCAATGCTGGAGAGTGTGCTCAGGTGGGGGCAGCAGCCCTCAGGTTACCACAGGATGCTCCTACCCTTCCACCAGCCAAGTTCTTCCCAGGGAAGCCCCTTTCTGAAGGCAGCTAAGAGCCCCCTCCCCCTTCAGACTCTCAGGAGAGCCCTGGGACTTCCCGAGATAGATCACAAATGGGTAAATGAAACAAAGAATCAGGCCATAACTCTGGGACTTTTCGTCAGGAGTGTGTGTGTGTGTGTGTGTGTGTGTGTGTGTGTGTGTGTGTGAATGAGGAGGAGAGGACAAGGAGAGATGACTGAACATGAATATGTAGATATTGTGCATTCACTCAGTTATTCATTTGTTCACTCACCCATTGAACATGGATGCCAGGCCCTAGGGACACACAAAAGACTCAGACCTGTTACCTATCTTCAGGGAGTTCACACATCTAGGCTGTATGAGAAACAGGGGAAGGGATTTGGAAGAGGAAACCCACAGAGTCATCACAGTGCAGGCAGTACAATGTAATATATGTTGATAAAGGCATTCCCACAGGGTCTAGGGGAGCACAAAGGCAAGAATGGCTCCCAAACTGCAACTGCTGAGCAGTCAGAATATACCCAAGCTTTTGAGAGACCAGTCACTGAGGGTATACATGTTAGTGAAGGAGGCTCAGCCTGGATCCATTATCTCCTCTGCATGTCCTGGTGTAGGGGCTCCCTCCTTTGAAGCCCCTGGTACTACTTAGCCTCTTTTAAAAGTTTTATTTAACATGGACCATTTTAAAAGTCTTCATTGGTGTGTCATTTTTGCTTCTGTTTTATATTTTGTTTTTTTTCACTGCAAGTCATGTGGGATCTTAGCTTCCTGACCAGGGATCGAACCAAACACCCCCTGCATTGAAAGGGGAAGTCTTAAACATGGGACTGCCAGGCAAGTCCCTTACATAAGCTTTTGTGAATCTTTTTAGAGAAGAGTTACTTCATCCATCCATCTATCTATGCATGCATGCATCCATCCTTTTGTTTATTCATCTGTGTATCCATACATCCCACCCATCCATTTATCCATCCATTCACCAACTCATCTGTCATCCTTCCATCAATTTATCCATCTATGCATTCATTCCTTCCTTCAACCATCCATCCATCTATCTTAATGAGGGCATGTGATGCGCCTAGCTCAGTGTTGCAAGAGATGCCAAGATGAACAAAACATAGAGTCCATGCCCTCAGAAAGCTAGAAGCCAATAAAAATATGAATAACATACACAGATGTTCCACCCATGGAGCAGCCAGTATGTGCTGTTAGTGAAAGCCCCGCCAAGAAGGTGTGTCAGGAGGCAAGGCCACTTCGCCAAGGGAAATTAGAAGAGCCTCATGAGGAAGGCCGGAGAAGGCAATGGCACCCACTCCAGTACTCTTGCCTGGAAAATCCCATGGACAGAGGAGCCTGGTAGGCTGTAGTCCATGGGTCGCTAGGAGTCGGACACGACTGAGCGACTTCACTTTCACTTTTCACTTTCATGCATTGGAGAAGGAAATGGCAACCCACTTCAGTGTTCTTGCCTGGAGAATCCCAGGGACGGGGGAGCCTGGTGGGCTGCCGTCTATGGGGTCGCACAGAGTTGGACACGACTGAAACGACTTAGCAGCAGCAGCAGCATGAGGAAGGCAGCTTTGAGATGAATTTCAGCCAGGGGAGATGGGGAAAAGGTTCATTCCAGGGTGTGGGTGAAGGTAGAGAGGTGGGAGAGCACACAGCTTTCACAGGCACTGGGGAAGGCAGAGTTGCAAAGGGATGGGATCCTGGAATGATGTATGGGAACCACATCATGAAGTATCCCAGGAAAGCAGGGATAAAACATTTGAGGACTTCCCTAGTGGTCCAGTGGCTAAAACCCCATGGTCCCAGTGCAGGGAGCCTGAGTCGATTCCTGGTCAGGGAGCTAGATCCCACATGCTGCAACTAAGAGCTTGTGTGCTGAAACTAAAAGATCTTGCATGCCACAACTAAGACCCAGCTCAGCCAGATAAATAAATATTAAACAAACAAACATTTGAGCTTTAGTGAGAGGAACTGAGGGAGAGATGAGGGGCAGAGAGGTTTTGTGTGATTCTCTACTGGACCATGAGCTACTCAAGGGTAGTGCCTTTGATTTAGTTCTGCATCGCCTATAAGCTTGGCCTGGAGCAGGCTCTCAGCAGATGCTGGCAGAAAGAAGGAACAAATGATAAAACTGTGCCACAGGAACATTGCCACAGCAATTCAGGGTCCATATATAAGGGAGGGGTTGCTGCTGCCTGGTGTGACCGTCCTTCCTCTATGCCGCCCACCTGCCAGGGATGACCCTGCTTCCTTTGCTGGGGTCCCTCCAGTAGTTCTCCCAAGAGGCACCACAAGGTGGCGATGTTCCGAGCGTAGCACTGAGTTCTGCCAAGATCCTTGACACCAGTAGCTGGTGAGGTGCCATTCAAGAACTGTCCACAGATGGTCAGAACTTCCTTTCAGCAAGCTTGAGGCAGAATGAAGAGTTTGTGTGCGGCTGTGGCAGAGGAGTCGACAGATCGTAACCCCAACGATCATACAGGCCTCACCTACACTATACACTCATTTATCCTCACCTATCCTATACGCTCACTTGATAGGATCTACTATGTGCCACGCACAGTGCAGGCTCTTAGAAAAACAACAGTGATCAAGACACAGCTCCTACCCTCAAGGTAGGGGCTTACCCTCTAGTCCTTTCCAAAACTTCCTTTGCTATCTTTCTCTCTCTCTTTCTTTTACACCCCCCCCCTCCACCCACACATAAACACACACACCTCTTCCCCAGGGCCAATCCCCTTGACCTGGGAAGCCATCCCCATGTGAAATCTGCTCTTTGGCCCTGCTCCCCTCTTCACATCCAAGTTTCTCCCTAAGGCTATTGCATGGCCACAGTAGCATGAGCCCTCGGTGCTCCTTCCGGTGACGGCTCCTCTTGCTCTTCCCCTGAGCCCAAGCCTATTCTTTTTCCCCACCTCCCCCACCCACACTACTCTGCCAGCCCTGAAACTTTAGGGCCCTCCGTAAATTATACCTGGTATGGGATAGGGCCTCCTAATACCCTAGAACTCTGGAGGCTACAGGAACATGAAGGTGGGTTCACAGAAGGACCCTGGGAGACGCTGGCACCACCAACACAGAGATGAGGGTCCAGAAAACCAAAGACCCCAGAGGCATGCCCTTTTGTGGCTCGGGGTCTCTGCCAGCCACACTTGTCCCCAGACAGGCTGCCTTCTTTCCTCACCTGCTTTAGAGGGACCTCTCTCCTAGTTCACACCGGTTTGGAGGTGAAGCATTATGGGACATTGTCCACTTTCCCATCATGCTCCGGGGCTCCAGTTAGCCCTTGGCGGGTTTGGGAGAGGAGAGGAGGGAGGGCTGGTGCTGAGAGTGGGAGCCAGGCCCGTCGAGGTCCCGAGAGTGAATGCCGCATTGTTGGCCAGGCCAGAGTCACAGATAATTACCTCAATTAGTGACAATGGGAGAGTAATAAATACAGGCTTAGTGTCTCCTACCCCACCAGGGCTCCGAAGATTAATCCAGGCTGACGGGCGGGCCCTGAAAGGCGTGATGGACAATTCATTAAACTCCCCAAATGCCGCACAACCTGGGCGTGAAGGCTGAGTTAGCCCCCTGGGGGCTGCGCCTTTGTCCCGATTGTGTGTCTCCGCCACCGCAGAGCCGAGCAGCCCCCAGAGAGCGGGGAGGTGAGCGGGGCTCTCCCAGTCGGGCCAGGCGGCGGGGGGATTAGGCCTCGGTCCGGCCCTGGTTGCCCTGGCACACCAGCCCGGCCGGGCTGGAATGTCCGTGGCGGGGAGCGGGCCGAGCGGAGGGGCGGGGCCGACAAGGTGGGGTAAGGGGGGCACATAAAACCAGGGGCAGGAGGAGTTAATTAGACGCCAGCCGAGGAGGGCGAGGGGCCACAATAGGGCCGAGGGGCCGCCAGGGACGGCCCCTTCACTTCCGAGGATTAATAGGGAGGAGAGAGAAGGGAGGGGTTCGGCTCTGGGGGAGGAGAGCTGGAGCTTCCCAGGGTGGCACTGCCCGCTCTTGCCCGGCTTGGTACTTACTTGGCAAGTGGTTGGGAGGCAGGGGGCCCTGGCAGCCGGGGCAGGTACCCCCTAGCATCCCACAGAGTGGCTCTTTCTTCCTTGGGTGGTACCTCCATTGGTAGGATGGTTGGGCAGGGAGGAGAGAAGGGACCCTCTCATTTCTTAGGGAGGTAGTAAAAGCAGGAATATTTAGGGGCCCTGTTCTCAATGCCCCACCTCCTCAAACCTACTCTGAGGTGGAACCGGGAGCCTGAAGCTTTACCCTTCCTGATGAGGCTGGTAAAACCAAGTCCGAGGAGGGGCTGGAGCTGGTGTGCATGCATGGGTGTAGGGGCTGCTGTGTGCCTGCACACACACATGCACACACTTGTATGTGCAGACATGCTTGCACACAGGGCCTGGCATTCAACAGGTCCTCTGTTAATATCTGTTGAGTGAATGAGTGAACTTTGGTGTTGGGTGTGAGGAGAAGCGGCACTGGGCCCCACCGTGACATGGAGTGAATGGACTTGGGCCCTTTCATTCTGAGCTCCCAGTTATGGCCCAGGGAGGATGAGGGCTCCACCTCTGAGCAGATGAGCAAACGTCCAGGAAAAATGAAGTGGCAGTGGCTCTTTCCCTTTGAAAAGGGAGGAAAAATGCAGTAGCCTCTTGGAAGCCCCACTTCCTCCTGGGCCCCAGGGAACAGGGCAGCCCTGGCTCCTCCCTAGGAGCCACCCCACCCTATACCCTCCCAGGGGATGACAAGGGAGCGAGTTGGCGGCAGTTCCCCGGGCATATTTATAACCTGCTGCTCGCTCACCAGCGTCTGCTTTTAGCCCAGACGGGGGAGGGGGTAGGGGGGTGGTCTGTCTCATGCTGGGCGCCCTGGCTGGGTGTGGAAAGAGTGAGTAAGGGTGAGTGGTGGGCAGCTCTGCATGGATATTCCTGCTCACACCACAGCCAAACAGCTTATTTTCTCCTCATTTTGTTATTTTTCTCCCTCTGGCCTGGAGAGGAGGACTGAGCCAGCCTGAGGTGGGGGGTGGGGGGTGCTAGACCCTGGGGTATTTGCAGCCCCACTGACAGGGTTTTTCCAGGGTGCGTGTGGCAGGGTGTGTGTGGTGCCGGCTTGCTGACCCCCTGGGGACTGTGCAGCCTCAGTCCTCTCAGCTTTTCCGCTCCCCCCAGGATATTTCAGGACCAGTGCCTCCCTCACTCACTGAGCCAAGCCTGTGTCCGGGGTCCCTGCCAGTCTCGGATCCCAGCTGAAAATCAGAGGTGGGCGGGAGAATAGTGACCCCCGCCCGGGCCTGCTCTGGGCACTGCTGCTTTCCTCCCCAGGATTTACCTGCTCCGTGTGAGGGTGGCACATGTGATCCTAATCAATAATTAGCTCCTAGGTAGTGCTTTGCAGATCTAGCCCTTTTGCTTTAAAAAAATTTTTTTTTCCTTTTGCTTACTTTTTTTTTTTTTTTGCTTTATTATCACATGTCCCTTTGAGGACCCAGCCCCATTCTGCACTTCCCTACCCCCTCCCTTGAAGTTCCTATGGCTGGAAGTAAAGGACTTTCATGCTGAGGACATGAGTATGGGAGTCTGTCTTTAAACTTCATGCTTGTGCAGAGGGCTTTACACTTCATTGAGCCTTCACAGCACTGCTCCCATTATCCTGACAATATCTTGATGTGCCTGATTCCCTGGCCAGGCTGTAAACTTCTAGCAGGCTCCATGGCTCATACATCACTGTATCCCCAGCATTTGGCATATCCCTGGCACAGAAGACATGTCAGCAAGTGTTCAAATGACCCTGTATTTCACGTCCATATACATGATCTTGTCTGAACCTCATCACCTTCCTGAAGAAGACTAAGTGCCAGTAATCATCCCTGTTGAGTAGACAAAGCAGCTGAAGCCCAGAAAGCTACGGAGTTTTTGAAAGTCTAGTTAGGACCAGAACAGGATTCACTTCTTCCTTGCCCTTCTTCCAGCTCCTATGTGTCGGCGCAGCTCAGAGCCCTCCCAGCTTCCAGGCATGAAAGCGATACTCGTTCTAGTTTGTAGTGTCAGGAGTTAGGTGAGAGTGGTTGGGGACAGCTGCCAACCCTTTGACTCCTCACCCTGTTGCTTCTCCCTGAATCTGGGTATTGTCTGACAGGGGCCCACACCTCCTCTCCTGCCTCTGGGGGGATCTAATAGCTCTTTGGATTATAGACTGGACATTATTGCAGGGGGTTCTTTACTGGACACCCAGCCCTGTCAGGTACCTTCTGCCCAGGATCAGTAAGATTTCTATTCCTCCTCGTCAACTGCCCATCAAAGCTGAACTGGTGCTAGCTTGGTGGATGGAGAGAAAGGAAAAGGGATATATCACTACTGGATTGAGCAGCTCCTGGCTCCACTTCCCTACCCCCACACATATCCCAAAGGCCAACATGGGTCAGAGTTCACACATCCAGGGAGGTGGGAGGCAGCAACAACAGCAAAGAGTCCTGGGGAGAGGGGGAAATTCTCCAGTAGGCTGGGATCAGTCTTTGCCCTTAGGGGGTGGGGTGCTTCATAGCTCCCCCTGTCCTTCAAGCCCTCCCCTGGGGCGGGGGAAGTGTTAAGATTAGAGACTGGCATTAGAGCTTAGCAAGCAGTTAGGGTTTGCCTGAAGTTAGGTTAAGGCTAAGGTTAGACCTAATCCTAGGGAGAGGGAGTGGATTAGAGTTAGAGAGAGGTTTTCGGGCTGTAGGAGAAATTAGTTCTCCCCTCCGATCTGGTGAAATGCACACAGAGGTATCATGTTGGTGGTGTTAGTAACAGAATTCTCATTTGGGCTTTCTGTGGGAATGGCTAACCTCATGGTTTGGTTATGGACCACAGTTGGGTTTCCTTTCAGTTACACTGGTTAAAGTCTAGCCTCTATTTGGATTCTAATCCTGCTGTTCCTTTCTTCTCCCCCATTATCCTCTCTCAGCTTTTCACCTGTTCTTTGTAGCCCACGGTTTGGAAGTTGATGTCCTAATATGGCATTTCCCTGTCCTGGGAAGGAGAGTGGCTTCCCCGTTGCCCAACACCCTGACCACAGCTGGCCCAGAGAGGCTATGGGGACCAAAACCTCTACACCCATGAGCCACAGTATCCTTTCTGTTTGGGTTTCTCTTTCTTCTTTGGTTTCTTTTCAGAACACCATCATAGCTATCACTCAGTTGTAGCGATTTTCACAACAGCTCTTCTACATAGGAAAGGCAGGGTCTCCAAGTTTGTTTAATCCCCACTCAGCAAGGCAAGAAACTGAAGAAGTTATGGACTTTCACAGTATCATACAGCCAATTGGTGTTCAAATAGGAAGAAGGACCCTGTAGCATCTTTTGGCTCCTGACTGGGTTCATCTGGAGACCTGGATCCCCAGTGGCCTCATCAGGGTTATCCAAGGGACAGAATGTCAGAGTCCTCTTCCAGAGTCAGGAAAACAGTCCCTCAACAATGTATCCTATTTGTTTAAAGGAGGTACGCAATAGTGTGTTCTGGATTCAAGGAAAAGCCACCAAGTCATTGATAAAAATAGAGATTTTATTCTGCAGAGGAAGATACTACATTGGTGGGGGGCGAGGAGCCACTAATAGCTACAGTGGAAGGAAATACTGATTCCGGAATGCAAAGGCATCTTGGAGAAACTAGGAGAGGCAAAGAGGGGTCAGAAAAGGCTGGAGAGCAAAAGGAGAGAAGAATGGAGAAGAATTAGGTTGGGGTGGGAAGTGGTCTCTGCAAACCAGGCTGGAACCCAGCACAATAAATAGTTTTTATTTACAACAACCAAACTCGTGGCTTTGTATCCACGTTTCAGTGCAAATTATTTACACACTGATGAGGAGGCAGGACAGGAAGAGGGTAGGAGGTGGCTGAGGGAGGCATGGTTCGCAGCTGTTCAATGGCTCCATGACAGAGGCTGGGAGAATGGCGGTATTTCTCGCGGGCCCCCAACCTCATTTTCCACATCACCACAGCTGCCCTCTCACCCCAGAACCTCCCACTTCAGCTGTAGGTGGGGAGGAGAAAGGCCCTGATGCCCAGGTGTGTGTTCAGGGTGTGCACCCTTGACAGGAGAAGGGGAAGGGCATGTGGGGACCTGGAGAAAACGGAGGTTAAAAGAGAAGGAAGGAGAAAGGCAGGCAGGTCGCTGCGCGCGGTGGAGGAGGCAGAGCTTCGCGTCGGGAGCTGACCCTGATTGGGGAGGGGACCAATCCTTCTCTCACCTCCCGGCCAAGCAGGGGGCAGTGCAACAAGGGGGTCTCCCGCGGAGAGGGAGGGAGGTAGGTCCGGGGGCGGGTCAATCAGGATGGCCAGAGGGTTCATTCCGCCCCAGGCAAGTGGTTTCAGGAGTCCCCAGGTCTGAGGAGGTGGGAGAAATGATGGGATAGGTAGTAGGAATCCCGGAGTGTGGCTGGAGGGACGGGGTGGGCGCAGATCCGGGTCTGAGGTGCCAGTGGTGAATCTGGGGGTGGGCTTGAAGAGAGTGCTCCCAGGGGCCGAGTCCGCGCAGCGCCTCACAGGCACTCGTGCAGTACGCGCGTGTGCGTGCAGTTGCGGCAGCTGACGTGGCAGCACCAGTGGAAGGTGCAGTTGCAGCGCTCGGTGACGCGCTGCGTGCGCGTGCGGTGGCCCCGGCCACAGCAGAGCAGCTCGCAGCCATCCAACGCGGGCGACGAGCTATTGCAGGCGCGACCCGCCGTGCCCGCGGTACCCAGGCGTCCGCTGTACGTGCAGAAGTTAGGCGATTTCTCGAAGTAGACGAGGTCGTGGGGCGAGGGAGGCTTGTGAGCCGGGTCCTCCGGCTCCAGGCGCAGCAGTTCCGCCCGCGATGCACGGTTGTTGCCGCGGTTGCCGTAGAGGACGCGCGAGGCACCGTCGAAGCGGTCCCGCAGCACGTCGCCCACTGCGCGCAGAGTGGGCAGCCGCATCCAGCACGTGCGCACCGTGCATGAGCCCGACATCCCGTGGCACTTGCACTCCTGGCGCATCTCGGAGAACACGGTCTAGGGGGGCGGGGGGTGGGGAAGAAGAAGAAAGGACGGCCCGGGACGCCGTCAGAGCCAGAGCCACCTTCCCGGATACCGCCCCCTCCTGGTCGTCGCCGGGATCTCAGCAAAGGCCCAGGCCTAGCCGAGCTCAAAGGCAGGGAGTCACGAAATGTCCCGCAGAGATTTGGACGCCAAACCCAACTCTGCTCCACCCGGAGAATCTGTCTTTGCCTCTCAGTCTTATTTTTTGAACCTAAACAGTGGCGGGCGTAGGCAACACAGTCCATGTGTTACATGACTTCTAACCTCTCCGTTGTCAGACTATCCCTTTCATTCAGTGAATCCCTCCAAGCCCTCGCGCGCGCCCTCCGGACGCCCTCGCCTGGTTCCTTAGCCTAACCTCTAGCCTTAACACCGACCGTTACTTCCCAAGTTCGAGCTTAGCCTAAGACAGGGACTCCGAGATCCTCGCCATTCCGTTTCGGGCGCGGACACCCTCAAGCAGGCTCACCGTGCGCCCCGCCTCATTGTTGTGAAGGTTCATGAGGAAGCGAAGGTCCCGCCCCTTCTCTCCGGAGTCCACAAACTCCCGGCCGAAGAGGCGGCCGAAGTCGATGTTGTCGCTGCAGCCTCCCCAGTGCCAATCGGGGCCCCCAGGACCGCGCCGCCGATAGTCGCACGTGCAGGATTCGATGGAGCCCTCTGAGCAGGAGCGCGCCACCGAGTGGGTGACCCCGGCCGAGGTGATGGCGAAGATAAATGCTGTTTCCCGACAGCCTATTGGGGATGGGAGAGGGGATCAGCGAGGGGGCACGCGGGGTGCAGCCTGCACCTTCAGGGGAGGCCTTGGGACCTTTGAGTCCTACGCCCTTAGAGTCCTGGAAGCCTGGCGACCGGCTGTGTTGGGAAGTTGGTCTCCGCGCAAAAGCACGTGTGTGGGCACGCTACCTCCTCCACACTTGTAATCACGCTTTACTGAGACTCCGGGCTCATTTTGACTTCTTGGTGCAAGTGGGGCAGCCCCGGAGGGAAAAGAGAATAGAGGGGAACGGAAGAATTCTGCACCGCCAAGAACTCTCCAGCTCACATCAGCGATGCAAGCCTTGCTGGGCTGGAGGCAAGAGAGCAGCCTCCCAGGCTTCTTTGAGAGGGACTGCGGAAAAGTGGTGGCCAGCGAGTGTCCACCACTCAGCACTCCCTTTCGCTGGGGCGGTGGCTCAGAAAAGCTAAGCTGCTTGCCCGAGGCGCATGGGTTGAAACCTCCTGGTGGAACGAGTCTGGCCCAGAGCTAGTGCTGGCATGAAGCTCTTGGCAGGCTGATTCTGTGACCCTGCAGATGCCCCGGACATCTTCCCTGCACTTGCCCGCCCGTGCCCTGAGGTGACCCCGCGCTCCCCTGGTCCCCGGAAGCATCACCTTCCGGGGTACCCACCTCGGTTGACGATCTTGCCGAAGAGGTGGGGCCCCGAGGCCGTGGGACAGTTCCAGCGGCGGTTCCGGAACTGCCACTTGCACTCTCGCACAGCGCTCTGCAGCCCCCCGCTCACACTGTGCAGGATCCCCGGGTTCTGGCGGATCAGCCGCCGCTGTTTGCGGCTCAGCAGCTGCAGACTGGGCTCGAGTACCAGCTGCAGACTCTTGGAGTCGGTCAGCAGGTTCGTGGAGGAGGCTACGTTCACGATGCCCCTGGTGAGATGCATGAGAGGAGTTCAAGCTCTGGAAGGGGACCTGCACCCTAACCCTAACCAGAAAGGTCATGCTCGCTCTGTCCTCTTCCTGGAGCTATTTGCCACAAGAGCGGGAAGAAATCAATAATAAGGTAACAGTTCTGCGCTTAGGCACTCACTAGTTTGAAAGGACTTGGCTTTCAGACTTTTGTGTTCCCGGGAATCTTAGGGCTGCTCGGGGACTGCGGGCTGCGCCCGGAGCTGGACAGCGGAGGGATGGAGAGCCCAGGGACTAGATATTCACCTTGGCTCTCAGAGCCTGTTTCCGGACAGTCTGGCTCGCAAATCCTGCCCTGCGGTCCATGCCCACCCAAGGAGTGAAATGCTTGGGAGTTCCACCCGCTTATTGGCTTCTTTCGGAGTGCACGCCTGGCCTTTCTCTCCAGAGGCTGGGAAGCCCTGTAGTGTGACTACCACCGTGAAGCTCGTTTGGGGGTTCTTGGAAGAAGGGCAGTGCTAGATGAGAGAGGGCTCCCCTCCTGGAGTATCGTGGGCCGCCGGGCGGACCATTCACCCCCACTTCAGCAGAGCTGGAATTTCTGGACCAGCTCCGCTCCAGAGCGCCCCTCGGTGTCTCAACGGGAAGTCAGAGCGCTGGAGGAAGTCTGTCTGCGGACGGATCCCAGAGCGTGGGAGCTGGATGGGGCTGGCCCCTGGCTCTGTGCCCCGAGACAAGTGGCGACCCCGCACCAGCTCACTTACCACCATCGGCCACTGCTGTTGGCGGCCAGGGCTGCAGGCAGAGCGGCCAGCGCCAGCAACAACGCAGCAGAAACCCAGCAAGGCAGCAGCGCCCAGTGCCCCATGGCCTGCCTGGCCTTGCCCGCTCTATGCTGCAGTTGGGGCGGCTTTGGCTGCTGCCCGCGGCGGTGGGACGGGACGCGGCGGTGGCGGCAAGTGGCGAGAGTTCGCAGTCTGGCTCTAACAGCCCTGGGGGCGGGCGACCGGCTGCATGGCTCGCGGTCCCAGCTGGTGGGCTGAGGCAGCCACGGCGGGCGGCACCGCCTCTTATAGTTGCGGCGCTGGCTGAAGTGACGATAGGAGGCTGCCCCACCGGGCCGCACTGTGGCACCAGGGCGCACCGGTCAGGGGCGCAGACAATGGGCAGCGAGCGGGGCCGTGGCTCCCGCCCGTCTGAGGCGAGAGCTGACGGGCTGGCCGTCGGGGCTCACCCCCGCCCCCTGCCCGGTGGCTCCCGCCTCCGGACCTGCACTGGCCGCCGACCCCTCCCCTTGGGACGCCCTCCCACGCGCGCCCGCCTCAGTCCTCTCCGCGTCCGGAGCCCGTCGGGGACCAGCGTCCGCCAGGGGGCGCAGCGACCAGTGTGCTGCGGGGACAAACTGCTAGGAGCTCAGCCACTTCGCTGCCCGCTGTGGGGCTGTCCCTTCGACGTCACCCCGGTCCCCCATCCTGAGTGGAAGAAGGAAAGCTGTGGTTCTGGGCAGCAACTCTGGGGAGACGCCTCCCCGCCCATGAACCCCCGACGGCTGAACAGGGAAGGAGAAGTGGGAGACGGGTGGGGTTGGGGCTGTGGTCAGGGAAATCCCAGGGATGGGTTGGGGTTGGGGGATGAGCTGAGCACACAGAGCCCGACCATGGAGAGAAACCTGAGGCAGCAGAGGTTTGTACTTGTGGGAAGAAAGAAGTGCACAAATGCCTGCCAGTGTGTGCATTAAGTGGGAGAGTTGTAAATGAGACTGCATGTGAGAATGTGCATACACCCATGAGTGTGTGTCCTCCGTACGGAAACTCCATGTTCTGAGGAGGGATTTTAGGAGCCTTTCTCAAGAATCTTGGAATTTAGCTCAGGTCAGAAGGCATCATCGAGTCATCTTGTCACAGCCACAACCTGGGACAGTGCATCATCGCCTATGTGTCGGGAAGGGGGTGGGCAGGAGAGACCCAGAAGGTTGACCGAGGAACAGTGTCTGGAGCTGTGTGTGGAGGTGGGTGGATGAGTAGGAGATTAAATATGCATATATGTGTCACTCTCACCCTGTGTACCTTGTGTCATCCTATAGTGTGTCACCCCATGGCATGTGTCAACCTGTGCATGTCACTGGGGGCGGGGGACAAAACCTGTAACCAAGGTGGCATCATAACGGATGAGGCCTGGAGCAGCGGTGACTCTGAGACTGGGCTCAGAAAAGACAGGCATTAGACTAGATGTCAGGTGTGTGTGTGGAGGGGCTGGGAGCAGAAGGGCTGCTGACTAAACTGAACCCAGAGCAGAGAACCTGTGCATCCACATTTCTGCTTCTTTCTGAAAATTTCTACCAAGTTTCTGTCTTCTCCACCTAAAACTCTGGCTCTCTTCACTCTCACCATGCTGGGATACCTAACCCTAACACGCCTCCCTACATCCTCTCAGCTTGAGGGCCCCTCTGCCTCCTATGGAAGGAGTGGCTGCTGTTCCCCATGTGAGATACAGGGGGCACTGCCAGCCTGGTTATCAGGCCCTGCCAACACACGCAGGTTGCCCCTGGAAGAGGAGGATCTCCTCCTTTACATCTCTCCTCTCTCTCTCCATTTTACAAAGGAAAAACTAGATTAGGCAGTTTTCCATGGGCCCCGCAGCTAATAAAGGGATGAACGGTAGAGCCAGGTTAAAACCCAGACTGTTCTGACTCATACCCCATGCTTTTTCCACCTTAATGGCTGCTTGTGATTGTGCAGCAATAGCAGGCTGGGGGCCCTTCCCCAAACTGGGAGATAAATAGATATGGTCTTTAGGATCTTCCTGCCTCCCTTTTGATCTTCTCTTTTTTCATCTTCCCTGACTTTAGGATGTTTTTTTGACTGAGTAATGTACCAGGCCTGGTCCCAAAGAGTTCCAAGCCCAGAAATGATCAGCCTCCCTGCAGGCAAATCACTCTAAAGAATAAATTTCTAATAAGTTTAATGAATCTTCCTGGGGCACTTTCTGGGGCATTTTAAAAGGATGCATATTACCCAAATGAAACCTGATGGAGGTTATTTTCCAGGGGAGTATCTTTCCCAGGCCCTTTGCCCCTCCAAGGATTTGACCCTGAGGGACAAAGTGTACTGGCTTAGCATCTTCCAAAGGTCTAAAAGCCAGTGGCCCCTGCAGAGGCCACCCAGCACAGACGGCTCAAGTAAGTAGACAGTGTACCATGGGCAGCTTGCCCTTTGTCCCTTAGGAGTTTTTCCCACTGGGGCCTGGGTCACATCTTTTGGTTTGGTGGGTTGATAAAACCCCATGGAGGAGGGAGCTGGGCTTGAAGACAGGGCAGTCCTGTCTGTGGCCACTGGTGACAAGCACAAGTGGGAAGGGAGGAAAGAAGGATTCCGTATCCTTTGTTCCACTACCCCACCCATCAGGAATAGTGGGGAAGAGTGGGAGGGCTCTAGGGGCTGGTCAAATTTTGCAGGACCTGGCCCAAATTTATTTAGCTCAAATCATCACCCTATTAATTGTCTTCTCTTCCTTTCCTGTGTCATCAATTTACCTCTCTACTGGATCATACCTATCAGCCTACAAAGATGCCATAATATCTCCCATCTAAAAAACCCCACAACTTTATTTGACTTCACATTACCACCTAAGTGTGCCCCATTTCTGTGTTGTCTTTTACTGCACAACTCAAAGTGTTGCTTTAATCACCCCGGTGCCAGTTTCTTTTCTTTATTCTCTCTTTCCACCACCTTAATCACACCTTTGAACCCACTGCATGTCCTCCTCAAAATCATCCGTGACCTCTGTTTTGCTCTGTCAAATCTCAGTTCTCATCCTAACAAACTTTTTAGGAATAGCAGACAAAGTTGAACACTTCTTCCTTGAAATAGTCTCACTTGATTCCTGGAACACCATTCCTACCTTCCTGACTGCTCACCTTCTCAGTCTCTTTATCTGGTTCCACCTTTGTACCCAATTTCTACATGACTCATTGGACTGCACCCCATTTCAATCTGGAACTTCTTCTCAGTCTACACTCACTCATTTGGTGAACTATACAGTCTCATACTCCCTACTTTTATCTCTGGCCCTGAACTCTGAACTTGCACATCTGACACTTGAATAAACATCTCAAAATGTACAATATCCAGAACTAAACTCCCAGTTATTCACTTGCACCTACTCTTTATTCAGTCATCCCCATCCCAGTGAATGGCAACTCCATCCTTTGAGTTGCACAGGATGAGAACCCTAGAGCCATCCTTGACTTGTCTGTTTTCTTATACTCTAAGTCAAATCAGTCAAAAAAAAAAAAAAAAAAAAAAACAGAAAACAAAACTCCTGCTCTTCTGTCTTCAAAACCCCTGTAGGTTCCTCCCTCCAGCCACACTGGCCTCCTTGCTAATTCCTTGAACATACCAAGGAAGTATCTGTTTCGAGATCTTTGCACTCGCTTTTCTGTCTTCTAGAATGCCCTTCCCCGATATCTCCATATGTTTGTTCCTCCACACCCCTTTCACTCCTCCACCTATATAAAATGGAATTCCGCCACCTATCTCCTTTACTCTGCTTTATTTATCTTTTGCATCACTTTTGACCATGGATACCTTTAAAGGCTTAAAGTGGAAAGTCAGTAGTAAACTACCCTCTTAAAATAGGAATTGGAGAGAGAGATATCCGAAGGGAGAGGGGCTTTACCTAAATGGGGGTCTTGGGGGGAAGCAGGGGACCAGGGCTGAGAGCTGTGGGCAGAGGAGCCTACCTTCTTTTGAAGCACCAGCAGGTGGCACTCCCTCTTTGGGCTGGGAAGGCATCAGCCTCTGGTGGAGAAGGGTGAAAAGTTCTGTCGTGGGTAATTTTACTGATATGTTGGGGGCAACTGCTGAGTGTTGGGGGTTTCTCTGAAGCCCAGTGCAGTCAGCTGCGAACGCTTTGGTGCCTCTGGGTGGTGGCCCAGGGTGCTGCAGCAGAAGGCGTGAGAGGCGGAGGGTGGGCAGCACAGCTGAGCTCACCGCCGCCGCGGGTGCATCCATCCCTCCAGGGCCTATAATTTGGGTTCCCTGGGCCTGGCCGCCCCTATCAGCAGCTCAGCAATAGATGAGTCACCCGGGACCCCGGGCCAAGGCAAACACGGGGGGAGGAGGAGGAGGAGGCTTTCGAGGCTGCACTCAGCTTTAGCCACCGCCTCAGTTGCTGGATCCCCCAATCTCCAGGGACCCCCACTTTTTTCTTTGACCCCCGCCCTATAGAGTCCCAGTGTTCTCAGATTGCTCTTGATATGTCCAGCCCTATGATGGGAAGTCAGCCCCCTACTCTTCCCCACAGGGGAAGGGGGACCAGCTTGCTCCCACTCCCTCTCTGAAGTAATGACAGCCCCTCACTTTCCCCCTCCTGTCATGGCCCCAACCCTTGTCAAGGTCTCTCTGGTTCCCGCCCCTCTCCTTTCCTGGAGCTGGCCGCGTGCTTGGGGTATTAGGCAATGGGTGTGTACCCACAGCCCTCTCCAGGCCCCGCCTGCCCCACCACCCTCCAGCCGCCTGCGGGTCAGTGCTCAGGCCAGCCGGTCGGGCCGAGGGCACTGGGGGCCAGCTCAGGCCACCCAGTCTGCCTGCCTGTGGCCTCCTGTCCCAGAGCTGGGCTTCTGCTGGGAAAGGAAACAGGAGTATGGGTCTTTGGATTTGGGACAGGGCAGCCTGGGGAGCCTGGGGGTCACTAAGATGTTGGAATCTGTGGTAGCAGCTGTGACCCTGGCCCTTCCTTGGCACCTGACTATACCACAGCCCAACAAGGGTAAAATCAGAAGGAGCAGTCTGAAACCTGAGGGAGACTTGGAGTCACATGGAAAAATGCGAGTGTCCAAGAGCATGGGAAACCTTGTCCCCCTCCTCCAGGGACCTAAGTAAAGTTCCAGGCTGACATGCAGGAAGGACAAGGACAGGATCCAAAAGCTACTAAGATAGGGTGCAGATTCTAGTGGTCTCAAAAGCCACACATGGTTTGGTTCTTGGCCCCTAAACAGGAAGCAGGGACAAGAGCCCCTTCTCCTGTAGGGCTTCTCCTCTACTCCCCTCTCCACCCAGAGGTGAGAAAGCAGATAAAAGCAGCCCTCTTTGATCACAGCTGTCCAGGGTCAGGAACTAGGGTACTTTCACCTCCCCAGCCTGCCTGAGGCCTGGCACATAAAGGTGATTAATAAATATCCCAACAGATAAAAGTTATTAATCTCTCTCAGACGGCTTTGCCCCCTAGACAGCAGTGCCCCCTGCAGCCCAGGGCAAGACCTGCAGCCACACAGACTAGAGGCTGGCTGCCCAGGAAAGCTGCATGGCCACTACCAAGGAAGAGATGACTGTGGCTGTGGGTTTCAACCCCGTGGCTCTGCTTCTCCGGGGGGCCTGTCTCTGAGTCAACGTGCCAGCCTCGGGCGCGCGGGGCCAGCCGTGCCTTGGGCTGCGGTCTGGCAGGGGCGGGGGGCGGCTGGGAAGCCTGGGGCCCCTCTCTGGCAAAAATAGCCCACAGTGGTTAGAGCTGGGAGGGTGAGTCAGGCAGGAGCGCAGTGGCGCCTAACCCCTTCGTTGCCACTGGAACTCCCTAGGGTGGTTTGCCTCCGTCTGTGCAACCCACGATCAGACTCTTTGCCTGGCCGTCCTCAGGCTGGGCTCAGTTTGGGATCCCTCCTCTTTCCACGTGAAGCAAGTCTGCGAGTCTGGAGCAGGAATATGGGCCACCCCGGAGTGGCGACTTGGGATCTTAGGAAGGGCAGGGGACCTCTGCTGGCAAGGATGCCTGTGAGCAGAAGGAAGCACAGGGGCAGGCTGAAGATCTCCGGAGCTCCCGGAACCTCTGCCACAGCCAAACTCTGAGGCCAGAGCTGACCCCTCCCAAGGGGCAGGCGTAGGGCTCCGAGGTGGGCGGAAGCCAAGCCACCCAGAAGGGAGCTACTCCCGCCAGCTCAGATTGCCCTGCAGTGCGCTCTCCCCAGGCTCTCGCGCGGAGACCAAGCCAGTCAAGCCAGGCAAGTTCGATCTGAGTTCCGTCTTCATCTGGTCAAAGGCACCTTCCAGTCACTCAGCTATCGGTAGGGGAAACTGAGGCAAAGAGACATGACCACTGGGGACCAGAGGCTTGGCTCTCTAGTCTGGGTCGCCACACCCTCCTTGCAGCCTTGGCGGTCCCAGAGCAGGTGAGTGGAACTCTGGCCACCTCCCCCTTCGGTGGGGCCAAGCCTGAAACCCAGGCGTCGGGGGAGAGGGTGTGTGAGTACGCCGGGAGGAGGGGGAGCGGCTGGGCTCCCCGGGTCAAGGCGGGGGGTGTGAGGAGTGGGGTGGGGATGCCCCGGGCTCGGGGAGGGGCCGCAGCTCTGTCAGCCGCGGCAGAGCCGCCGGTGAGCTCCGCGCGAGTAGAGCCAGAGCCCCCAGTTCTGTGCTCGCCCGCTCGCTAGCTTTCTCGATCACTCCCTCCCTTCCTCCCGGCGGCCGCGGCGGCGCTGGGGAAGCGGCGGAGAGGAGTGGCCCTGCCCTGGAAGAATGCGGCTCTGCCGAGGGGCCAGAACCCGACGCAGTCTCCCCACAGTTTGAACAGCTCGAGCCCAGGCGACCCAACCGCGCCTGTGGCAGACTCGGCCCCAGAGCAGCTGGAGGTAATCGGAATTGGGAAAGCAGGGAGGGCAGGGACTCGCACTCGGGGACGCGACAAGCACTCTGGTAGTCAGACAGACACGCATCCGCCCACAGGGGCGCAGAGATGCAGAGAGAGCCCGGGATATTGCCAGAGATAAAAGCCTAGCAAATAAAGGAGTGGCCCTAGATTTGGAGGCCAGTGAGTGGAGAGCGGAGGGGTGGGGGCTGAGGCTGAGGACCTGGTGGGGACCAGATGGGCAGTGCCAGGAGGAGAGGAACATGTAGTTAGGGAAAGTAGCAGACGAAGTAAAGGACTCAGCCGGCACGAGGCCCATTTCAAGAGGGAAGCAAGGTCCCCTCCCAGACTTGTGGCACCTGGAGCCTCCCCTGGCTCCCTACTGGGGCTGCACAGGGCAGAGTGGGATGGGGAGCCCATTCCTCCACCCTTTTCAGGGAAGTTGCTAGATGGCACTTGGAGACTACACTCTCCCACCCCGCCCCCTCTCAATCCTGCCCCTAGGCTTCCTGAGCGTGAGAGGGTAAACCTTTGTTGGGCCTGGGAAGCCAATCTTGGGGCCCTTGAAAAGGGAGCAGTGGACAGGGTAATGGAGAGCTGTTTGTGAGACTATCCAGCTGTTTGCACGTGAGTGTGTCTGTGTGCCGGGCACTGTGTCTGGCTGGGTGAGCTCCAGGGCGCTGGCGTAAGTCCCAGTTTCTAGGCCCACACTTCTTCCAGGGCCCAGGTACTCAGGGAATCAAGGGCGTGATCTTACTGTTTTGTTTGAGCGGGATGAGTGGGGTGGCCCTGGTGAGTTAGGAGCGGGAGTTGGGCATCCTTCGGTTGCCCGGGTGAGCCACCCTATTCTGGAGCGCTCCCTAAGTGTCCCTGTCCTGCAGGCCCTGCTCGATCTGCCCATCGGGGCCTTCGGGCCCGGGATTCGACATGCGGGAGGAGCCCCGGCCGCGGCCTCCGCCCTCGGGCCTCGCCGGTCTCCTGTTCCTGGCGTTGTGCAGTCGGTGAGCCGTCCCCCTGTCACCCAGCCCGCGAGAGAAAGCCCTGGGTTAGAGGCCGGTCGGGAGGCGTCGGAGGGGGCCCGAAGGCCTGGACCGCAGACCTGAGACGCCTTCTCGGTTCCCAGGGCCCTCGGCAATGAGATTCAGGGCTTGAAGCTGCCGGGCGGCGGCGAGCCGCCGCTGACCGCCAACACCGTCTGCTTGACGCTGTCGGGCCTGAGCAAGCAGCAGCTGGGCCTGTGCCTGCGCAGCCCCGACGTGACGGCGTCGGCGCTCCAGGGCCTGCACATCGCGGTCCACGAGTGTCAGCACCAGCTGCGCGACCAGCGCTGGAACTGCTCGGCGCTCGAGGGCGGCGGCCGCCTGCCGCACCACAGCGCCATCCTCAAGCGCGGTGAGCCTGACCGGGCGAGGCTGCGCCGCCGCCGGGGCTGGGGGGCGGTGGGGGGGGGGCACGCCGACGCGAGCGGAGGCGGGAAGGGACTGGTTCACCACTCCGGGAGGGGTCTCTCCGGGAATTCCCCCCCGGAGCTGCGCGGAGTAGGGTCTGGCCACCCGTCTGGGGCCCCGTGCTTCAGACTTCCACCTGCGCGCTGCCGGCAAGGCAGCTGGGTCCCTGCTCCCCTACCCCAGGGCCCCCCTTTCCTGCCTCCGCCCAGCTGATCTCGGCTGCACCTGTGAGCAAGAGATGCCCCCAGCCTTAGAAGCTTTAAATGCCCCCCTCCTCCCGTCCCCCAATTTTTCTGCCCCTCCTCTCTGCATGGGACAAGCCCAGGCTGGTGTCCCCATAGCCTCAGCGGGGGTGGGGTGACGCCCCCAACCGTTTAAGGGTTAAACCTTCTCCCCTAATTACTGGGGTTCCCAGGAGCAGAAGCTGGGAACAAAGACCCTGATGGCTTTGAAGCCGGGGAGCATCTCCCTCCTTAGTGCTGTGGGGGCCCCAGGTGGCTCTCACTTGAGCAGGTGAGGAAGCGCTGGAGGTGTTCACTGGAGGTGTTCCCCACAGGAGGTCACTGTGGGGCCTGGCTTGGGGGCCCTGGTCTGGAAGGGCATCACTGTCTCTTGCTAGGCCATGCCCCAGTTTACTCCCTAAAGGAGTAAATATGCATCTCGGGCTCAGCCCAAGGGTGGGGGCAATACTTTGGGGACTATGGGGTTAATAGGCAGCCGCCATCTGCGGGGGAATTCCCAAGACTTGTGAAAACAGCTTCACCCCTGGAGGCTTGAGGTTGGGGGATCAGGAGGCTGGGCCAGGAGCCCTGCATCCTGGGACGGGAGAGGCCTGGCCCCTAAAGAGGTGCTCACATCCACGCAGGGCTCCAGAGAGGGAGGCTGCTTTCCTACAGGGCCTGGCATAGGGCAAGGCTTTGATGGCCCAGTGGGAAGCATGTCTATCTAAGCCTGGGGAAGGCTTGTCCTGAGCCTCTGTGACTCTCAAAACATAACAAAGAAGTCAACATTTTAAGAGGACCTTAGGGAGAATCACCTCCACCTCTCTCCCTCTCCCAGCATCTTATAGAGTAATAACAGGTTAGGATAAATACAAGGGGCAGTCTTAACAGGCAAATATAAAACTAGAAACTGGAAAGAGGAAGGACAGCTCCACAGCTCCAACTCTTTGGGGATTTTGGGCTGGTGGAGGGTAAGTTGGTGAAAAGACTGATTTAAATAACCTTGATTAAAAAAAACAACAACACAAAACCAAGGCCTCCGCTTCCATCCCACCTGCAGAGCTGGGGAATTTCTAAGGCTTTCAGATATAGAACTAAGTGAACATATCTTCAAAGACCTCAAGGACTCTCTCTTAGTCATCTCTCATCCCCAGGGGTCTTTCTCTCTAGCCTAGCTCTTTCATCCACGCTTGACAATTCCAGACTTAAACAGAGCAAGAATGGGCCTCAGGGATCATCTCAATTCATCCTCTCCCTTTATAGATGAGGAAACTGAGACTCTGTGCTTTTAGGTTCCCTTCCTTCTCCTGTGACTTGCTCCTAAACTACTTAATTGGTAAATGGCAGGATCTGGAGTCAGTTAGGAAATTCTGGAATTGCAGGTTGGCTGTTTCCTTTGGCCTCCATACTCTTAGCGGCCTGTTAGACCTACCCCTATCCACACCCCTTTCATCCCCAGGTTTCCGAGAGAGCGCTTTTTCCTTCTCCATGCTGGCTGCTGGGGTCATGCATGCAGTAGCCACCGCCTGCAGCCTGGGCAAGCTGGTGAGCTGTGGCTGTGGCTGGAAGGGCAGTGGTGAGCAGGATCGACTGAGGGCGAAACTGCTGCAGCTGCAGGCACTATCGCGGGGCAAGAGCTTTCCCCACTCCCTGCCCAGCTCGGGCCCTGGCTCCGGTCCCAGCCCTGGCCCCCAGGACACGTGGGAATGGGGCGGCTGTAACCATGACATGGACTTCGGGGAGAAGTTCTCTCGGGATTTTTTGGATTCCAGGGAAGCTCCCCGGGACATCCAGGCACGAATGCGGATCCACAACAACAGGGTGGGGCGTCAGGTATGTGTGTGCGCAACTTGTCCTGGGTCTTCCTGGTGTTTTTAAGGCCTGGCTAGATTTGAGAGGGCACAGCAGCATAAGAGGATGAGCTGTGGGGGGGTGATTGTTACCCGCGAGGTGGCCTGGAGCCAAGCAAGTCACTGCCTTCCCTAGAATTTAGGGGTTCTCTGGGCTAGACTCCCTGGTTTACCAGTGTTCACTCTGGAAAGAGCACTGGACTGGGAGTCAGGGCAACTGGAGCTGAGTCCTGTTGCCGACTAGTTACCAGCCAAATCTCTGTAACCAGCTGTTTGTTGAAGATGGGCAATTTACTCTCTGCTCTGGCTTTCGTTCTCCAACATGAAACGAGGGAGTGGGGCTATTAGCCGTCCAACGGTGCCCTTTCTCTTCTGATAGTTCATTGCCATTCTTCCCTCTGTTTGTTCCTGCATGTTCTCTGCTCCCTCCCCTTCCTGTACCTCTGTGCTCTGTCCATTTGCTGCCCTCCCCTCTCATTTCTTCCTCGCTGATGCTCTAGGTGGTAACTGAAAACCTGAAGCGGAAATGCAAGTGCCATGGTACGTCAGGCAGCTGCCAGCTCAAGACGTGCTGGAGGGCACCCCCAGAGTTCCGGGCAGTGGGAGCAGCCTTGAGGGAGCGGCTGGACCGGGCCATCTTCATTGATACTCACAACCGCAACTCCGGAGCCTTTCAACCCCGCCTTCGGCCCCGACGCCTTTCAGGAGAGCTGGTCTATTTCGAGAACTCTCCTGACTTCTGCGAGCGAGACCCCACTGTGGGCTCCCCAGGCACACAGGGCCGGGCCTGCAACAAGACGAGCCCCCTGCTGGGTAGCTGTGGCAGCCTGTGCTGTGGCCGCGGGCACAACGTGCTCCGGCAGACCCGAGTCGAGCGCTGTAATTGCCGCTTCCACTGGTGCTGCTACGTGCTGTGTGACGAGTGCAAGGTCACAGAGTGGGTCAATGTGTGTAAGTGAGGGTCAGCCTCACTGCGGGGCTGGGGCAGGGGAGGGCCACCTTTGCAGCCTTTTGCTCTGATTTCTGTCCAGGGTCAATCTTGGCCCCTGGCAGCTCAAAGTGTCTACCTGGAAACAGCTTTGGGTCAGGTGGAGTCTGTGATGTGTGGCTTTCTCCTCCACAGTAGGAGGGCCTTGTCAGGGAGCTGTCATCCTCTTCTGCTCCTTGAACACCTGAATGGAAGAAGATGAAATGAACTGTGTTGCTCTCCCAGCCACCCAACCTGGGGTCCCTTTAACTCTCATATTCATATTCCTTTTGGCTGGGGAGTCCCTATAATTTGACCACTCTTTTCTTTTGCGGGATAGCCCCAGCATTGTGTGGAGCCATACAACCTATATCCAGAAAGAGACCTCTCACTCCTATTTGCTGTTTCCAAACTCCTCTACTACAGCCTGGACCCCATCTTAGGGAGTCATAGGAGCCGGTGGTAGAGAGGTTTTTCTTAGGGAAGGGACATGGTGCAGGGCACTCAAAAACCCTGAAAGTTGTCTGTCAAGGCCCTTAGGGAAGCTGTCTGCCCCTATTCAGATGTTGAAGGGAACCCTCCAAAGGAAGAATTTTATCCAAGACTCTCTGAGCCTCTTTTTCTTTCTTCAACAGGAGGGGTGGGAAAGGCTAATTTATTGTACTGAGACTTGTTCTTGGTTCTTGTTTGTAATAAAAATAAATTAAGTTCCTGGAATGGTGACTACAGATGGTGATATTTCTAGCCACACTTGGGATCCCAGGCCTGGCTTCTTTTCCAGGTGAATTCTCTTACCCGCCCACACTCAGTGACTTTATGTATATCATGCTCCGTTCCACAAAGGATTTGAAATGGTCTTCAGGTGACTCAGTTGACAATTTTTAGCCTGGAAAAAACTGGGTGGGGCAGGGGGACTTCTAGGTGTGAGGGACTCAAGAGGTAGACACAGGCCCCGTTCTGGTTCTCTGTGTTCCACCTCCAGATTTTGCCTTGGCCACTGCCCTATAACAGGGCTTGGATTTTTTTTTTTTTCCTCAACTCATGGGCATGCCTATGTCCAATAAAACTTTATTCACAAAAATGGACTGCGGGGCCAGATTTGGTTCTTCGGCTGTGGTTCGTTTTGACACCTACCCTACACAGTGAGGTCACGTCTGTTCTGGGATTTTCAGGTCCTGAAGATGTCTCACCATTGAACCTGGACTCAAAAATGGCAGGTGCTTTTCTCTGTGGTTCCAAATTGGAGAACTTAATGATAGATGCAAGACTAATGGGAAACATATATAAAGGATTCCTACTCTCAAAATTGGGAGTTTTTTGCTCTGGAAACCAGCAAAATCAGCATGCTATCCCCCTGAATTATTTGCATATGTAGTTTGTCTTTCCTTATCAGAGCTCTTCTGCACTTAATCTCAGCAAAATAGCTCCTTTATCTTTTAAGAGATAACCATAACTAGAGAAAACAGAACTTCTTTTATTCCAATTCCACTTTCGTTCTATTCCTAGTCAAGTATCATTGAAAATAAACAATCATCTTTCAATTCAGAAAAGGAAGCTATAGCACAAATTTAGAACTTTACAAATAACTGATTGTTTATGGGGTTGCAGGATGCTGACTCTGTCAGGTCATCTCCTTGGCCAGGAGATGTAGAAATAGTCCTTTTCACACCTCTAGGCAATAGCATTATCTGCCCCCAATTACCCTCAAAATCAGGTAGGATCAAGGTAGGAAAGATAGCAAGGGGTGTTGGTTTAGGTAGTACTTTATGGTAAAACTTGATGTCCTAAATTTTCACTTGCACACTGAGAATTCTTGGTTTGGAAATTTGATGGAGGTAGGCCTTTAGGCACTGACTGAGCTTCGTGTATGCATGGGACAGCAGGAGAGAGATGGATGCAGCTAGAATAGACATAGGATATGAGGGAAAATAATGATAAGGAACATCCAGACTAGGAATTTCTCACACTCAGGAAGAGGGAAGAGAATGGCCAATGAAATCACAGCAGGACTATTTCAGTTTTCCTCCAGTTCCTTCCTCTGTGCTCTCTTTGGCTCCTTTTCTCTTACTAGCTTTCTCTCTTCTTTCCTCAGACACACTCTGTGGCAAACTGAAGCCCCAAACCACAACCTTGAGAAATTCCAAATGGATTTTGTCAGTGAGGCCAACACCCCCCTCCCCACCCCTGCTCCCGGCACACGGCACACGCACTGGGCTCAGGCCCAGGCCTGGGGTCAGTGGTGGAGGGGGAGTGTGCAACCCACAGAGCTGGTGGCTAAAATTTCAGCCTTGGTTAGCGCCAATGGCAGCCAGAGGGATAGGGAAAGACTGATCAACTGCAGTCAGGCCTCTTGGCCTCCTTCAGCTCTGGATACAGCTCTTCTCCCCTTAGAGCATTAGCCTTTCAAGTGGCTGGGGAGCTGGGGAGCGGCAGTGGCTGGCTTATTGCTAGCTGAGCAGCAACCCTCCTATCTGTGCTCCTGTTTGCTCTACGAGGAGCACCCAGTAATGCTGCAATAGACACTTCCCTCTCCAGACTCCAGAGGGTAAAGGATAGCAGGGCTGGAAGATTCTCTAGTTCCATTCATCAGTCCTGACTCAAATACCTTGGGACTTGCTGCTAACCATACAACACTGTCACCATTTCCTTCCTTCTATCATACCTGGGACTCAACCTTGAGAGGATCTGAAGACTTGGGCAGGAACACTGACAGGTGTCACCTCCTATCAGAGTCTCACAAGGTGTCTTGGTATGGTTGAGGCACTAACAAGGGCAGTTGCAAAGCATAATTTTGGTGATCAGTGTGAGGGCATAATCTGGTGGTGTGTGCCTTAAAAAATCTAGGAAAAGAAATGGAAAGCAAAATCATGTGGAGGTATCATGGAGCCCACTCTGCTGCTGCTGCAGCTAAATCGCTTCAGTTGTGTCCGACTCTGTGTGACCCCATAGATGGCAGCCCACCAGGCTCCCCTGTCCCTGGGATTCTTGAGGCAAGAACACTGGAGTGGGTTACCATTTCCTTCTCCAATGCATAAAAGTGAAACGTGAAAGTGAAGTCTCTCAGTCGTGTCCGACTCTTTGGACCCCATGGACTGCAGCCTACCAGGCTCCTCCACCCATGGGATTTTCCATCCAAGAGTACTGGAGTGGGTTGCCATTGCCTTCTCCGGGAGCCCACTCTCAGTTCAGTTCAGTTAAGTTCAGTCGCTCAGTCGTGTCGACTCTTTGCGACCCCATGAATCGCAGCACGCCAGGCCTCCCTGTCCCATCACCAACTCCCGGAGTTCACTCAGACTCAAGTCCATCAACTCAGTGATGCCATCCAGCCATCTCATCCTCTGCTGTCCCCTTCTCCTCCTGCCCCCAATCCCTCCCAGCATCAGAGTCTTTTCCAATGAGTCAACTCTTTGCATGAGGTGGTCAAAGTACTGGAGTTTCAGCTTTAGCATCATTCCTTCCAAAAAAATCCCAGGGCTGATCTCCTTCAGAATGGACTGGTTGGATCTCCTTGCAGTCCAAGGGACTCTCAAGAGTCTTCTGCAATACCACAGTTCAAAAGCATCAGTTCTTCGGCGCTCAGCCTTCTTCACAGTCTAACTCTCACATCCATACATGACCACAGGAAAAACCATAGGCTTGACTAGACGGACCTTTGCTGGCAAAGTAATGTCTCTGCTTTTGAATATGCTATCTGGGTTGGTCATAACTGCCTTCCAAGGAGTAAGCGTCTTTTAATTTCATGGCTGCAGTCACCATCTGCAGTGATTTTGGAGCCCAAAAAAATAAAGTCTGACACTGTTTCCACTGTTTCCCCATCTATTTCCCATGAAGTGATGGGACCGGATGCCATGATCTTCGTTTTCTGAATGTTGAGCTTTAAGCCAACTTTTTCACTCTCCTCTTTCACTTTCATCAGGAGGCTCTTTAGTTCCTCTTCACTTTCTGCCATAAGGATGGTGTCATCTGCATATCTGAGGTTATTGATATTTCTCCCGGCAATCTTGATTCCAGCTTGTGCTTCTTCCAGCCCAGCGTTTCTCATGATATACTCTGCATAGAAGTTAAATAAGCAGAGTGACAATATACAGCCTTGATGTACTCCTTTTCCTATTTAGAACCAGTCTGTTGTTCCATGTCCAGTTCTAACTGTTGCTTCCTGACCTGCATACAGATTTCTCAAGAGGCAGGTCAGGTGGTCTGGTATTCCCATCTCTTTCAGAATTTTCCACAGTTTATTGTGATCCACACAGTCAAAGGCTTTGGCATAGTCAATAAAGCAGAAATAGATGTTTTTCTGGAACTCTCTTGCTTTTTCCATGATCCAGTGGATGCTGGCAATTTGATCTCTGGTTCCTCTGCCTTTTCTAAAACCAGCTTGAACATCAGGAAGTTCATGATTCACGTATTGCTGAAGCCTGGCTTGGAGAATTTTGAGCATTACTTTACTAGCGTGTGAGATGAGTGCAATTGTGCGGTAGTTTGAGCATTTTTTGGCATTGCCTTTCTTTGGGATTGGAATGAAAATGGACCTTTTCCAGTCCTGTGGCCACTGCTGAGTTTTCCAAATTTGCTGGCATATTGAGTGCAGCACTTTCACAGCATCATCTTTCAGGATTTGAATTCGCTCAACTGGCATTCCATCACCTCCACTAGCTTTGTTCGTAGTGATGCTTTCTAAGGCCCACTTGACTTCACATTCCAGGACTTCTGGCTCTAGGTGAGTGATCACACCATCGTGATTATCTGGGTCGTGAAGATCTTTTTTGTACAGGTCTTCTGTGTATTCTTGCCACCTCTTCTTAATATCTTCTGCTTCTGTTAGGTCCATACCATTTCTGTCCTTTATCGAGCCCATCTTTGCATGAAATGTTCCCTTGGTATCTCTAATTTTCTTGAAGAGATCTCTAGTCTTTCCCATTCTGTTGTTTTCCTCTATTTCTTTGCATTGATCACTGAGGAAGGCTTTCTTATCTCTTCTTGCTATTCTTTGGAACTCAGCATTCAGATGCTTATGTCTTTCCTTTTCTCCAATCATAAGGGGTTGATTGATATGACCTAAAATTGATTTAGGTCATACCTGAATGGTCTAGTGGTTTTCCCTACTTTCTTCAATGGGGTTACATCCCAATAAACCCATTGTAAGTTGAAAATATCTAAAGTCGAAAGTGCATTTACTGAACATCATAGCTTAACCTAGCCTGCCTTAAACATGTTCAGAATATTTACATTAGCCTACAGTTGGGCAAAATAATCTGACAAAAAGCCTATTTTATAATTGTGTTGAATATCTTATGTAATCTATTGAATACTATCCTGAAAGTGGGAAACAGAGTGGTTGTAAGTGTGTCAGTTGTTTACCCTTGTGATGGTATAGCTGGCCAGGAGCTGCAACTCACTGCTACTGCTGGGCATCACAGGAGAAAACCATACCACATGGCCTGGGAAAAGATCAAATTCAAATCACAGTTTCTACTCAAGGTATATCACTTTTGCACCATCATAAAGTAAAAAAAAAAAAAGCATTAAGTGGAACCATTGTAAGTTTGGACCATATGTATAAGGAAACACATGGCTCTTCCCTAAAGCTTGAGCTAAAATTGTCGATTTTTTAAATTTGATTTTTTAGGCCTTATTTCTTGTCTCCTTCCAAGAAGAACTAAACTGGTAGATAACTCTGTCTACTCCTTGTCCTCATCAATCCCTGGTATATACATTCACCAATCCCTTCCTCTTATCCCAGTTTGTTTTTGCTCTTGTTTTAACCTGGAGAATAACACAACCCTAGAATGTGAAGTCAGCAGGAACTTAACTTAAAATCGTGAAGGATGAATGATAACCTATATGATAAAAGAATCTAAAAATGAACAAATATATGTGGTATAACTGAATCACTTCACTGTATACCTGAAAGTAACACAACATTAGTTTAGTAAATCAACTATGTGTGCTAAGTCGCTTCAGTCATGTCCAACTCTTTGCAACCCTGTGGAATGTAGCCTGCCAGGCTCCTCTGCCCATGGGATTCTCCAGGCAAGAATACTGGAGTGGGTTGCCATTCCCTTCTCCAGAGGAGCTTCCCAACCTAGGGATGGAATCTGGGTCTCTAGCATTGCAGGCAGATTCTTTACCATCTGAGCCACCAGAGATGCCCTTAAAATCAACTATACACCAATAAAAGTAAAGTATTATTTTTTAAAAAGTTGGTGAAGGATGATCAAAAACGGATTTGTGGTTACCGTATGAGAAACGTTGGGGGGCGGGGTGCGGCGGTAGGGATAAATCAGGAGCTTGAGATTAAAATACACACACTACTATATATAAAATAGATCACCAACAAGGACCTACTGTACGGCACAGGGAACTCAAATACTCTGTGATAATCTATATGAGAAAAGAATCTGAAAAAGAATGAATATATATATGAATAATATACATATGTATAACTTAATCACTTTGCTGAACACTTGAAACTAACACAACATTGTAAACCAATTATACTCCAATAAGATTTTTTTTAAAAGATGATGAAGGATGAGAGGACTAATAAGGAGTATGTTTATAACAAAAAGAATTGTATCCTATCCGTCCTGGGCTGTTGCCGTCAAAGGCCTTTGGCGATCCTAAGCTCTGTATTTTAAATGGCAGAAGACTCCTCCAATGTTTTTACAGACTCCTAGAGCGGGCTCATTCTGTTCTCCAAGCCAGGCTTCAGCAATACGTGAACCGTGAACTTCCTGATGTTCAACCTGGTTTTAGAAAAGGCAGAGGAACCAGAGATCAAATTGCCAGCATCCACTGGATCATGGAAAAAGCAAGAGAGTTCCAGAAAAACATCTATTTCTGCTTTATTGACTATGCCAAAGCCTTTGACTGTGTGGATCACAATAAACTGTGGAAAATTCTGAAAGAGATGGGAATACCAGACCACCTGACCTGCCTCTTGAGAAATCTGTATGCAGGTCAGGAAGCAACAGTTAGAACTGGACATGGAACAACAGACTGGTTCCAAACAGGAAAAGGAGTACATCAAGGCTGTATATTGTCACTCTGCTTATTTAACTTCTATGCAGAGTACATCATGAGAAACGCTGGGCTGGAAGAAGCACAAGCTGGAATCAAGATTGCCGGGAGAAATATCAATAACCTCAGATATGCAGATGACACCACCCTTATGGCAGAAAGTGAAGAGGAACTAAAGAGCCTCCTGATGAAAGTGAAAGAGGAGAGTGAAAAAGTTGGCTTAAAGCTCAACATTCAGAAAACGAAGATCATGGCATCCGGTCCCATCACTTCATGGGAAATAGATGGGGAAACAGTGGAAACAGTGTCAGACTTTATTTTTTTGGGCTCCAAAATCACTGCAGATGGTGACTGCAGCCATGAAATTAAAAGACGCTTACTCCTTGGAAGGACAGTTATGACCAACCCAGATAGCATATTCAAAAGCAGAGACATTACTTTGCCAGCAAAGGTCCGTCTAGTCAAGCCTATGGTTTTTCCTGTGGTCATGTATGGATGTGAGAGTTAGACTGTGAAGAAGGCTGAGCGCCGAAGAACTGATGCTTTTGAACTGTGGTGTTGCAGAAGACTCTTGAGAGTCCCTTGGACTGCAAGGAGATCCAACCAGTCCATTCTGAAGGAGATCAGCCCTGGGATTTTTTTGGAAGGAATGATGCTAAAGCTGAAACTCCAGTATTTTGACCACCTCATGCAAAGAGTTGACTCATTGGAAAAGACTCTGATGCTGGGAGGGATTGGGGGCAGGAGGAGAAGAGGACGGCAGAGGATGAGATGGCTGGATGGCATCACTGACTTGATGGACTTGAGTCTGAGTGAACTCCGGGAGTTGGTGATGGGACAGGGAGGCCTGGCGTGCTGCGATTCATGGGGTCGCAAAGAGTCGACACGACTGAGCGACTGAACTGAACTGAACTGAACCCCATTGTAAGACAAGGAAAATCTGTACTGCTGTAAATGAGAAAGGGCATTTCAAGAACCTTCTGTGCTTAGCATTACTAGTGCCCTTCTTGTATCACAGCTGTGACTGTTCCAAGGTAACTCTCCATGTGTAGACCAGGTGCAAAAATGAGTGATGAAAGTGGGAGTGGGCAGGAATAGAGAAACACAGGTGCAAAATCCCTCACTTTCCTTGTAATACTAAAATTCATATTCATCTAGGTATACTTCCTCAAACCACACCTCTGAATACTAGGCCTCAACTGTTTGTCTTTTAAGTTCCAACTTCCTAACTGGCCCAGTGACCAGTTGCTTCCTTCAGTCTCTTAAATTCATCACTCTCCCTCTTCCTTATGAAAAAAGATCTCTTGATTCAGACCCCCCCAGCAACCTAGTCTTAGCAGTGAGTAGCAACACTGGTGCAGTGAGGGCTCTCGGAGGCCTGCACCTATCCCTGGTTAAGAAATGAAAATGAGAGCTGAAGGAGTAAGGTCCAAAGCAAGAGATGTTCACTCATTTTCTGGATTCCTGACTTTGCCCAAGAAGCCCCAGTCTCCACTGCGCCCACTACGCCGCCTCAATCCTTAAATAACAGGCATAGCCCTGGGGCTTCTCACCTGTTCCCACTGTCTCACCCCCATTCCCTAGCTTCCGCCACCACCGCCCACAGATTCCAGCCCCCACATCGGACCCCGCCCGGACTTCTCCAATACCGGTTGCTTCTGCTGCAGCCGCTGCCATGGTGATGAATCTCGCGAGATCTGCCGCTCGCCGGTGCGCAGCTCTCGCGCGATCGGGGAGGTGGGAAGTATCCCGGTCTGGGGGTGGGGGTGCGCCGCACAGCTCCTGTCGCCGTCGCTGCTTCCGGTGCTAGGTGGAGGGCAGGAAGGAGGGAGCCGGGAGCGAGGCCAGGGGAGCAGCCGCGCTGAAATCGGCTGAGGGAGCCGGAGAGAGTGGAGCGAGAGCCGAGCGGAGCCTGTGGGGGCGGAGGCGGCGGCCGCAGCGGCGGAGCTGGGAGCAGGAACAGGTGAGGGGCTTGGAGGAGGGAAGGCAGGTCCGGGTAGAGGAGAGGCTCGGGGTGGGGGCTGCGAGGATAGAGCCCCCTCGCCCCGCTCTCCGCTCGCTCGCCCCCGCCCGGCACTGCCTGGCATGGAGCGGTGTGGTCCTTCCCTCCCGAGAGCTCGGAAAGGGGGCGCCGGGCCAGCCAAACGCCTGCCCCCGCATTTGAAGGACGCTGAGCTGGTGTGGGGGTGGGGGGCGCACACGGTTTTGTCCTCCGCTTCGCACAAGGGGGCGACCTGGGCTGCGGTGAGGAGCCCCTCGCCTGCAGAAGGTGGGCTTTTGAAGGGTCGGGGTTGAGGGGGAGGAAAGCAGTCCTGGGTGAGGTGACGTGAGGGCGGCGATGACTGTTTTGTATTCTTTTCCTATTAAAGGGCTAGGGAATAGCGCTTTTTCCTACCCGCTTTCCGCCTTCACCTTGGTAATAGACCAGAGAGAAGCTTTGCTATGGTGACACCCCTCCCCCTATCGTGGGGCAGGGGTCGGTAGGGGGTTAGGGATTAACCTGGAACACAGGCTGGTGGGACACCCCAGGGACACTATTCTGGTGGAGGTTGAGCTTTCGGGTCCTGGGAACCGCATGTTGAGAAGAGGGCAGCAGGTGGGGAGCCAGAAGAGAGGAGGCAGCAGAAGGGGGAGGGGGATCTGGTCTTGCTTGGAGAAGAGAGGTGGTGCCTTCCTCCCCCAGGCGTAGCGGGGGCGGTCTCACTGGAGGAGGGAGCTTCTGGTCGCCAGCTCTGAGTTTCGGTCTTCCAATCCGCTTTCTTTCTTTAGGAAGTACCAGGATTCCCGGAACCGAAAATGGAGCCGTTGCTTACACTAGTGTTTGAGGGAAGAAGGTGGGGGTGAGGGGTAGGATGGAATTCCCTGTTAAAACCGGGCCACTTGATTAGCCAAGTTGTAACTCCTCTTTGGAGAAAGTTTCCTTCCTTCTGGGTTGTATTACCGCTGGTCTCCCTCTGGCTAGGCCGAGAGGAGTGTGGTATGTGGTCAGGAGTGAGAAGAAATAGTGAGGTCATCGGGGGAGGAAGAAGTGTAACTTAAAACGTGTCTCCGTCGCTGTTGGATTGGGTCACTCCTGGTCTAGGGCATGAAAGTTTTATTTGGTAGGAGATCTGCTGCAGGAGTCTGATTGCTTAGGCCAGTGCAGCTAGGGTCTGCATACTTCCTTCCCCATCCCTATTCAGGTGGTGACAGTATTTGCTACCATTTTGTCTTGAGCTTGTTGTTGGGTTAAGTGTCTCCACTTGCTATGACAGGAATGGGTCAGTGAATTGGTCATTGTGCATTAGACTTGGGTTTGAATACCATGTCTATAAAAGCTCGTTCTAAGAAAGAAACTGATCCACCTTTTCACAGAATGAATCTTTGACCTTGGATTCAGCTTGGAAGGGTCCTCTTGTATCACATATTAACATTCCTTCTGCCTCCCAGCATAGAGTTATTGCCTTCGGTAGTAAAAAAAAAATTTTTTTTCTTTTGTAGTCAAAATTTTTATGCATATGTCTTGATTTTCCGAAGAGACAAAACTTTGAGTGCAGGAATTAGATCTCATCTTGTGTCCCCCACACTGCCTGGGCACACAGTAAGCTCTCATGAATACTGAATGTGAATGAATAGAACTTAGGTTTTCTTTTCTTTTTTTAAATATTTATTTATTTATTTGGCTGCACTGGGTCTCAGTTGTGGCACTTGGGATCTTTAGTTGCGAAATGCAGGATGGACCTGGTAACTCTTAGTTGTGGGATCTAGTTCCCTGACTAGGGATCAAACCCAGAAAGTCCTGAACTCCGGATTTCTGACCATAGTTTAAGGAAAGAGAAAGAGATGGCTTGGCTGTCATAGAGAGTTGCTGAAGATAGCTGAGTGAGGGTGTAAAGGTCTTTACCCTTTGTAATTAAGGTCTTGGTCTCCACGTTTCCTAAGAGGCACAAAACAGTTGTAGATAATGAAAGTTAAGACCCCCAAAAGAAAAGTATTAGAACACAGAGTCATTATTTAGCAGAAATCCTAGATCTCCTTTAGACCTAGGTCCTGCAGAGTTGTCTGCAGATTGAGTTCCTGATAATTACGGAGAAGGAAGCCCGTGTATGTATCTGGTACCTGGCATAGAATTGGTGGCAATGAATGGTAGCTGCTATTACTAAACTGAATGCAAGTGTAAAGGAGGACAGACAGCAGGCTAGAAAGAGTGGAAGTGAAGTCTTACTGCACAAAGAGTCATAGAGTGTGTTGTCTCTGCTACTTTCTTCCACTGGAGTCATAATAGAGGAAATGGACTCAGAGAACAGTGGGCGGGATTTATTGGTTAGAAGGAAGTTCTCTAAAACCAGGTTTGTTAAAACTGATTCAATGACTGAGGGAAATTGTGGAATCTACTCTCCCATATACCTTTAGAAATGGATTTCAAGAGGCCTAAGACTCAAAACATGTCACTGTATTTCACTCTCCTCACCATTTTTTGTGTGCGGCTACTGTGGAACTTCCCTGACTTGGGATCGAACCTGTGCCCCGTGCAGTGGAAGTGCAGAGCCTTAACCACTGGATCACCAGGGAAGTCCTTCACATTTTTTATATTGCAGTATAGTTAATTGACATATTGTGTTCGTTTCAGGTGTGCAACAGTTTTCTTCACCATTTTTGTTACATGGTATGATAATTAACAATGTGGACCTTGGAATCGGACACAATTGGGTTCAAATCATGCCTCTGCTAATTACTAGTTGTATGATTTTGGTGAAATTATTTGTCTCTCTTAGCTTCATTTTCCTCATCTGTAAGGAGTATGATAATGATAGTGTCTGTTCATAGTGTTGGCATGGGAATTAAATGAGATAACATACACAAAGTGCTTAGGGTTATACAAAGCACACATAGTAAGCCTCAAGTAAATGTTAGCTGCTATTAATAATCACCATCATAACAGTAATAATAACATGAGCCCTCAGGGCTGCCTTAAAAAAGAGGAGGTTTACAAAAGAACAACTTGCTTCCTGAAGCGCCTATGTAGAGGGGTGATTGTTACCATGACTTTCTGTGCTGGTCGTAGGCTTATGAGCAATGAAATCTTTTTTCAGCCTCAGCCTCACAGAGGCAGCTCCTGTTGGCTGAGTGGGAGGTGAAGCTGGAGCAAGGCAGGGGCCCTGAACCATCAACTGGGATGTAGAGTGAGGATGTGGGGGCTCAGGAATAGTGTTCATGATACAAAAGTCAGCGTGACTCTGAGGTAATGGTTGACTCTTCCGTGAAAGAGCACCCTAATTGGCCTATGTCAGGTGTTTAGATTCCTGGGTCCCATTATTTTAGATCTTGGTATTTCAGCATCCTCCATTTCCTGGGCCACTCTTTTCACTTAGTCATAACTCCTTTAAATGTCTGCCTCTGTTTCAGAATGTACTGTATTACGGTCCAGAGTTGCAATGTCTGTAAATTTGTCTACTATGCCTTTTCCAACATCTGTTTCAAGTATAGGTGGAGTGCTAATAAAGGTTTTGGATAAGGAAAGGACATGGGGAGCATTTGGAAAGAGTTCTACAAATGTTTGAAGGCTTTATCTTATAGTCTGGGAAAGAACTGACTGATGTAGGGATTCTACCAAGGTGTTAGAGATTTGTCATGGATTTCTGCAGAGGACCTGCTGCATCAGATGGACCAGAAAAAGAAATGGCTCAAGATATTAGGGATCCACGGTTATCACCATATTCCTGAAGAAAGTTGAAATGACTGGGCATGGCAGATATTAGTTCCTTGACAACCAGGGATTGAACCCAGGCCCTTGGCATTGAAATTGCGGTGTCTAAACCACTGGACTGCCATGGAATTCCCATAACCTGCCCTTTATGAGCTTAAACACAAGCATGTCAACCATGAATGTTTAAATTTCAACATGATTTAGGATGCAGAAGAACATTAGCTTTCTGTTGGAGTGGTTTAATTCTTCATCCTCCCCTTTTTGAAAAAAAGGAATCTAACCATACCTTATATAAAATCTTATTTGAAGTCTAATACGTAAAATGGATAAAAGCAGTGCTGCTGTGGTAGTGGTGGAGAGTGGCGGACCATAATCAGAACCTCTCAGATAGTTTTCCCTTTCCCCTAGGCAGGCTCTGAATCCCATCCAAGGAACCTGAGAACGTGGAAGCCACTTTGCCAGTTTGTCAGTTACAGGAAAAAGATTGGAGATCACATATAGAATACTGTCTTCCTCAACCTCACGAGCGTTTGCACCATCAGTAGAACTGAGTTCAGCAACAAGTGTATCAGTCACTAGCTACAGATCAGTCATGGAGCTGGACGCTGGGAGCATGAAACATGAATAAGGCACAGTCCCAGCTGTCAAGGGACTGAGAGTCTAGTGTTGTTTTCCCACTGTGGTGTCCTGAGAAAATGGTAACAGTGAAACAGGCATAGTTGCTTGCAACCTGAGATGACCGGCCCATGGGCTCTAGCCACTCTAAGCCCTAGCTATCCAGTATTGATGGGATCAGCATCTTCAGCTGACCTGTATTACATTAAAGGCACATTATTTGGGAAGTTCCAGCTCTGGAAAGCAAAACACACCAAGGTAAATAAAACATTCTGTGGTAAGTCCTAGAGTAGAAGTGTGTTTGAGGTGCTGAGGGATCACAAAAGGCTCTTATCTCCCAAGGTAGGACATTCCCTGTCTTCTGTATTCTTAGGCTGCTCTGTTACAGGTGGCCTTGTCCAAATCATGGCCTCCTGTTTTCATCTGTTCACTGGCAGCTCCATCTTGACATGCATAGTGGGACCAGATTGGAGCAAAGGTTTACTAGGGCTTTAGGCTGATTACTCATGGGATTTCAGTGATTTTGTAATTAGGAAGGTACAGTGTACTGGATATCCAAGGCTAGAGATGTGGGCATTGGAGCAGCCATCAAATATCAGGATATGGTACAGTTGTAAGGTGGTCAAATGATAAGAATAGGGCACACTGAAAGCTTTGATTAGAGGGCAGTGCCACGGAATGTTCCAGGGAAAGAAATGAGTCTAGTTTTTATTTGGTCACTGTCTTATCTAGCTAGGTCATGTATTCTGAAACAGACTTGAGGTTCTGTTCTGACTCACTTGCTGAGGTTTGTCTTTGGGAAAAGCCATACCGTTCTCTGGTGTGTGGGTCTATCAGGGCAGTTTAGAATCCTTCGCTTGACTTTGTGGCTTCCTTCAGGTTATCCTTAACTGGAGTCTTCCTCTTGGACTAGAAGGGAAACTGATGTTTAATGATTCTGACTCAAACCTAAATGCTGTTAGTTAAGTGGAGACTAATTTTAGTCATATGTTCTAATTTATAACAAGGCCATTCATTGATTGCCTAGTAGCTAAGTTCAGTAGGTATCTTTCAGGCCTTATCTTAATTTGACTTTTTCGTAGCCTTTGACCCTCCTTTTTTTTTCTTTCCTCATCGGTGTCTCTGATGCCTTAGTCTCTTGATTTCCTTTTTACCCTTCTGGTTGCTTCCTACTCTCTTTCCTGGCCTTTTTTTGCTTTAAATGTTGATGTGCCCCAGGTTTTTATCTTTGGGCTTTTCTCCTGTCTCAGCATACACACTCTCTCTAGATACATAGATTAGGATGTATCAGTTGCGAAAGATAGAAAACACACCTGTGAAGAACTTCCCTGGTGATCCACTGGCTAAGAATCCGCCTTCCAATGCAAAGAACTTGGGTTCTATCCCTGGTCCCGGGAGGATCCCACATGCCTCAAGGCACCTAAGCCTGTATGCTGCAAGTGAGCCCACCCTCTAGAGCCTGAGCATTGGAGCTAGAGGTAGCTCAAGTGCAACGAAGACTCAGCACAGCCAAAATAAAAAAAGAAAGAAAGAAAAAAGAAAACACACTGTGGCTCAAATAATCCGAGGATTTATTAAGCACCTAGCAGGAAATCTAGGTGAAATAAGCCAGACACAAAAGGACAGGTATTGTTTGATTCCACCTTAACGTGGTACCTAGAATAGTCAGATTCAGAAACAGTATAGTGGTTGTTTCCAGGGGGTAGGGGAGGGGCGTTATTGGTTAACAAGTAGAGTTTCAGTTTGGGAAGATGCGAAAGTTCTGGAGATGCATGGTGGTGATGGTTGCACAACAGTGTAACTGTACTTAATGCCACTGAACTGTACATTTAAACTTAAAAATGGTTAAAATGGTAAATTTTATGTATATTTTACCACAAGGCTTCCCAGGTGACACAGTGGGTAAAGAATACCCCTGCAGTCCAGGAGACTCAGGTTTGATTCCTGGGTCAGGAGGATACCCTGAAGGCGGGCGTGGCAACCCGTTCCAGGATTCTTGCCTGGAGAGTCTCATGGACAGAGGAGCCTGTTGGGCTATGGTCCATGGGGTTGCAAAGAGTCAGACACAGCTGCAGCAGCTGAGCACACACGCACGGTCTGCCACATGCAGAAGTAGTTCAGGGGAAGAATATTCCTTCTTACAATTTTTTTTGATCTACCCACTAAACAGTGGTAGGATCCAGGTTTTTCTGCTCTGATATCCTAGTGTTCTTGTGTCTGTCCTTTCATATACTCAAGATTACTCCAGCATCTTGCCCTTCTACGTTAACATCCAAAAGCTAGAGAAGAGAACACTGATATATGTTCTTTTTTAAGATTGAGGAAATCTTTCCCAAATATTCCCAGTAGACTTTTCTTACATCTTATTGCCCAGAATTAGTGCTTGAGCATTTGTGACTCAAATCATGGTGAGAGAAATGAAATGCCCAGAGTCTTTACTGATCAGCTTTCATACCCTAGGTCTGGGGAGGGGTGGCTCATAACCACTGCCTGCCAATGTCTGAACAAATTAGGGGTTCTCTTAGAAGAAAGAAGGGAAGATGGCTGTTGGGGCAGGCAGCCAGTAACTGCTGCCACCCTGAATCCTCCTGGTTCCTCTTGGGGCTTCAGTTACTGTCTATGCACATGGTTCCAAATACCCTGACCAGACTTTTCTCCCGATCTTCAGACCTTAGCACTTCACAATTAATCTAAAAACAAACATCTTTGCTGCCAGATCTGTTTCTGTAGTGTTTCCGGTCTAAAGAAGTGCCACTGACTCACACAAGCCAGAAACCTGGGAGTCGTCTTTGACTCTCCTCTCCCTACTATAATCAGCTATCAAATCCTGTGAGGTCTACTGTTTTGGTGTTTCAAATCTGTCCTGTCCTCTCTATTGCCACCTCTGTTTCAGAACTTTTGATTTCTTTTTTTTTCTCTTTTTAAATTTTATTTATTGAAAAATTTAAATTTATTTTTTCATTGAAGGATAATTGCTGTACACAGTTTTTTTTTTTTGTTTTCTGTCAAACGTCAACATGAATCAGCCATAGGTATACATATGTCCTCTCCGTCTTGAACCTCCCTCTCATCTCCCTCCCCATTCCCACCCTTCTAAGAACTTTGGATTTCTTATCTGTATTACTGGACCTCCCAAGTGGTCTCTTTCCCTCCGTCTTTCCCCCTTATTCCCTAACTTATTCCCTAAACTGCTGTCAGAACGATCTTTCTAAAGCACATATCTGATCATGTTACTCAGTGTTACCTTTAGGGCCCTTCATGATCTGGCTCCTGCTTCCCTCTCCAGCCTCATCCCTTCTTTTTACTCACAATGCTGCATCCACATACATGACCTCCTGGTTGCACCTGGCTTTGGCTAATCACTGTTCTAACTCATCTTTATGCCTGTGCCTACACTCTTCCCTCTTCCACCTTCCCTATTCTTTAGTGTCTGACTGATTCATATTCTTCCTTTAAGAGTCAGCTCAGGTGTGATCAGAGAGTCATGTCTTGGAATTGGCCTTCATCCTCCAGTCTTGATTAACTGCTCTAGCTTTCTGTCCCCATAATACTGTGTGCTTATCCCACTCTTAGCCTCACACTGTAATCCTCTGTTTCCTAGTCTTTCTCTCCCATTGACTGAGTTTCATGAAGGCAGAGTATCCCTAGTTCATTATACTTAATAAACGTTTAATGAATGAATGGAAACTGACATCAGAAGCTGTTTCTTGGCTTTGGGAAATCTTTGAGTTTAATAGAAGCCATTGAGATACTAATCTACGAGTTCTTGTGTGCTGATTACAGTGCTCTTGAGACAAAAATTTGGAAAGTTTACATAGGTCACAAGCCAGCTGCATTAAGGAAACCAAATTAACAGGCAGACCTTGCTTTGGTTTCCCTAAATTTTTTGGTCTATTTCATGGGCTGTGCTAAAAATAGCATCTTTATTAGTGATGTCTCAATTTGAAAATCGTCTGGGAATATAGCTGTTTTTGGTGCACTCTGCTTGGCAGCAGAGGGTTTGGGAGACTCTGGTCTTCTTTTCCCTGAGCCCATGTAGCCTGAAAAAGAGGTGCTGAATCAGGAGTCCCCTAGGGGTGTCTCAGGACACATGCCTGTGAAAAGAATGGGGAGTGTGCATGGCAGACTGAGCTGTGACTCTCAGAATCACCTGCAGTGTGAGGCAGACAGGCCTCAAGTCAAAATGACTGAACAGTCAATGACAGCAACAGCCTGCCTCTCCTGGGGGGTGCGGGTGGGAGGGAGGGGTTGGGGGCCGTGAGTGATCGTCAGTGAGGGCATCCTCAGGCGAGGCTTATGTCAGTCGGTGTGCCTGATCGAACTGCACTGTCCAACACAGATTATACTAAAACACATTTTTAGAGTTCCTGTTGCTGCTTTTACCACTGATAACAAAGTTTGTAACTGTGCAATAGAATGTTGAGACATCCTTTTTGTTAATAGAGATATTGCTGTATTCCATTTTTCATTTTGAGCCACTCACCTTCAGTCTTAACTGCTTCCTGTTTCTCCCAGCCCATGGAACCCTGGTATTTTGCCTTATTGACACAGGAGTGCCATCTGTGGCAAAAGAGAATGACTATAGGCTGTACAGTACATAGACAATCCGAGGATGGTTTGTTTGCCATTCTGCTTCCCAGAGCTGCTTCTAGCAATGCAGTGTGGTGAAAGTGAGAGCTGACTATATAGCCGTAGGTGTATGTTCATGGCACAGAGCTGAAAGTTGCCACCATCCTGGTGGTCGGGGCAGCATGCCATCTGGAAACAGACAGGAGCAAGGAAAGCCAAGACAAGAAAGCCAGCACTTGCTTTGGACTGTTCATCTGAGTCAAGCTCCTGATTATATTAAAGAAGAATTGTAATGTTCATTAATTTCAAGGCCCTGGGGTGCCATGGGGGACACATGGTAACTACTTGAATATTTCATTAGTTATCTGCCAGCCCCATAGAGTTTTAAATACCAAGAGAAAATTTTACCACTTTTAGTCTTCTCGTCCTTTCATGGCTTTCCCAAACCAGTCTTAAGGTCAGTATGTGTGGAAAATGGCCAGGAATTGACAGGAAAGCTGAGCAGCCATCTGTGCACCACATGGAGACACCAAGATACCAAGTACTGCTAGGACAGAAGAAATGATACAAGCCTTAGATGAGGCTTAAATCAGCCGGTGTGCTTGCTTGAACTCCTACAGCAGGGCTTGGCACTAGGAGCAAGGAAAGATCCAAAATAAATAAGAGGCATAGTCCTTGCACATGGTGAGCACATGGTTAAATTGGGGAGACAGTAAAAGCACAGATTTAGAAGGAAGAACTCCACAACGTAGTGTCACTTGAATGGTTCAGATAATTCAGGGGCCTTTTTGTAGCTTGCCAGGAAATAGAAATCAGTGTAACACTGGGATCCGCTTTTGAACCAAGACTTCAGTGTGATAGCTTAGCAAAGAAGCAAACCAAAGGACAGTGTGTGCATATTCTGGGGCAAGGGCTCGCTTTCAGCCACTGCTCTACTCACAGTTGGTAATCATTTAATCAGCAATACTTCTAGTCATGAAGGATGGCAAGATAAATGTGTGGTATAAATTCAGTTCAGAATCTGGGCCAAAGCCTATTACCTAAGCTTTAAAGCAAAGTGTCATCTGGAGCTAAAGGAAAAGACACGTGAGCGGGAAACAAGGTAAAAACTAGGAGGACTTGGGGAAGGTGTAAGTTTCTGGAAGTGAAGGCATCAGAACCAGAAGTCTGACTACCACGGATTACCAGAGTTGGTAGGATCTGATCTTACTAGCTGGGTAGGTTTCCCCTCCTGTCTCAGGAATCCTCAGGAATCTGTCTGCCTGGGTGGTTGAGGCAGGAGGGGCCGGGTGGATGGCTAGTGGGCGACTTGGCTGAAGTTGCACCCTAAAGTTGAGCCAGGCCCTCCCCCTGGGATGTGAGCCCTCTGGGTCAGGGGCTGGGCTCCTCTGTGGAACCTACCCAGAGCACCACGCCTGGCTTATTAGTGAATGTCTGCGGAGGCCTTTGAAGATGAAACACTCCATAAGCACTTATTGTTTGTTTTTTGGACAAACTAGTACTTTGGTCTCCAGGGGCCGTTGATCTGGCTCCTTTTTACCAGTCTGGAATTCACTGCAAACTGAGGAGAGTAGGAAACAAATAAACAAATCTAAAATAGTTTTTGAAAAAAAAAAAAACAAAAAACAAAACAAAAAACAACTAAACTCCCACCAAACCCCCATGCTTTAGCTTGAAAATAGGATTCCTCCCTATCCACCTTTCACATTCTTGGGTTTGGGTGCACTCTGTCTTGACCTGTTCCTTTGCCTGCTGGGTTTGTGGTGTGCATATGTGTACCTCTGGTTCCCAGACTGTGGAGAACACCAGCAGCTGGCATATGGTGATCGCTGAATAAGCTGCCGCTGACGCATCGGCTCCTGCAGGCACAGAGAGCTGGCTGGCATGGGTGATTCTGAACCCCTGCTTCATTGTTGTTTCAAGGAGTCATTTCTGTGGCTGTCCTGAGCCATCCAGATAGGAGAGAAGAAGGGAAGAAATGAATGACTCTATGATTCTGTCAGTCTGGGGCAGTGGGCAAAGTGGGCAGATAGGCATTTTGTACTTTTGTAGTGTGCTAGCTGCTCCCTTCATTTCCGCCAATGATGTATCAGGCAGAAGCGTCTAACCTGAGTGAGCTGCTAGTGAGGTCAGTAGAGACCTTGTGAGTTAATTCAGTTATCCAGCTATGAAGTGTGCCAGGCACTAGTCAAGGCACCAGGAACACAGCAGGGAACAAAATAGACAAGGAACTGACATGATAGTAGGAGGAGAAAACAGTACAGAAGGAAACAAGTACAGAACGTGTCAGATGGTGGTAAATGCTACAAGGAAGAAGCGGAATGATGGGTTAGAGAAGCGTGTGTGTGTGTCACAGGTGGCTGTGGAAGGCCTCTTTGATAAAGGGACAGTCGAACAGACACCTGAAGGAAGCAAGGGAGAGCTCCACGAAGGCTGTCTCGGAGATGAGCCTTCCAGGCAGAGTGAAGAGCAGGGACAAAAGCTTTGAGACTGGAGAGTGTTGGGGAACTGAAGTGGAGTACGCACAGGGGAGAGTAGGAGCCCTGATGAGAGAAGCGGGAATGCAGACTGTGCCGGACTTTGTAGGCCATGATGGCTTTGGGTTTTACAGAAAGGGAGCTATGAAGCCCAGAGAGGGTTTTGAACAGAGTCGCAGCCTGACCTGGTTTTGGTTTTACAATCAGTCTGGCTGCTCTGGAGAATAGGTTGAAGAGGGTGAGAACAGAAGCAGAGAATGAGCTGACGGCCTCATTGCAGGTGACCATGTGGAGCAGCTGTCCCGGGAGGCACCACGGGAGCCCAGTACCTAGCTGGGTGAGGAATGAGGGGGGGCCTCTCCACATCCCACCTCCCAGCTCTCAGCTCACTGTTGTATGCGCAGAGTACGGCTTTAGCAGCTGGCAGTTCACAGAGTGGAAAGGATCAGCTTTTCTTAGGAGTGCTGCTTTCTTCTTCCTGCTTAATTTTGGTGTGTAGAAGGAAAGTGTAGAAACACAGGATGGGAAGAAGCAGAATCTCTTGATTAGGGCTGAGAGCATAAACCTTGGGAACCTGACAAGCCTGAACCTTGTCAGGAATCACAAAGAGCCACTCCTTATTCCACTCCCTCCTCTCCCACCTTTTCCAGAAGTCTCAGGGCAAGGTTGGGGGAAGGAGAGGCATTAACGATCTCCCTATGCGTTGGGATATAGTATAGAATGGCAGGACTGAAGGGACTTTAGAGATTATCTAGTTCAACCTCCTCCGTTTACAGGTGCGGATAAGAACAGGTGAAATAACCCATCCAGCGTCACCTGGGTGGATTACTGGCAGAAGCAGGGGACCTGAGTGTTCACTGCTTTGTCTCTGCTCCCAAAGGCTCAGGATCTAAGTGGGCCTTGATCTTCATGGTACGCTCAGGCTCTCGGTTTGTCATAAAAGAACTCCAGCCATGACTGTGGCCAGTCCCATTAGCATGAAGTCCTGACAAGCAGATGGTAGTGAGTTTGCATTTCTTTGCCTAGGATCAAGCCCTCCATACCAGGGTCCAGGCCCGAACCAGACTGCCACTGCCCCCACTGCACCCTACTGTCCTCAGAAAGCGAGTGCTGTGATCATGGGTAACATCTTTGGAAACCTTCTCAAGAGCCTGATTGGGAAGAAGGAGATGCGCATCCTGATGGTGGGCCTGGATGCTGCAGGAAAGACCACCATCCTGTACAAGCTGAAACTGGGCGAGATCGTCACCACCATCCCCACCATTGGTAAGGGCCACCATCCCCACCATTGGTAAGGGCAACGCTCAGATGGAGGCTCTCATGCCCACCCCTGAGCCAGGTAGGGGGCCTATTCCTGGATCCCCCACCTGGCCACCGGCAAGTCCTTACGGTCTGTGGGGTTCAGGGAACAGTGGTTATTTAGCTTCCCAGCAGGTGCTGGGCCTGCCATTTGCACACCTACCCTAGCCCTCCCTGATGCAGGAACTTCCGCACCCTGGCACCCAACAGTGGCCCTCAAGCACTGAGCTGGTTTGTTCTCTGTTGTTTGAAAAGCAGGTGAAGAGCTTTGATGTTCCTGCCAGAGGCCTGGAATTGCTTCAGTTTAGATCCTTGGTGGCCCTGATCCCAGTTAAGACCTGCCTCTGGGAGGGAGAGCATTTGCCTCGTGGAAGCAGCTCTAGATCACCATCATCAGCTGGTTCTGCTTTTGGGGCTCCAGACTGTCACCCACTTCTTGTTCTCCATTCTGCCTTACAGGCCCCACTTCTCCGCTGAGGCCGACTCGGTGGCCCAGGGACAGGAGTGGGGCTGAGTCATTTTTTTTGCAGGAGAGAGAGTCAGAGACTGAGAATGAGTGGGGAAGGTTGTCTCACCCAGGCAGCTGGGAACCTCCCAACTGGCCCTCTTCGTCCTCTTCTGCTGCTTCTCTGAGGTTTTCTTTTTGGCCTTAATGCTGCTAAGTCAGGGAACACCAGGTCTGAGGAGGCCTTACTTTCTTTTCTTTGCTAGGCCTGGGGGAAGCAGAAATAACCCAGTGGGGCATCGTTTGCAGGCCTGGTAATTCTGGCCAAGTGACCACTGTCTGTTTTTTCCCCAAAGGGTTCAATGTGGAGACAGTGGAGTACAAGAACATCAGCTTCACAGTTTGGGATGTAGGTGGCCAGGACAAGATTCGGCCTCTCTGGAGACACTACTTCCAGAACACCCAAGGTAGGGCGTGTGAATTGCCCATGGACTGGCACGGGTTGGTTGGGTGTGAGCAGAGGGTGGCTGTTGTTCTTGGTTATCAGGCACCAGCTCTTGCCCTGCTGCAGCTCCTAGGGATGGGAGACAGGAGAAGAGGGAGCAGATACTCTAAGGGTATAAGGAGGGTGTTTTCTCTTTGTGGTGGGGGAGGGGAGTTGATCTGTCGTCTCTGTGCAGCCCATGCTCTGCCTCCCCAGGGTTGATATTTGTGGTCGACAGCAATGATCGAGAGCGAGTAAATGAGGCCCGGGAGGAGCTGATGAGGATGCTGGCGGAGGATGAGCTCCGGGATGCTGTGCTCCTTGTCTTTGCAAACAAACAGGTGTGACATCTCCCTGCCTCTGCGTTTGAGAGAGGGCAGCCTGGCCGTGGAAGTCATGGGATCTTGGAGCCCATTGTGTGGTAAACCCTATGACTAGGCTGTCAATTTGGAAAGTAGGAAATATGATTAGCTGGCTTCTTTATGCTCTTCTTCTTGTCCCCTTCCCCCATCCCAGCTTTACTTAGCAGAGTTTCTGTCCAGAGGGACTGGTGTGGTAGATCCTTTACCTCCAGCCCCTCTGTTATCTCACCTGTTCTCTGCTTTAGTGGAACAGCCCTCTCTTTTATGGTCAGATGGACCTGATTGTCTGCCCATCTGAATGACTTCTCCACTTCCCTAGCAACCCCATACTTGGTTTCCAGCTCCTCAGTGGAATGACCTTTAGTGCCTAGGCTCTGGAGTTCTAGGATGGTTAAATCCAAAGTGGTTCTTTAGGATCTTGCTCTGGGTTCCTCCACTGAAGAAGGAGGAGAGGGTGCTGGTATACCTGCCTTTGCTAGGTGGGTGCTCTAGAAGCTTCTGCAAGATCTTGAGGCTCCTTTTTGTGTCTCCCTTGTGCTTCAGGATTTGCCTAATGCCATGAATGCTGCTGAGATCACAGACAAGTTGGGCCTGCATTCCCTGCGCCATCGCAACTGGTACATTCAGGCCACCTGTGCCACCAGCGGGGATGGGCTGTACGAAGGCCTGGACTGGCTGGCCAATCAGCTCAAAAACAAGAAGTGAGAGCCAGACAGCCCTATCCGACCACCCCATCCACCCCTACTGTCTCCCTGACCCAGCCCTACCCTTTTCCTTCCTGTTGCCAGTGCGGCCAGATCCCTGGGTATCATGTCCGCATGCCCAGCAACAGCCTTGCTTACCCTGCCCTCCCCTCCCCGATCCATGACCAGTCCCCAGTTGCTGTCCTGATGATGAATCATTCCAATTTACCGGATTTAAAACAAAAAACAAGGTTGTTATGGTTTCATGGGGGGGGGCCCCCCCTCAAGCTCGGGCTTGGGAGGTGGGATGGAGTGTTCCCTCTGGTTTGCTTCGTTTGGCTCTAGTTGCTGTGCTCTTGGCATCTGAGTCCCTTCCCTCTCCCCACAGGCCCCTCTTCCCTTCCCCGTCTTCCTTTCCTTTGCTGCTCTCCCCCTATTCTACATGGAAATTGCACGGGCCTCTCTGTGTGTGCGTGCATGTGTGCGCGTGTATATACCTGTATAGAGAGATATATATGGGGGCCAAGGAGCAGGTAGGGGAGGTGGGTGCAGCTCAGGGCTTGGAGCAGGACACTGCCCACTCTCATCTATCAGCTGCTCCTCCCATGCTGGCGAGATAAAGGGAAGGAGGTGGAGGGGAGGCTGCCCCAGTGCTGGGCTGGTGCCTCTCCACTGCAGGTAGGTTTTCCTGGATGACAGGGCAGATGACGGCTTCTCTGCCACCATCTTCCTCTATCCCTCTCTCCACCCCACTCAGGTCAGGGGGGTGGCATTTGTCTCTAGATGACTGTTCCCAAGGAGATGCCATTCTGCCCTGCCTTTTTGTGGAAGGAGAGAGGAACCCACTCACTCTTTATCAGCTCAGAGTGTTCAGCTGATCCTCCCCCTCGTCCTTAGATCTCTTCCTCCGAGCTGGAGCGGGGAGGTAGGGATAGCAAGACCATGGGTTGTATTTGGGACCCAGGGCACTGGGGAGAGGGGCTCAGGTTTTCCGTCTTCATCCTCTTTTGTTATTAGGAGAAGGTGAAACACAGATCAGTTTCCCTATCCCTGCCTCCTACCCCCTCTGTCTTCTGATCTTGGGCCTGGGTGGTTCCCCTGTCCTTTGTCAGAAGTTTCCTCACCCTGGTAGTTCTGCTGGCCTCACCAGCGCTGGCTGGCTGGTTTGCTGAGGAGCAGGGGAGTGGGGTGACACAGTAGACCTCAGCAGCAAGCCACTTCTTCTCCATTTTTATCTAGTCCAGGGCGTGCTGAAGGATGGAAATTTCTGTTTCCAGACCCTGAGACCATCCTGCCATCACTCCGCACTCCATCCCAAGAGCCTTTCCCTGCCCTCTCCACCCACTTCCCATAAATGGATCTGGGCATTGGAATGGAGGAAACCGGGCTCCGAAGTGATTGTTGGTGCTGATGGGCTGCAGCGTCTTTCGAGTCCTCCCTCCATTATCATGTAGTTGTTCAGAAGCTGCTGCTACTGTGTCTCTGTCTACAGGAGGCACTTGTCCCTGAGATCCTGGCCTGGGTTCCTGACTTCCGCGGTTTCTGTGAAGCCGTGGCTTTTCTGCGGGCTCCTGTGTGTGCTGGCTGCGCCCTGAGCTCCAAGACGGCCGCCCATAACCTTTTTGCTAATGTCAGGGCCCAGGGCCTCCATAGCATGGCTGAGGGACCCCTTCCCAGAGGGGCTGTCCCAAGCCCCACCCCATGGGGCCAGGCTTCCTGCCACCTTTGTCTACAACAGGCGGATCAGTACTCCCTACCCCACCTCAGATTGAACTGTGAAAGAGAGGTTCCAGGGGTGTCTCAGTGCCAGCTCCTTAGTGATGCAGTGGGTGTATGCAGGTCTCTTGCGCTCTAGGCCTTTGTGTGTATGCGTGTGTATGTGTGGTTGGTGGCAGGGTGGGGGGAGGGGTTGCTGGAGCTTCTGGTTCATTTTAACATGTATTCACTCCCCTGACCCCACAGATGCTTCCCTCATATTTTACTTTGCCTTTGTCTCTGTTTTGTCAGATGTTTTTTTTGTTCCTGCTCCTGTTGCCTCTGCCTCCCGGAACTCTTTCCTTTGCCTTCTCACCTGCTTCACTGCTGTTGCCTGTTTGTCTCCCTTTTCCTTGGGAAAATTTCCTTAGGATTGCTCACTCTGTATCGTTGTGGTTGGTGAGGACTTTGCCTCCTCTCCTGCCTCACTCCCTCTCTAACCCTGCCAAGTTAGATGTCAGTCCCAAATGGGTTTTTCTCATTTTAGACCTACCCCCCACCTTGGTTTGGGGGCCTTCAGGGACTGGTGGGGCTGAGGGTGTTGGGAAACAAGTCTTGGAGGTTGCCTGGGTGCTGCTGAAGGATCTGTCCAGCAGGGGGCAGTAAATGATCTTGTTAGTTTGCCAGGCTGCTGGGCCCTCGGCAGGGGCGGTCCTTTCTACATTCCCATTCACCCAGAAGTGCTTTCAGAATTGGGTGTTTCATTCCACTTCTACCCACTCCCTCCCCTACTTTCCTCTGGTAGGTTTAATTTTTTGCTTTCCTTTGTTCCAGCCTTTCTTCTCCCTGGGAATTTCCCCTGTTCCCCCCTAAAAGTTTGTTTGTGGTGTTATAGTGGTAACTGCAGTTCTGAACTGGTTTTTCTCTTCTTTTTTTCTCCTCTGGAATGTAGACTGTATATGTTTAATAACTCACCTTCTCTCTCCTTGCTCAAAATGTGGGATACGCGATGACTGTGACCCTGGTTGGAAATTAAACTTGTTTTATGCAGCTTTGGAGCAGACTTCATCCTTGATGTGCAGCAGCCGTGGCACAGTTTATTGGTGAGGGTAGTTCTGCTTCTGGTCCCCCTCTCCAGACTGCTTTTTGTTTCAGCAGAGGGGTAAAGGGTACTCTGGACTGGGGAGAGTGAAGTGACGGAGGTTCATCTCCACACTGCTTACTGTTTCCCATCATACCCCAAAAGGGAGCTGAAATGAATCGGGGCCCAGAGTTTGAGGGCTTCGTGACTTTGCCCCTCAAGTTGTAAAGGGTTTAACCCTGAACTTAGCCATGTTCATCATCTTCTAGTAGACTTAGGGACTCCAATAGAGGGCCCTAATGCCTCACACAGCCCCCACTCTCAGATCTCCCCAGCCCTGTGCCTCAGCTGCTTCTAGTTGGACCAGGGTCCCCTCATCCATAGGTTGGAGTCTGCTCACCCATCTAGTTCTGGACTTTGGCATTGCGTAAGGTGAAGGGTAAAGGTCTGAGTAGTGTAATGAACTTGACCCTCCTTACAGCTCATGGCCCTGCATCACCTCTGCTTTAGGTGTCCGGTTCCCCATTGTCAGGAGGCCAGACCTCATCCAGAGATAACGTTTTGAGGAAAAAGACAAGCCTTGTCCTTCCATCCAATTCCCACCACTACTCTTTTCCTCTCCTGCTGTTACTCAGGCAAAGAAAGGGATGCTGCTCCCCTTTCTTGGTGAGGTCTGAGTGAGCCAGGCAGGCCTTCCCTGCTCTCACCACTTTCCTAAGATTTAATGACAGAGATCTTCCCAACTTGATGTTATGGAAAAGGCACAGGATATAGGCATGTAATAAGTTTGAGAGCCCCAAATACCAGTGTGAAATTATCCTTTGTGTTCAGCTACCTCCCTGCTGCCTCCCCTGGCAATCTTCCTTTTCAGCCCCTCTCTTGCTATTAAAATAATCCATCATGGTTAAGGACCAGTGCATCTGCCCTTATGAACCCTTAAACTACTTCAATCAGACATTGCTTTATCAACCCCATAAGCTTTGAACACTACCCACATAACCCTGAAAACCAGGTGAAGCTTTCTTCCTCCTGGGCTCCTCAGAAGCCTGCTTGGTGACCAAGGTTGTTGATAAGTTAGGAGCACTTGCCCAAGTGCATTATTTGTATACTAACAAATGGATAACTTCTAGAGCTACAGCCCTACATAAGATAATGGTAATGGAGAGGACTTTAGCAGGATGGCAGGCCAGTGGGGGTCTTTGGACCTCTGGCAACTTGGGGAGAGGATGGTCTAGTGTCTCTGTCCCTCAGTAGTCAGTCCAGGATGCCAGGAAAGAGGGGGAGCTCTCTTGTGGCAGTTGCTTGAAACTTCTAGCTTTTGGGGGGATGGAGGAGGACATGGGGAGATGAAAGGGAGACTTAACCTGGAAGGTGAATGTTTAGCATCCAGCTCTTAAGACAAAAGCAACCTTATCTTCCCAGAACACGAATAGCTCCTCATTCATGGCTTGGCCTAGGATAATCTGGGCAAGGGAGCTTCTGAAGTGAGCCTAGAGAAAGCTAGTGGAAAGCCTTGGATCGGGCCAGGTGGGATGGAGTCAGTGACAGGCAGGATAAGTGTGAGTGGGTGTGACTTTCTCGGACTAGAGGCATAAGGTCTGAAAGCTCTGGGAAGTCACCGCACTGTCTCCAGCATCAGGTACTTAGACTGGTCAGAGCAGACAGCGGACAGGTATTTATTCTGTACCTTCGTGTCTGCAGACCTGTGCTGAGTGAAGTTAAACCATGGTACTGAGGGAGAGACCAGGAAGTCTATTCCTAGGCTGCTCGGGAATCCTTTGGGATAACCACAAAGTACCACACGGGGTAGTGAGAGTGTAGAAGGGATACCCCCTTGCCGCTGCTTGGAGCAGGGAGTGGTGTCTTTGTGCAGGCAGTCATAATATTAAGAACACTCTCTTTTCCAGCTCAGAAGGGTGTGGAGGTAGAAGGGTCAAAGTCCAATTCTCTCTCTCCCCCCCTTTTTTTTTTTAAACTGGGAACTGGAGGTTTACAGAGTCAAGCTGGCCACTGGGGAGTCATGGGATCCAAGTGCCTTTTTTCCTCTGCAAGCTTTTCATTCAAATTAGGTTTCCTGGCTTTGATTACTGGGAAGGGTAAGGATGACCCTGAGTTCCTGAGCAAGGGAAGAAAGGGTTAGGTGTGAGGAAATCAGAGCCTTGACTGATAAAGGGCGCAGTGCTGCCGAAGGGCCATGGTGGAGGCCTGGAAGTGAGGGACTTGGGCCAGAACTATTTACCATCAAGGCTTGAAGGTAAGCGTCTCCTTGTTTGTGTCACTGTGGCCATGAGCCACGGAAGAGAGTATCTGGGCTCTAGTTTAGCAGCAGATCTGACTTCCGAGCTGAATGTGGTAGAGAGGGCAACACACAAGCCAGAACTCTGCTATCTCTGCCCAGAGCTGACAGTGCAGCCCACACCCGCTTCCTGCCTGACCCTTCCTTCAAAGCAGGTGCATTGAGAGCTGTCTCTGAGGAGATCTGAACAGTTAGGCTAGGCCAGGCAGGAGGTTTGAGAATGAACTGGTCCACCCAGCACTCCCTCCCACATGTTGTCAAGAACTGTCCCAGAACAGAATTGAGTACAAGGCCTTCTAAGGGTTGGAGGGCTTAGCTTGGGGTTTTGAACTACAGGGATTTGGATGCTAGCTTTTTTCTGAGTTCTGAATATAGGAATCCTGCCTTTAGGTAATAGAGAGGAGATGGAGAATCTGTTTTTGCCTATGCCAGATCTTGTATCGATGTCACGATACATCCATGGCTAGAAGAGCCAAAGGGGATAGTGGCGGGGGTAACATATTCCTGGTTATGCGCATATAACCAGATGCAAAAAGAAAACATCTAGTCAGCCTGGGTATGCATGCTCCTGAAAATAAGGCATTCAATTTTGAACCCAGATTTTACATGCTGACTCACTTAAGTTTTTATTTATTAGCAATCTGTTAAACATATTAAAACCATTTAAAAAGCAGTGCCTTGCTTGCTATCTGACACATAGTAGGCACTCAGCTTTGACGAAGGAATCAACATCATTGTCTTTGACCAAGCTGGGCACGGTGGGTGCCCCGTGAAGCTTGGAAGCCAGGCGTATGTGGTAGTTTCTCCTACTTGCTGACACAGACACCTTTGAAGGTGGAAGCCGCTCCAGGGGTGGCCCTCTGATGAACTTGTGCCTTGAGTCAGGTTGGGCCAGTCTCCACTACCTTTCCCAAGGCAATGTCACCTTTCTCTGCCTGTCCAGGTGGCTCACTGGTAAAGAATCCACCTGCCAGTGCAGGAGACGTAGGACATACAGGTTTGATTCCTGGGTCAGAAAGATCCTTGGAATAGAAAATGAAAACCCACTCCAGTATTCTTGCCTGGAAAATTCTATGGACAGAGGAGCCTGGTGGGCTGCAGTCCATGGGGTCACAAAGACACAACTGAGTGACTGAGCCTGCACACACAGGCTCCTAACTTGACCTAAGGAGAAAACTCCCTCCCTGGTCTCTCCTGGGTCCAGAGGGCTTGTGCTGCCCTCTGTGGGTGATACTGCTGCCTTAGTTTTGCCCTTTTCTGCTGTTACCCTCTCACCTGTTCCCATTCAGACCACCAAACAAAGCCTCTGAGCGGGACAAGACAGTAGCCTTCCACCTCCAGTACTGCACCAGCACGGCATTCAGTGCGACCCCTTTGCCCAGAAACTTTCAGTGGATTCTCACTACCATTCAAGTCTCTCCATTCCAACTCTTACTTGTCTCTCCAGTTACCTCTGTCTACTCTCCTGGCTAAATCCCTTACTTTAGCTAAACTGATTTGTTCATTTCCCCCAAATATCTGACCCTCTGCCTTTATACCTTTTCTCACTTGTTTAAAAATACCACTTTCAAAAAAAAAAAATCCCACTTACAGGATCTGCAAAGTTACCCGAGCTTCCCTGGTGGCTCAGACAGTAAAGAATCTGCCTGCAATGTGGAAAACCTGGGTTCATTCCCTGGGTTGGGAAGTTCCCCTGAAGAAGGAAATGGCAACCCCCTCCAGTTTTCTTTCCTGGAGAATCCCCATGGACAGCGGAGCTGGTCGGCCACAGTCCATGGGGTCACAAAGAGTCAGACACGACTGAGTGATTAAGCACAAAGTTACCCATGACCTCTCTAATTACAGGAAATGTTTTTCAGGAATTCCCTGGTGGTCCAGTGCTTAGGACTCAGCACTGTTACTGCCAGGGCCCCAGGTTCGATCCCTGGTAGGGGAACTAAAATCCCGTAAGTCATGCAGTGCGGCCGAAATAACAACAACACAAGGACGCTTTGCTTCTCGGTTTGGCTCCTTTAGCTCTGTTAGCCCAACTCCTTCAACACTTCCCACACATCGTCTTGCATGGCTGGATATCACGTTCATTCATTCAAAATTTTACAATTTATTTTTGTAACCCAAATAATTCCTATTGCAAAAGATTCAAATACTACATACATGTTCAGAGCAACATTTACGTAATACTCGTTCCCCTCTGCTCACTCTGTTCCCAGAGGTAACCCCCCTCAGTTGTTTGGTGTGCATCCTCTAGTTCCTTTTCTAAATATATGTATCTGTCCATATTTGGGAAGGGGTTAAAGTACAAAGGGCTCATATCACATGTATCAGTTTTTTTTTTTAAACTTAAAGGTATATATGCTTGTCTTAGGGTTTTCTCTATTAGTATAGTTAGGTTTTCCCTCTAATGGTGTCTCAGTATTGCAATAGTATATTTACTCAAAGCATATTTGTCTAGAATCTGTTGTATGGAGGGTATTGTGCAGCTGGCACCTGAGGGACTCCAGATATGATCACAGCCTTGTCCTTGCCATCGGTGAGGTCGCTCTTGGGGAGGAAGGAGCAGGAATACACAACTAACTACAACACAAGGGAGAATACAATAAAGTCCCCAAGCGTCTGCCTGAAGTTCAGAAATAAGTCACTTCGAGCAAGGGGATCAGAACTTCACAGAGGAGGTGATCTTTGAGCTTGGCTTAGAGGGAGCTTGACAGGTGAGGGAAGAGCATGAGCTGTACACAGAGATGGAAACAACGCAGGTTCATCCGACGCCAAGAGCATCATGATGCCAAGAGGATTTGATTCAATTTATATGTAAACATTTATTGAGCATCTAATGTGTCAGGCACCATACTAGGCAATGAGAATATAAAAATGGGAAAAGTGAAGTTCCTGTTTTTAAGGCTTTTATTTTAATGGAATCAAAGCAAAATTTGGAAAGGCAGATTAAGACCAGATAATGAAAGCTTTCAATTGGTATGTCAGGTTGTCTGAATTTAATTCACTGGGCAATGTGGAGCCACGCAGGCTTTTTAGTAGCCAGGTAGGTAACATGACTGAAGCTGAACAGATAGCCGCAGTGTACAGAATGGGCTAGAGTAGAAAGAGGCTGAGGGCTTATACTCTTTGTTGTTTTAACAAGATAGAGGTTGATTTCTACCTCAGTTAAAAGGTACCTGGTGTAGCTTGGAATGGTGGCGCTGTAGTTACCACTGTCCTCGCATGTAGCTTATGTCCTCATGCTCACCTCATGGTCTAACATGGCTGCTAGAGTGTAGTTCATCTTGTCTACATTCTAGGCAACAGGAAGAAGGAAGGGAAGGAGACTGGGGGAGGAGGTGAGGCACTGTGACACATTTCTTAGCTAAATTAGCTCCTTTTAAGCAGCCTCCCTGAAAGTCCAGGACAATATTATATCTTATTGACCATCAGACTTGAAGGGAGACTTGGAAATAATAGTTTGTTTTTTTTTTAATATAGTTTTTTTGTGTTTGATTTTGTTTCCTTTTAAAAAATTTGCATACAGTGCACACATACAGTTTGATAAGCATACACCCATGTAACCCACATCCCTATCAAGATACAGAGTGTTCCATCACCCCTAGAAGGAGGCTTTAAAGAAAAAAAGATAACCCAAAAAAGGGACTTCCCTGGTGGTCCAGTGGTTAAGAATCTGCCTGCCAATTCAGGGGGCACGGGTTCGATCCTTGGTCCAGGAAGATTCCACATGCTTCGGGGCAACTAAGCCCATGCACCACAACTAGTGAGCTTGTGCTTTAGGGCTTTCAAGCTGCAGCTCCTGAAGCCCCAGCAGCCTAGAGCCTATGCCGCAAAATAAGAGAAACCACCGCAATGAGAAGGCTGCTCTCCACACCTAGAGAGTAGCCACTGCTCACTGCAACCAGAGACAACGCCCCAGCACAGCAACCCCAAAGAAAGAAAGAATGAAGGATTAAATAGGGTGGTAGCCATGGGAATGGAAAGAGAGCTGGAGAGGCTGGAGAGGGAGAATCCAGAGGAGACTGGTTGGATGTGGGGCAAGTGAGAGAAGAATCATAGAGAAGGCTGATAGCAGAACAAATAGAAACAGGACGCTGGGTGCAAAATCCAGATTGTTACAGGTGGGATGGAGGAGAAAGAGCAATGAGTATGGTAGTGTGTGTGTTGATTTGAGGTACTGATCAGACATCCAGGTGGAGGCCTGCAGTACACAAGTTGTGTCTAAAATTGGGAGGGCAGTCAGAGCTCAGGGGCATCATGGACCGGAAAGATGTTAAGGAGGACAAGGCCTAAGAGGTGACCCCAAACAATGATGACTGTGAGCTCACTGATGGGCAAAATCCAGATACCTAAAGCCTAAGTGGGCAGTGAGGGCTTGAATCATGCAGAAGGGGATTGGTAGGGTCACCTGAAATAATAGAAAAACTAAAAACTGAAGTCCTTGCACAAACAAAAGGAGTGTATGTAGCTGCCCTTTAGACAGGTTTGTTGAAAAAGGAAATAAATGGTACTCTCAGAGGAAAAGACCAGGGATCCACTCCCTCCTTATAGTAAAGAGCCCTGTGCTCTTTTCAACTACCATCCCTAAGGGTGGGGTGATGGGACAGCACCCTGCCTCCTTTTGGGTATATGACCTCCAGGAATGCAAGCTGAATGGCTGGATGTGGGAGAGGGCTGCCATCTTTGACAACTGCTGGGCTGGGGTGGGCCAGTCAGATCCTGCCAGGATAGGTGTGAGGAGACCTAAGAGGAAAGAGCAGGGAGCAAGCGGACTAGACTCAGGTAGTCCTAGGGTTGAATCCTGCCTCTGTCACCACCTAGCTAGTTAAACTAGTTTAACTTAGTTAAGCTAAACTAGCTAGTTTAACTTGAGTAAGTTGAAGTTACTTAACCCGAACACCCAGTTCCTCATCTGTAAAATAGAAACAACTATGTCTACCTTTCAAGGTGGTTTTGAGGATTACAGACGAGTGTCTGGAACACAATAGGTAATCGAAAATGGATGCTACGATGTGACTCAGCCCCTCGCTGTGGGACCCAACGAACGGCTAACCGACAGGTCGGAGTCTCGCCCTCAGGATCTCAGAGGGCCGGGAGAGCTCCCGTGGCCTCCTCCCTGCAGGAGGTGGGGACTAGGTGGAGGAAGGGCTGAGGGAGGAGGAGCTGGCGCGTCTCGACCCGCCCCGTCCCATCCAGTCTGGCCTGGGCGCCGAAGGAACTGCGGTCCCAGCCCCTGTCATCCAGCGGCTTGTCCTGCGTGCCCCGAGCCCTGCCCGCACCCAGTTATGACTCTGCGCCCCTCACTTCTCCCGCTCCGACTGCTGCTGCTGCTGCTGCTCAGGGGGGCGGTGTGCCGGGCGGAGGCTGGGTCCGAAACCGAAAGTCCCGTCCGGACCCTCCAAGTGGAGACTCTGGTGAGGAGGAGAGAATCCCGGGTGGGCGCTGTGGATGGAGGTCAGGCCCGGTTGCGGGGAAGGTCGGGGTCTAAAGGATCCTGGGAGCGGGGAGGAGGGAGTGCAGGCACCGAATTGGGGGTGCCGCGTCGAGGGGCAGGAACCTCCCTGACTCGTGTAGTGCGATCATAGGTGGAGCCCCCCGAGCCGTGTGCTGAGCCTGCTGCCTTTGGAGACACGCTTCACATACACTACTCGGTGAGGGGCCTGAGGGGCAGCGGCGGGGCCCCGGGGGCGGCGCCCCGCTGAAACACGTCAGCTTTGGCTTGGACACGTGGCAAGCGGTCCGGGAGTAACTCCCGCTCTGGGGTCCTCCGGCACGTGGCGGGGGGGAGGGGCGTGCCTCTTCCCTACCTTTTCCCCTTCCCTGCTCTTCCGCAGTGAAGTGAAGGGTGGAGGGATCTCCGAGAAGTGCCAGCCCTTTTGGGGCTTCCTGTTCCTTTCTGCCCGAAAGGGAACGTTAGACTGCAGCTGCTAGGGGTTGCGGGTCGAGGCCAGGTGTGTGCGCACCCTGCTGGGAGGGAGCGGTATGGTGGGCGCTCTAGATGCTCTCCTTCCCACCCCCAGGGCAGCCTGGTAGATGGACGCATCTTTGACACGTCTCTGACCAGAGACCCTCTGGTTATAGAACTTGGCCAAAAGCAGGTGATACCAGGTATGTGAGCTGCACTTTCATTCCATTTCTTCCCAACCTAAGCCCTTTCTTAGTCTCTTTAACCTCTCAGCTACCTTGGAAATGCCCTCCCCACCCCCCACCCAGGGTTCTACCACTCACCTCCGGAGGTTCAAATCCCACTCCTAGTACTCCTCTTACCGCATACCACATTGGAAGCCAGAGATTCCAGAAGTGGGGAGCTCAACTGAGGGTCATGGGGAGTGTTTGATCTTCCTCTCCCAGGATTTGGGGACTGTAGATAGCTTCCTATTCATTTGTGTCTTCTTCCTCAAGGTCTGGAGCAGAGCCTTCTAGACATGTGTGTGGGGTGAGTATCTGGGCAGGGGTGGGCTTGGGTGTACCCCTTCTGCATGGGTGGAGGCCGTCTCTGCTCCTAGAGGAGGCAGGAGAATGGGCTCTGGCTTCGTACTGGGTAGGCCCTGGTCTCTGGGCATGGAGGCTCTGGATGAAGCCTCAGGCTTTTTCTGGCTGGGGGTTCTGTTGGTGGAGTTGAGACACCTTGGCCAGTCAACCTGTTCAGTGCTCAGGTGGGAAAGTTCATGTTTTGAGTGTGAATATCCAGAGGGTTTTGTTGGTGGGACTTCAGATGGACTGAGGTGGTTGGCCCACCTGGTTCTACCCCTGGCTATGACTCACATTCCTTTCCTTAGAGAGAAGCGAAGGGTAATCATTCCTTCTCACCTGGCCTATGGAAAACGGGGATTTCCACCATCTATCCCAGGTAATCTGACGAGGCGGCTCTCTGGCTATCGAGATACCCAGTCCCTGGGATTTCCCTGGCAATCCAGAGGTTAGGACTCTCTGCTTCCAACTCATAGAGCGCGGGTGTGAGCCCTGGTCGGGGAACTAAGATCCCACATGCCAGAGAGCAAAGCCAAAAACAAACAAAAAAGAAACAGTCCCTAGGAGCTACAAGGAGCTATGCACTTTGAAGCCTGAGAAGGCCAAAACCCAGTTTGCTAAATGGTGTAGGACTGGCTGATGCCTCCTTCTGCAGGGCCTCCTTTTTCCTCCTCAGATCACCAGCAGGGACTAGAGACATATAACCTGTTAAAGCCACCTGGCTTGTCCTCTGGCAGCCGGCCACTTTCTAGGGAGGTGACCCTTGCTTGAGCCACACGAGTCTGCTGCCTGTGCCACCTCTCCGAGAACTTTGGGTTGCTTTCCTGTGCTTTTCCTACGACTCCAGACTGTCATTTGTGCAGCCGGCATGGCTTCTCACCACATCTCCACAGTTCCTTTCAGCCTCCACTAGAGAAGAGCTGGTGAAAATGGTCACAGTCAAGTAATTCAAAACAAAATAAAAACATTTAAAAGCCAAGCCTGGGGGCCTCCCTGGGGTTCTAGTTAACACTTCCCCTTCCAATGCTGGGGGTGTGAGTTCCATATCTCTGGGCCAAAAAACCAAAACAAAACAGAAGCAATATTGTAACAAATTCAATAAAGACTTTAAAAATGGTCCACATAAAAAAAAAACCCCAGAACTTAAAAAAAGCCAAGCCCTCACAGGTCACTGCTAATACCTATTTTTTAAGGCCTGAGCCCCAACAGATTTTCCAAGACGCATATCTCTTGCTTTTGGTTATAAGAAATGTTCCATTAGCTAAAATGAGTTGTACTGGGATAAAAATTCTTATCCTAAGTTCTAGCTTAGAGGGAGACCCAGAGAGAGGGTCAGGGGACTAAAGAGAAATTCTTTTACCCAAAGCTCTGTTGCCTCCTCATCTCCAGCACTGCTTGTTTACATTCTCCCCCATCTCACTCCTGTTCATTTCTCCATTCCGAACGTCTTAAACCACATCCTGCCTCTCTAGCCATGTTGAAACACCTGTTTTTTTTCTTTTTTTAAAGAATCACAGTGAGTGTGCTTACTGGTTGGTGACATTTTAAAAAGTCTAGTTTAAGTTCAGTTAATTTCAGCCTTGCAAAGATTCTATCCCTGTGGCTGTTCAGAGATAGTTAGTACAGAAGTTCTCTAACTTATAAATGGAGAACGGCCTGTACTTTTCACAAAGGTCCTGTTGTGTCAAAGACCTGTCAGTGAAGACAAGCCACACTTGTATATTTGGGGCAAACATGACTATCACTCAATAGCCTCATAACCCTCCTCTGCCTCTTGCATTAAGAGAACTCAGCCCCACATTTAAATCTTGCCAACTTCACAGATGTTGCTGCGGTGTGGTCTGCCCTCCCTATTTGCATTCAGATTCTGAGCCCTGGATATAGTGCACAGGGATTCTAACCTTCACCTCCTCTCTGCCTCCAGCGGATGCAGAGCTGCATTTTGATGTGGAACTGATTGCACTGATCCGAGCCAACTACTGGCAGAAGCTGGTGAAGGGCATTTTGCCTCTGGTAGGCATGGCCATGGTGCCAGCCCTCCTGGGCCTCATTGGGTATCATCTATACAGAAAGGCCAGCAGTCCTAAAATCTCCAAAAAGAAGCTCAAGGAAGAGAAACGAAACAAGAGCAAAAAGAAATAATAAACAATTTTTAAAAAACTTTGCATTCTTCACCTGATACTTTCTGCGGCTGCCTTTGTAAGTGGGAATGAGATAAAGGGCTGAGGAAAAAGGCATTCTTAGTTGGGTTCTGCTTGGTAGGGGGTGGTCGGAGGCTTTGGATCAGTTCTCCTGGCCTCCTCTTCCTGTCCTAACTTACACCAAGGACCATAGGATCCCTGGGTCCTGAAAGCATGGGTTTTGGCTCCCGTGGTGTCCCGACACCGAGGAGCAATACCTTACCGAGAAGTAAACGTTGGGGCAGTTGCCTGGCTACTCTCTCTACTCCCTGTGCTGTGTGTGTGCCAGGTCGCTTCAGTTGTGGCAGACTCTTTGCGACCCCATGGACTGTAGGCCCCTAGGCTCCTCTGTCCATGGGGATTCTCAGGCAAGAATACTGGAGTGGGTTGCTGTACCCTCCTCCAGGTGATCTTCCCAACCCAGGGATCGAACCGCATCTCTTACGTCTCTTGCATTGGCAGGTGTTTGTTTTTTTTTTTTTTTACCACTAGTGCCACCTGGGAAGCCCTCTCTCCTCCCTAGGGCTGCTGTATGCCTAATATCCTCTAAGTAGACTGTTTAATCCAACATGGAAAAGATATAGAGACCTCATAAACTCCATGGTGATTTTTAATAGCAAAGTCCTTGGGTTTCTCAAAACATTCTCTGGGATTGAAAAGAGGTTTTCCCCTAGTATCACAGGGTGTGGGAGACCACATGAGCGGCTTCAATGATGTTGTAAGTGGCTGGAGGTTTTTTGTCACCTGGCTGGGCTGTGGGCATGGGCAGGAGCTGGGGTAAGTTGCTGCGGTGATTGACGATGAAGAGTGGGTTGAGCTGGCTCAGCACTTCATCACTCACGGAGATGCCATCCAAGTACTGCCTGAGCATCTCCCGCAGCTTCTCATTGATTTCTAACAACTGAGCACGTCTGTGCCGAAGGCTCAGTTGCTCCAGTTTCACTTTGTTGTACCTTTTCCAGAAATTCTCCATCCCTTTGTAGTCCATTATCACCTGGGAGTGAGTTACAGGGAGAAGGTGTGTGGTAGGATCTGTCAGCAAGTGTAGCCCAGTGCTCTGTCACCCCAGCCTCAGGTGGTGGCCTTGGGCCCGTGGAACCTTACCTTTCCAAGCTCTTCATTAAACTCCTCTAGGTCCACTGTCTCTATCTCTTCCTGCTCCTTGGGAGTCAACACCGATGAATAAAAAGGCAGCACTTTTTCTTCTTCTGTTTCAAATTTCCTACATATTTCAGCAAGTTTAAGAATCTTTTCACCCTGTTGGAAGCAAGCAGAAACCTTCTATTAGGAAAGGGATTGGGAAGGGGAAATAGTGGAGTTGGTTCCCCTGCTTCAATCCAGGGAAGCTACTTAGCCAAATGGGATACAAAAGTAATACATCCAACACAAAGGGCTTACAAGCACTATTCCAGATATTTTATATTCTTCTAAAACCCATTCACTATTAACTCATTAAATTGAAGAGGTGAGAAGTGAGGGACTTCCTGGTGGTCCAGTGGCTAAGGATCTGCCTTCCAGTGCAGGGGACATGGGTTCCATCCCTGGTTGGGGAACTAAGATCCCACATACCGTGGAACAACTAAGCCCGAGTGCCTCAACTAGAGAGCCCGTGTCCTGCAACCACTGAGCCTGTGAGCCACAACTATAGAGAAACTAGCATGCCACAACTAAGAGCCGATGCAGCCCATAAATAAAAGAAATAAATATTAAATAAAATAATATGTGAGAGGCAAGGGAACATGAAATAAAATAGGTATTCCAAGTGTGCACTCAGGTAGGAAGCTGGGGGAAGCCCTCTGTTTTGCCAGCCCCTTTCACTCTGCAGGGAGCCAGGTTCCCTGGTTCTGTTCTGGCTACCCTCTCCCCTTTGTTACCTTGTCGACAATCTCCCTCAGGGCCTTGAGGGTAGCACTGCTTTCCAGGGTGAGTTTGACTAAGTTCTCCTGTGCTATTCCCCGGGCCTGAGTCCTCTGGGCCTTAAGTTTTCGCAGTTGTACCAGGACCAACTCCTTGTCTTCACGAATGTCCTGATTCTGTTCTTCACTCTCGCGGCTGTGCACCAGGATCTTGCCTTTTAAAATAATGATGGAATCCTAGAGGAACAGGGTAGATTAGAGGAAACACTTGACTACGTGAGGGTCTTCAGTGGAGCAGATAGAAGGACTGTCTGGGGACTGAAATCAGAGCATACCATCTCTCCCCAAACAGTGATGAAGCCCAGGGGAAATGGGAAGAAGAACAGGGGATAATGGAGCAGTTAAAGCAGTGAGTCGCCCAGGTGAGCTGCACTAACCTGTAGTTTCTGTATTTTTTTCATCTGTGCTTCAATCTCTTTGGAGCTTTTCTCGTCCTTCACCTTGAGAGTCTCGAAGGCAATCTTTCGATCCTCTGTAGCATCAGTGTAATTCTTGAGTGCATCCTGGAACCTTCTCCACAGATCTTCTACTATGTTCTCCAGTTGCAGTCTTAGAAAGTGCTTCTCTTCTAAATTCTGGGAAGTGATCCCCAAATAGCCAGTGTTTGGACTTAACCTATTAGCACCCTTTCTCTGGCACCAACACCTCCCCCTCTTGAACTGTTTGTAGCACAGCATGGTGCAGAGGTTGCCAGTGAAAATGCCTACAAAGACCAGGCAGATGATATAAATAAGTGCTGTGGGCTATGTGGGGCCAGTGGTGAATCCCAGAGGAAATGCCCCATTGGTGGGGGGGTGAGGGCACAGCTGCTCAGCTCCATGGGAACGTCCCCATTTGAAAATGTGGCCCACTGTTACCAGATCTTTAAATTGTTTAGGGGAAGTTGCAGTTTTGGATTTTTTTTGTGAAATCTCCCAATTTTTAAATGTAGAAAGCTTATAAAAGTTTGTATGAAATATTATAGGCCAAAATGAAAACAAAGCACTCTACCCTCCAAACCCAGGTCTTCAGGCTGGCTAAGTTGGCAGCCTCCAAGGTGGTGGAAGCTCTTGGGGCCAAGTGGCAGGAGAACTGGACTTCCCCCCTGGCTTGATCACAAATCAGCAGCCTGACTTTGGCAGGTCATTAAGGTCCACTTTGGACCTTAATTTCTTCTTCTACAGATCACAGGGGTGAAGTGAGAGGATCTCCTTGGTGTGTGTTAGCTCTAAAATGCATTTTCTTGGTATTTCAGATGGTCTTTCCTCCTCAGCAATTTTCACAAGATTACAAAAAGCCGCAGGGGTATACCTACAGTGGCAACAGGCATTTTATTGACTGTATTGGTTAAAGGGATCTCTTCTAGCTCTACTACCTTCAGAACTTTTTTCTCCCTTTTCCCCACCTCCTGCCCATCTGCTCTCCCTCCGTACCTTGTTTTTCAGATCGTCCCACATGCTCTGGAACTCCAGCTTGCTTTCATATTCGGAATCTATGTAGTTCTGCTCCATGGCCATGAAGACATCTTGTAGGTAGTGAATCTCTTTTTCATGTTGGTCAATAATTGTTTTCCTGTAGGAGATAAGATACTGTTCCTGCTCTGAGGCATTAAGCATAAGGACCAATAATGACAATGCAGAGCAGTATGTAATAAAACTATATGAATGGTACAAACTCTTAGGTACTGAAGAAGAATGGAAGGAGCGCAGGTTCTGTCCTTTGCCGGGCCAGAAAAAATGAATAATATTAGTTTGATTTTTGAATAGGTAATATATTCATATGATAAAAAAATAAAAAAGTACAAAATGTTGCAGTGAAAAGTCTCTTTCCCATCTGTATTGCTGATCCTGTTCCGGATGCCAATTTTCTTGCTGTTCACACTGTCCACACTGTTCGCTGAACCCAGGATAGGTAAGCCGAGAGCTAAGAGGTTGGAAGAAGACACAGACACTATAGGAACTCTAGCCAGGTTTATTCTCTCCTGGCTGGCATGGCAGCCATAACACAGCCTCTCTTCTGGCTGACGCTGCACCCATAGACATAACACAACATAACTGCACACAACCCTTCTGGGCTTTTCCAGGTGATGCTCATATAGGCACACCGCACAAAGGAGTCCGGAACCAACCGAGTACCTCCTGATGCGCATGCGTAGTGCTACAAGTGATCTCAGCAATCACATAATCATTGTTTACAGAACATGGGGCAGAGGGCATGAGACAGTAGGGCGAGAGGGCCTGAATGGTGCCATCTTGTTAATTTCCCCATACTATCGCTGTCCTCCAGGTAGGTAGATGGGTAGGATTTTGATCGCTGCAAGTGGGTGGCTGCTTACAGGTAGCATCTTGACATAGGCTCTGGATACGGCCCTGGGCTCAACACCCTCCCCCACCCCCATAGCTCCTCTTAGGCCCCCACACCTTTCAGTTTCAAACTCCTTGGTTAGGGCCTCCAGCTCCATGTTGTAATTTTCCTCTAGGAGGTTGAGCCGGCATCTCTGCAGGGCCAAGAGCTGGTCGATGCTGTGCAGGTGGCTGCGCAAGGCGTGGGCGTGCTGCTCCTCGGCTTCCGACAGGTCCTTTGCTAAAGACTGGGTAGGAAACAGAGTTACCACTTTGGCTGAATGGCAGCTGGGTGAGAAAATAAAAATGTATTCAGCTAGCTAGTTCCTATTTTCCCTAGTACCTAAATGCCAGTTCTTTGGCTCTGGGATCTCGGGTTGTCCCGCTTTGGAATGTAAGAAGCCAGTGCCGGTGGAGGGGCCCTGTGAAAGCATTCATTCCAGTCAACAGCCCCGCTGAGATCCCAGTGGACAGTCAGAATCAATGCCAGTCACCTTACACATGCAGCTCAGTCAAGCCCCCAAGTGTCATCTTACTGAAAACCGTGTGAGAGGTGCCAGGCGAGAACCTCCCTGCTAAGCTAAGTCAACCTATAGAACCCCGAGAGAGAGTGAAATAAATTGTTGTTGTAAGTCGCTAATTTAAGGTGGTTTGTGATGTAGCTATAATAGATAATGAGAAGACATCCACTGGCAAAAAAAAAAAAAAAGCAACAGTGTGAACATCAATAAGGATAAGAATGGCAATGGGTTAAAAAATATCAAATGTGTTTGATTATGAGTTTATCAGGATACTTTAAAAAAATCAATTCCCATTAGAGGATGCCAATTTTTAAAAAAAAAAAACTGGTTTATAAAAGGGAAAAGAAAGAGTCAGGCATTTTTTATATAAATTATACCTCTGGGTAACTGGTAAATGATAGTAAGTATCTCTTTATTGAAGTATTTGAACTAATAAATGAAAAAAGAATGATACTATTAGAAAATCAGCATTAAAAAAAAGAAAACCAGCATTTTGCCACCCACAATGAATTAATCAATAGCTTCTATGAAAGAACACAGCACCTGCAAGCTTCTAGTTGGAATTACCAAAACACAGGAAATACTGAGGACAAAGTAACATGTTAAACCACAATACAGAATACTATGCAGTTGTAAAACACAATGAGAAGCATGGGCTAATGTGGAATAGTCCCCAGAATATATTATTAAATGAAAAAGGCAAGAGGCAGAACACTATGTAATACTACCATCTGTGTAAAAAAAAGCTTTTATCATGCAACTAAAATTACCAGGAAGGGCACTGGGTGGTTGAAAGGCACCAGTGGGAGGGAACTTTTCTGTACATAACTTTTTTATCTTTTGAATTTTGAATAATGTGGGTGAACTACTTATTCAAAAAAGCAAAACAAATTAAAATGAATAAAGCAAAAAAGCCTTTACGAAATGTCCAGATGATCCACTCACTGTAAACTACCACATTGCTAGCTTTTACTTATATGTTTAGTATGGGGCTTCCCTGGTAGCTCAGACAATATTCTGCCTCTGATGCAGGAGACCCAGTTTTTATCCCTGGGTTGGGAAGATCCCCTGGAGTAGAGAATGGCAACCCATTCCACTATTCTTGCCTAGAGCATACCATGGACAGAGGAGCCTGGCGGGCTACAGCCCTGTCAGGGAGTTGCAAAGAATTGCGTGGGGTCGCAAAGAGTCAGGCATGACTGAGCGACTTTAGTATGGATAAGATCTTTTGAAATAGGTGCTGATAATGGGAGACTATTCACTCACTCAGCTAAGGTGTACTAAATCTGCTCTGTACCAGCACTGTGCTGGATACTGAGGATTCAGAGATGAAAAGACTTTCACTGTCTCCAAAGGAGTCTGAAGTCTTGCAGTAGAAAAGGTTATATAAACAGAAAATTACAAATAAATCCTGAGAAAACAAAAAACAGGTGCAGATTAAATTCCCATTTTATAAAATTTGAAAAAATGTTACAGCACAACATGGAAAATGCTATGAGGTTGATGATTCCCCAGTGATAAGGGGATAGAAAAGACAGAGTGCACTGGGGAAGGCTTCATAGTAGAGATGTCATTTGTATCACTCTTGGAGGAGGAGTAAGAATTTGCCAGGAAAATGAGGAGATAAGGAAAAGAGAATTCCAGATAGAGGGAACAGCATGTGCAAAGGCACAGGAAAGAAGGCTGGCTATATGAAAGGTACAGGTAGAGGCCAGATCATGAAAGGCTTTGCTGTTCCTTCTGTGGAGGAAGGGAGCCATTATTTATGGAGCCACTAAGGAGATTTACACAGTGGAGTAACAGGAACAGATTTTTGTTTTAGAAAGATAATCCTGGTCATTGTGTAGACAATCAAACACTGGAAGATAAGAAGTTATTGCAGTAGAGATAATACCCGGGTCTCAACTACTGCAGGATAGTGGGGAAGAGCAGGGTGTGACTTATTCAAGCAGATTTACATAAGACTTAGTGCCAGAAGTCAGGGATGGAGGCCAAAGCTAGAATGATTCCCAGATTCCCGGGTTGGATGATAGTGAATGGCACCAGCCACCCAAACAGAGAGTATGAGAAAGACCAGATTGTGGAGTATGGGAAAGGGGACTGGAGAGAGGAGGAACTCATGAGTTCAGTTGTAAGAAGAGTGCAACAAACAGGAACAGATATTGAGGGATCCTAAACATAGGGACTTGAAATTCAAGAGAAAAAAATCCCTTACAGAAAAAGATGGTATGTACTCAACTCAAGAACCTCCCAAGGGCATAAAGTTAGCTGATTGAATTGGTTAGAGATCCAGAACCGTTCTTACCGATGGAGATCTTCACAACCTCATCCAGGGCCACTGAAGTTGAATCCAAGAGGCCACATGGAATTGGTTGCATAAAGCACTGGAGCGGGAATCAAGAAATCCATGCTATAGTCACAGCTCTCTCACTGACTAGCTGTGTGACCTTGGGCAAACTGCTTCTCTCTGGAACTAAGCCTTCTCACATTGAAATGAAAGTTTAGGACTAAGTTCAAGTCATTGGGTGATGTCTACTCTGCCTTTCAACTCTAATACTGTATAGTACTGGTTTGAGGCAGTAGATGATCAAGGAGAATGGCTCCTCTAACAGAAGGGGAGGGATGACAGCTCAGTATTCTATTTTTCACTTCAGTGAAATGAATGATAGCCTAGCAGCATCACAGCATGTGTCTTGGTAGTGCTTTAACATGAATTAATTCACTAGGCCCATTCTATTAAGAGATCAAAGGCAGTCATAATCAAGGGTTTCTTTGGGAAGAGAGCTTGCCTTGATGACACTGTCCTTGCAGTCCACCACTCGTTCAAATGTTTGGCTGAGGATCTCAATGTCTTTATGAAGCTCTCTCGTCTTGACTTCCCGAAGGACCGTTCTCCACTGTGTATTAATCTTATTAAGGTTCAAAGCACTGTTGTGCTCCTCCTTGGCCAGCTTGTCCTGTGGGAAGGAATAAATATATCCCGCCCCACATACACACCAGAGGTCAAAGGATGAGATGGTTAGATAGCATCACTGATTCAATGGACAAATGAATTTGAGAAAACTCTGGGAGATAATAGAGGACAGAAAAGCCCGGAGTGCTACAGTCCATGGGGTTGCAAAGAATCAGATATGACTTAGCCACTGAACAACAACAACCCCAGAGGTCAAGGCTAAAAGCCCTGATACAGTACAACAAACAAGATCAAACTTAGTTTGTCAACTAACATCTTACCCTTTGTCTTTTCTGAGGGACTCTTGTTTTGGGAGGGTCTTAAGTAAGACAGGATCTGCCCAGCGGCATTTTAGGGAGGGCAATGGTGAGTTTCCTTCTGGATGGAGGCATCAGAGCAGGACATTGTTCGTAATGGCTCATCTCGAGGGAGAATATTAGACTTTCAGATAGCTCAGACAGATGATAGCACCTACTATCCCAGTGCTGGGGCTCAGTAGTGATTGTCCAGCTCTATGCCATCTCCCTACCTCCATGCTTCACAGAGAACTGCTCCTTCCCCCATACAATATTGCCTGAAATCTAAGTCTATCTGGGTCTTAAGATTTCCAGGGGGAGGGGAGGCTACCATGAAAATGAGGCTGCCACAAAGACAGGGTCAAGGTGACAGGACCAGGGCAGGGGGTGGGTGGGGTTGGGCAGAGAGTAATGCAAAAACCCATCACCTTCAAGAACTGGTTCAGGAGCCTCTCTTTCTTCTTGGCCATCTCCTCCTCTGCCAACAACTTCTGCTGAAACAGAAGCAGCTGCTCCTCATCCGACAACGGCACCTTGGCTTTTTTCCCTTTCTTAGACATAGCTGAATCTGGGCGAGGATCCTCCACCTGCCACGGCCAGCATTAAAAGGGCAGGAGGAAAACGTCCCCAGAAAAGAGCCTTCTGGGACTGCCCCTGCAAGGGAATGTGACCTTAGATCTCAGACCTCAGGCGAGAGAAAACCTGGGAGAGCGGTGTGGCAGGGTTCCCAAGCCAAAGGACGCTTCTCCGTCTCCTAGCAACGGAGATCTCACTAAGATGGCGCTGTAGCAGCTAAGAGAAGGCGCGCTGTCTTGGAGCGCCCTCTGCTCGCTGGAGGACCTCAGTTTCTGAGAGAGGGTCGTTTCCTCCTCAATGAATATTCTAAAAATCTTTTGGGGGGGATTATTTTTCAGTAATGGCCATATCTTAAAATATATGTAATAACTAACTTTTGAGAGATATGGAGAAACAGGAATCTTCACAAACTGTTGGTGGCAAAGGTAAAATGGTAGAGCCATTTTGGCAGTTTGGCAGTTTCTTAAAATGTTAAACATAAATTTACCTTGTGATCCAGTAATTTCACGTTTAGATATCAATCTAAGAGAAGTGAGAGTGTATCCATATAACGACCGTCACAGGAATGCTCTTAGTGGCTTTAGTCATAATCAGTTCAGTTCAGTCGCTCAGTCGTGTCCGACTCTTCAACCCATGAATCGCAGCACGCCAGGCCTCCCTGTCCATCACCAACTCCCGGAGTTCACCCAAACTCATGTCCATCGAGTCGGTGATGCCATCCAGCCATCTCATCCTCTGTCGTCCCCTTCTCCTCCTGCCCCCAATCCCTCCCAGCATCAGGGTGTTTTCCAATGAGTCAACTCTTCACATGAGGTGGCCAAAGTATTGGAGTTTCAGCCTCAGCATCAGTCCTTCTAATGAACACCCAGGACTGATCTCCTTTAGGATGGACTGGTTGGATCTCCTTGCAGTCCAAGGGACTCTCAAGAGTCTTCTCCAACACCACAGTTCAAAAGCATCAATTCTGTGGCGCTCAGCTTTCTTCACAGTCCAACTCTCACATCCATACATGACCACAGGAAAAACCATAGCTTGACTAGACGAACCTTTGTGGGCAAAGTAATATCTCTGCTTTTTAATATACTGTCTAGGTTGGTCATAACTTTCCTTCCAAGGAGTAAGCGTCTTTAATTTCTTGACCGCAATCACCATCTACAGTGATTTTGGAGCCCCCAAAAATAAAGTCTGACACTCTTTCCACTGTTTCCCCATCTATTTCCCATGAAGTGATGAGACCAGATGCCATGATCTTCGTTTTTCTGAATGTTGAGCTTTAAGCCAACTTTTTCACTCTCCTCTTTCACTTTCATCAAGAGGCTTTTTAGTTCCTCTTCACTTTCTGCCATAAGGGTGGTGTCATCTGCATATCTGAGGTTATTGATATTTTTCCTGGCAATCTTTTTTTTTTTTAATTTTATTTTTAAACCTCAAACACTGTATTAGTTTTGCCAAACATCAAAACGAATCCGCCACAGGTATACATGTGTTCCCCATCCTGAACCCTCTTCCCTCCTCCCTCCCCACACCATCCCTCTGGGTTGTCCCAGTGCACCAGCCCTAAGCCTCCAGTATCGTGCATCGAACCTGGACTGGCAACTCGTTTCATACATGATATTACACATGTTTCAATTCCATTCTCCCAAATCTTCCCACCCTCTCCCTCTCCAACAGAGTCCATAAGACTGTTCTATACATCAGTGTCTCTTTCGCTGTCTCGTACACAGGGTTATTGTTACCATCTTTCTAAATTCCATATATATGCATTAGTATACTGTATTGGTGTTTTTCTTTCTGGCTTACTTCACTCTGTATAATAGGCTCCAGTTTCATCCACCTCATTAGAACTGATTCAAATGTGTTCTTTTTAATGGCTGAGTAGTACTCCATTGTGTATATGTACCACAGCTTTCTTATCCATTCATCTGCTGATGGACATCTAGGTTGCCTCCATGTCCTGGCTATTATAAACAGTGCTGCGATGAACATTGGGGTACACGTGTCTCTTTCCCTTCTGGTTTCCTCAGTGTGTATGCCCAGCAGTGGGATTGCTGGATCATAAGGCAGTTCTATTTCCATTTTTTTTAAGGAATCTCCACACTGTTCTCCATAGTGGCTGTACTAGTTTGCATTCCCACCAACAGTGTAAGAGGGTTCCTTTTTCTCCACACCCTCTCCAGCATTTATTGCTTGTAGACTTCTGGATCGCAGCCGTTCTGACTGGTTTTCCTGGCAATCTTGATTCCAGCCTGTGCTTCCTCCAGCTCAACGTTTATAATGATGTACTCTGCATATAAATTAAATAAGCAGGGTGACAATATACAGCCTTGACATACTCCTTCTTCTATTTGGAACCAGTCTGTTGTTCCATGTCCAGTTCATAATAGCCCAATTGAAAACAACCTAAATTCCAAAAACAAGTGAATGATGGACAAAATATGCTCTCTCCATACAGTGAAACACTATTCAACAATAAAAAAGGAACAGACTATGCATGCATGCTACAATGTGGATAAACCAGAAAAGCATACTCAAAGAAGCCAGATAAAAGAGATCACATAAATTTCCATTTATGTAAACTATCCAGAAAAGGAAAAGCTATGAAGATGGAAAGTAGACTACAAATTATTAGGGGCAGGGGGTGAGGGAGATTAACATTAAATGTACATGAGAGATCATATTGGGTTGATCAAAGTGTTCTAAAACTGATTTATGCTGGAGAATTTGATGAATCTGGGATAAAAGCATCATTGGGTTATATGCTTGAAAAGGGTGAATTATGATATGCAAAATGTGCCTCAATAGAGTTGTTTTAAATTGAAGATATAATACCTGGATTGGAGTTCTTCAGAAAAACAGAGCCAATATTTTAAGTATATAATAGATAATATTTAAAATATAAATATTTAAGATATAGAATATCTATCTTCACCCATTTGATGTTTCAATCTGAGTCTAGAGGCCAGAAGGACCAATGTCCCAACCAAGCAGTCAGGCAGAAGAGTTCCCTCTTACTCAGCCTTTTTTTTCTACTCAGACCTTCAACTGATTGGATAAGACTCACCTACATAAGGGAGAGCAACCTGCTTTACTCAGTCTACTGATTCAAATGTTAATCTCATGAAGAAAAACCTTCACAGACTTACTCAGAATAATATTTGACCAAGTGTCTGGACACTCTGGCTCAGTCAAATTGGCACATAAATTTTATAATCACAGGTCCACCTCTTGTTAATACACATCTTAAACCATACCTAATCTCCAAATAAAGCCAATGACAAGGTCATGATACTTAAATATTATAATATAAAGTCAATACATCTTATGTTACATGATAGGGAATAAGAAAGGGGAAAAATGATTTTATTTTTATATACACACAAACATTCATAACAAAATGAGGAAATATAAAAATTGTAGTTCTGCAATTACAGAAATCACATTTCTATAACTGGTCATGTTGTTGTACTGGGAATTTATAACTGCCTTCTCCCACTACTCATATTGTATTCTTTCTGCCTTCAGCAATCACCTCAGCTAGTCATGGCTCTTTACCTGGTGGGGTGACCCAAACTCATTCCCGAAGGGTCTGGGCTGTTAGTAGTCCTGCCTGGATTGCCACTGTTGCTGGTACTGTAACAGAGTCTTCAAAAGGCCTTTCCACCATTTGATCAAACCAGTAGCTTCAGGATAGCAGGCAACATGGTAAAACCAGTGAATCCCATGAGCATGGGGCCATTGACACACTTCATTTGCTGGTAAGTAGCTTCCATGATCAAAAGCAATGTTGTGTGGAATACCGTGATGGTGGATTCAGATCAGATCAGTCACTCAGTCGTGTCCAACTCTTTGCGACCCCATGAATCGCAGCACGCCAGGCCTCCCTGTCCATCACCAACTCCCGGAGTTCACTCAGACTCACGTCCATCGAGTCAGCGATGCCATCCAGTCATCTCATCCTCTATCGTCCCCTTCTCCTCTCGCCCCCAATCCCTCCCAGCATCAGAGTCTTTTCCAATGAGTCAACTCTTCACATGAGGTGGCCAAAGTACTGGAGTTTCAGCTTTAGCATCATTCCTTCCAAAGAAATCCTTCTGTAAATCCACAGAATGGTAGTTTGGGCAGAAGACTTGCATGCAGAGAAGGCAAATGTATATCCAGAGTAAATATTTATTCTATTAAGAATAAAACACTGCCCCTTCCATGATGGAAGTGGTCAAATGTAATCAACTGTTCACGCGGGAATGGTACCCTGCAGGGGGCCCAGTGTTGGTCTCTGCTGTTGCCAGATTGGGCACTCTGTGATTGCCTTAGCCAGGTTGGCCTTGGTAAGTGAAAAGCCATGTAGCTGAGTCCATGCATAACCTCTGTCATGGCTACAATGGCTACTTTGTTCATGGGCCCGTTGTGCAATGACATGGGTGGCTGGGAAAAAAGACTGACTGGTATTCACATAACTGGTCATCCTATCCACTTGATTATTAAAAATCCTCCTCTACTGAGGTCACTCTTTGTGATCTTTTCCTTGGAACACAAATACCTTCATATTTTTTGTCCATTCGGAGAGTTCTATCCCATAGATCTTCCCCAAGTTTCCGTGTTACAAATTTTCCAATCACGTTCCATCCAAGTCCCTGATGATTCAGCCAAGCCATTGGCCACAGCCTAGGAGTTGATATACAGTCACATGTCTGATCATTTCTCCTTTCAAACAAAGTGAACGACCAGGTGCACTGTGCGACGTTCTGCCTCAGGGACCATTCCCCTTTGCAGTGCCCTTCAGGATGTCCCCCAAAGGGGCTACAGTATTGCAGCTGTTCACTTGTGGGTGGTGCCTGCATATTGCACAGAATTATCTGTAAACCAAACCTGAGTCTTCTCTTCTTCCATCAGCTGATCATAGGGAACTCCCTCTAAGTCTATGGGTGGAGGCTAGAAGAGACAAATTTGTGGAGCCGTGAGAATCTGGACCATTTCTCCATGTAACTTACTTGTACCTTCAGGGTCTATTCAGGCCTGATCTCTTTTAGTGAAAGTGAAGTCCCTCAGTCGTGTCCGACTCTTTGCGACCCCATGGACTGTAGCCCACCAGGCTTCTCTGTCCATGGGATTCTCCAGGCAAGAATACTGGAGTGGGTTACCATTTCCTTCTCCAGGGGATCTTCCTGACCCAGGGATCGAACCTGGGTCTCCCACATTGGAGGCAGATACTTTGACCTCTGAGCCACCAGGGAAGCCCCACCTTAATTTGGAAAGAAAGTTATGACCAATCTAGACAGCATATTAAAAAGCAGAGACATTAATTTGTCAACAAAGGTCCGTCTAGTCAAGGCTATGGTTTTTCCAGTAGTCATGTATGGATGTGAGAGTTGGACTGTAAAGAAAACTAAGTACAGAAGAATTGATGCTTTTGAACTGTGGTGTTGGAGAAGAATCTTGAGAGTCTCTTGGACTGCAAGGAGATCCAACCAGTCCATCCTAAAGGAGATCAGTCCTGGGTGTTCATTGGAAGGACTGATGTTGAAGCTGAAACTCCAATACTTTGGACATCTCATGTGAAGAGGTGACTCATTTGAAAAGACCCTGATACTGGGAAAGATTGAGGGCAGGAGAAGGGGACGACAGAGGATGAGATGGTTGGATGGCATCACCGACTCAATGGACATGAGTTTGAGTAAACTCCAGGAGTTGGTGATGAACAGGGAGGCCTGGTGTGCTGTGGTTCATGGGGTCGCAAAGAGTCGGACATGACTGAGCAACTGAACTGAACTGAATTTGATGATGGAGTGCAGCTTTGCACACCCAACTTTATGGCTTGGTGGGTCAGTTCATGATGGGCAGCTCAGGTCACATAGAGATTTGGAGGCCCATGGTTAAGCATTCAGTCTCTACTAAGACTCAGTAGCAGCCAAGAGCTTTCTCAAAAGAGGAGGAGGGGCTTCTGTGGTGGCTCAGTGGTAAAGAATCCATCTGCCAATGCAGGCGACAGGGGTTTGATCTCTGGTCTGGGAAGATCCTACATGCTGAGGAGCAACTAAGCTCGTGCATCACAACTATTGAGCCTGTGCTCTAGAGCCCAGGAACTTCAGCCACTGAGCCCACACTCTGCAGTTACTGAAGACCATGCACCCTAGAGCCTGTGATCCACCACAAGAGAAGCCACCATAATGAGAAGCCTGTACAATGCAACAAAGAGTAGCCCCCTCTCACCACAATTGGAGAAAAGCCCACTCAGCAAGAAGACCCAGCACAGCCATAAACAAACAATTTTTTTTAAATAAAAAAGAGGAGTAGTCATCTGTGGAGGATGACAGGACTTGGCTCCAGTATTCTAAGGGCCTGTGTAGCAAGTCACCTCTTGAGGCTGCCAAATACTCCAAACAGCATCCCCGTCGGCCACTCCCGCTTCAGCACCATTGCATCTACTGGATTGCGTGGCCCACACGGCAGAGCAGCAGAGCTTGTGCAGCAGCTTGACCTGTTGCAAAGCCTTCTCTTGTCCTGGTCCCACTCAAAGCTTACAGCTTTTCAAGTCACTTGGTGATCAGGCCAATATAACACTCCCAAATGAGGAATATGCTGCTTCCAAAACCTAAGGAGACCCGTTAAGGTGTTGTACTCCTCTGTTGGTTGTGGGAGGGGTCAGAAGCCACAAGTTGTCCTTCACTTCAGAAGGGATATCTCCATGTGCCCCACACCACTGTACCTTTGAAATTTCACTGACAGGCCCTGGACTTTAGCTGGGTTTATTTCCCATTCTCTGACACACAAATGTTTCACCAATAAAAACCAATGTCTGGGGACTTCCCTGGTGGTTCAGTGGTTGAGAATCTGCCTTCCAATTCAGGGCACATGTTCAGTCCCTGGTTGGGGAACTGAAATTCCGATCACTTCTGGGCAACTAAGCCCACACCCCAAAACTAGAGAAGCCCACTCGTAACAGCCTCTGTACTGCAACACAGATCTAGTGCAGCCAAAAAAAAAAAAAAGAAATTGAAAAAAACCATACAACGTCTGGGGAATTCACTGGTGTTCCAATGCTTAGGATTCTGCACTTTCATTGCTGAGGGCACAGGTCCGATCCCCTGGTTGGAGAACTAAGATCTCATAAGTTGCGTGATGCGGCAAACAAAACAAAACCAATGGCTGCAATAGTTGCTCCTTCTTGCTCACTAAGTCCAATCTGCATAATGTCATCGATGTAATGGATAAGTGTGATATCTTCTGGTTTTGAAAGGTGTCAAGCAGAACATCATGCACTGATGACCAGTGTCAGGGGAGCACTCCAAATACATGGAAGAAGAGCTAAGATCATCACAGTGCTGACCACCAGGAATAGAAGTCTAAGCACTTCTGCCCACTGCATGTTGGTATCAGAGTTGCCAAGGACAACAATGTAGTCAAGCACTGGGTGGAACAGTGCGTCATTCACATAGAGAAGAGACAGAGCAAGATCACTTCAATAGTGGGGACTTCCCTGGTGGTCCAGTGGTTAAGAATCTGCCTGCCAATGCAGAGGACATGGGTTCGAGCTCTGGTCCAGGAAGATTCCACATGTCACGAGCAGCTAAGCCCTTATGCCGCAACTACTGAACCATTCTCTAGAGCCCACATGCCACAGCTACGGAAGCCTGCATGCTCTAGGACCTGTGCTCCACCACAAGAGAAGACACCATAATGAGAAGCCTGAACACCATAACAGAGTAGCCCCTGCTCACCGCAGCTAGAGGAAGTCCATGCACAGCAATGAAGACTCAGCACAGCCAAAAATAAACAAAAATAAACAAAATAAATAAAATTTAAAAATAGTGAGTGTTGGTCCGCAGTGGCCAGTGGGTCCCCTCCTGGAAGCCGATGCTGGGCAATTAGCCCACATGCGCCCACTCTGGTGTCAAGTGAAAGACTCCTCCCCCTCCCCATAAAATCTGAAATTGCTGGGGGCAAGCCTGAGGACTAGTGGTGCATTTGCTTAAGCAGAACACAGGAGTACATTGAGCAGGATACAGAGAGATTCCCACACAAGGTGATAAGCTCATTCAGGCTGTGTGGGCTCTTTACCTCCTGTCAGGCTGGATGAATCACAAGCTGGAATCAAGATTTCTGGGAGAAATATCAATAACCTCAGATATGCAGATGATGCCACACCTGGCAGAAAGTGAACAGGAACTAAAGAGCCTCTTGATGAAGGTGAAAAAGCAGAGTGGAAAAGCTGGCTTAAAACTCAACATTCAAAAAACTAAAGTCATGGCATCTGATCACATCTGCTGCTGCTGCTGCTGCTGCTAAGTCGCTTCAGTCATGTCCGACTCTGTGCGACCCCATAGACGGCCTCCTACCAGGCTCCTCTGTCCCTGGGATTCTCCAGGCAAGAACACTGGAGTGGATTGCCATTTCCTCCTCCAATGCATGAAAGTGAAAAGTGAAAGTGAAGTCGCTCAATCATGTCAGACTCTTAGCGACCTCATGGACTGCAGCCCACCAGGCTCCTCCATCCATGGGATTTTCCAGGTGAGAGTACTGGAGTGGCATGGCAAATAGAAGGGGGAAAAGTGAAAACAGTGACAGACTTTATTTTCTTGGGCTCCAAAATCACTGAGGATGGTGATTGCAGCCATGAAATTAAAAGATGCTTGCTCCTTAGAAGAAAAGCTATGACAAACCCGGACACGAAAAAGCAAAGACATCACTTTGCTGACAAAAGTCCATCTAGTCAAAGCTATGGTTTTTCCAGTAGTCATGTATGGATGTGAGAGTTGGACTACAAAGAAGGCTGAGAGCTGAAGAATTGATGCTTTCGAACTGTGGTCCTAGAGAAGATTATTGAGAGTCCCTTGGCCAGCAAGGAGATCAAACCAGTCAGTCCTAAAGGAAATCAACCCTGAATATTCATTGGAAGGACTGATGCTGAAGCTGAAGCTCCAATACTCTAGCCACCTCATGCAAAGAGCCAACTCATTGGAAAAGGATGAGGATGAGATGGTTAGATAACATCATCAACTCAATGGACATGAGTTTGAGAAACTCTGGGAAATAGTGAAGGACAGGGAAGACAGATGTGCTGCAGCCTGTGGGGTCTCAAAGAGTTGGATACGACTGAGCAACTGAACAACAACAAAGAAGGAAGTGTTCCAGGCCCAGCGTCCATTCTTACGTTGCGGATTGGGAGTTGAAAGGTTGTAAGCATTGGCTTTTTCAGCAAAAGGTGATCGAGATCCCTGTGAACTAAATGATGACAACAGGGCTGCAGAGGTGATATACCCCTGAAGTAGAACTGTGAAGATGCATCACTGGCCTTACCAGCTGAAAGCCAGCTGCTTCTGGTAGTCCATATTGGCAAAGATAGAGAAAAAGGCACTTTCCAGATCAAGAGTTGCATGTCAGGTACTAAGGGCCTCCCAGGTGGCTCAGTGGTAAAGAATCTGTCTACCAATACAGGAGATGCGGATTCGATCCCTGGGTCGGGAAGATCCCCTGGAGGAGGAAATGGCAACTTACTCCAGTGTTCTTGCCTAGATAATCCCACGGACAGAGGAGCCTGGTGGGTTACAGTCCATAGGATCATAAACAGTTGGACATGGCTGAAGCGACCGAGCACACACATCAGGTACCAAAGGATGTGTTAATTTTGGTCATGCAATGAAAGCACATCTGGCAATTAGTCACCACCTGGTTAAGCTTGCAATAATCCACTGTCATTCTCCAGGATCCATCCATCTTCTGCACAAGCCAGATAGGTGAGTTGAATGGTGATGTGGTGGAAATGACCACTCCTGCATCTTTCAAGAACTTTAGGATGGTAGTAATCTATGTGTAATCCCTTCAAGAATGTGGTATTGCTTTGGTTCACTATTTTCCTAGGCAGAATCAGTTCTAGTCGCTTCCACTTGGCCTTTCCCATCATAAAAGCCCTCAATCCACAAGTCAGGGAACCAGTGTTGGTATTCTGGCAGCTGCTGAGTATATTCCAATTGTGCATTGCAGAACTGGGAAAATACCCATAGAATGGGTTCAGGGACTCATTAACCCACTGAGATAGACTTCATAGCCTGGCACGCTACAGTCCATAGGGTTGCAAAGAGTTGGACATGACTGAAGTGACTGATCAAGAGCACGTACTGCAGTATGCCAGTCTTCCCTGTCCTTCACTATCTCCCAGAGTTTGCTCAAATTCATGTCCATTGAGTTGGTGGTGCTATCTAACCACCTCATCCTCTGCTGCCCCCTTCTCCTCCTGCCCTCAATCTTTTTCAGCTTCAGGGTTGCCCAGCTTCAGGGTCTTTTCCAATGAGTTGGCTCTTCAAATCAGGTGGCCAAAGTATTGGAGCATCAGCTTCATCAATGATCCTTCCAATGAATATTCAGGGTTAATTTCCTTTAGGATTGACTGGTTTGATCTCCTTGCTATCTGAGGGACTCTCAAGAGTCTTCTCCAACACCACAATTCAAAAGCATCAATTCTTCAGCACTCAGCCTTCTTTATAGTCCAACTCTCACATCCATACATGACTACTAGAAAAACCATAGATTTGACTAGATGGACCTTTGTCAGCAAAGTAATGAATTATCCTCCAATTAAAAATAAAATAAAACTTAAAGTAAAAAAATGAATTGGGAAGAACCGTTTTTCTTTCTATTATTTGGAAAGATTTGTGTCCAGTTGGCTTTATTACTTCCTTAAATGTTTGGCAGAATTTACTAGTGCCACATCTGAGCCTAGTATTTGATCCGTGGGAGTTTTTAAAACAAGAGCTTTATTGAGATATAACTCATACCATACATTCATCCACTTAAAATGTACAGTTCAGTGGTGTGTTTAGTACATTCACAGAGTTGTGCAATCATTGCCACAATCAATTTTAGAACACTTTCACCACTCCAGAGAGAAACTCTAAACCATTAGCAGTCATTCCCCTTTTGTGGCAATGTTTTTCATTATAGATTCAATTAAGAGTTTTATGCTTCCTTCATGGTCAAACCCAAGACTCAAACTTCAGGACTAGCTTTTCCCAGAGACTCCTGCTCCAGGATCAATGTCAGCAAATGATGAGGCACTGACCATCTGTGGCACTGGGCTGGGATGCAGAGAGGACATGAGTGAACAGGGCAATAAACCCAGGTTCTATAGAAACCTGAGTTTTAGCACTGGGTTAGAGCTCAGCCTTTGAACAAGCTTCAATTCTCCCCCACCCGCTTTGGTTGCATCATGAGGCATGTAGGATCTTAGTTCCTCAATCAGGAATCAAACTCACACTCCCTGCATTGGAATCATGGAGTCTTAATCACTGGATTGCCAGGGAAGTCTGGACCGCTAGGGAAGTCTGGACAACTAGGAAAGTCCCAAGCTTAAATTCTGAATCTGCATCTTTGCCTATCAAGTAGGGAGAGTAATCTCCTGTCTATTTTTCATGATTGGGGTGGGACAACTAAGAGAAACCCACTCCAGTATTCTTGGGCTTCCCTTGTGGCTCAGCCGGTGAAGAATCTTCCTGCAATGCAGGAGACTTGGGTTTGATCCCTGGGTTGGGAAGGTGCCCTGGAGAAGGGAAAGACTACCCACTCCAGTATTCTGGCCTGGAGAATTCCATGGACTGTATAGTCCATGGGGTTGCAAAGAGTTGGACACGACTGAGCAATTTAAAAGAAAAGAAATTAGAGAAATGTGTGTGAAATCACTTTGAAAATTGTGAGGTATTCCAGTATTATTGAGGGCTTCTCTGGTGGTTCAGATGTAAAGAATCTGCCTGCAATGCAGGAGACCGGGTTCAATTCTCTGGGTGGGGAAGATCCCCTGTAGAAAGGAATGGCTACCCACTCCAGTATTCTTGCCTGGAGAATTCTATGGACAGAGGAGCCTGGTGGGCTATAGTCCATCAGGTCACATAGAGTCAGACATGACTGAGCAACTAACATTTTCACTTTTCGCTTTGATGGGCTGGCAATTTAGCTAAGGAGACATAAATAATATAGAAATACAAGCATGGGCAACAATACATTTTTGAGCACTCTCTGTGTGCTAAGCACTATATTAAGTGCTGTGTATGCATTACCTCACTGGATTCTTACAATAACCCTGTGAAGTAAGTGCTGTTATTATTCTTATTTTACAGATGAGAAAAGTGATGCTTGGAGGGATTAAACAACTCACTCAAGGTTATAGAGTTAAAAGGACAGCACATGGGGAGGGGCTGGTCTGTCTGAGCTGACCAGTAAGCCCATGAGAGGACGGCCTTTATGGTCTGTCCAGAAAGCTGCTCCTCTTCACAGGGTGCAGGTTACTCCGGTAACCCTTATAAAGCAATCTCTCCCCAACCTTGACGTCTCTGGCCCTCTCCCCATAATTTCTGTGAATGTCTCCTCTTTGCCCTTCCTATGCACCCCACCCTGAAATTCAGATTCTTCTCATAGCTTCACAAATCAGTTCTGGGATGGATGCAGAGGCTCCTGTTTCCATGGTGATGTGCGGAGGCTGGTACCACACACGCCAAGGGTAGGCGATGCAGAGAATTGGCTCAGGATCCAAAGGAGTCGGCAGTAGCCAGGCTCCGGGAAAAGAGATCGATGAGAAAGCCGAGTCTGAGTGGCTGGACCTCCCTTGGAGCTCCAGAAGGACTTCCACCCCCACCACACCCCTGCCCTCCTCAAACTCCTAATTTGGGTGTAGACCATAGGAGCCCAGGGGAACGGAAGCGGTGGGGGCTTCAAAGCAGAAGCTACCGCCTCTGACTTGTTTGAAAACAAAGCGTAATCTTGATGGGAGAGGCTACCCAGTTGGGGGGCCCCCTCCTCCCCTGGCCCCTCTGCCACACTCTCCTCTGCCTGCTCTGACCTCGTTCTTTGAACCGCGGCCGGGTCGCTGAAGGGGAGCCGGGCGGCCAGCAGGGGGCAGAGTCTCCCTCCGTCAAAGCTTCTGCCGGCCTCCTTCCTCTCTGCTCCCGCCACCCCTGTTCTCACCACGATTATTTTCAGCTGACAGGCTGCAAAGGCGCAGTAGGTGGATTTCAGGACAGAAGAAGGGTTCTGGCAGGGGCTGTGAGCGGCTGATGCTTTAGTCTTTAGACTGTGCGCTCGGCTGGGGAGAGGGAGTGCTTAGGGCCCCGAGTCAGGGGCCGAAGCAAGGACACTTTAACGTCTACTGGCAAAGATTTCCTCTGAGGTTTATCTTGATCCGTTGAAACACCCTAACCCTGAGGAGGAGGCTTAGTCATCCACTCAATAACTGTTTATCGAGTGTCAACGATTATATTCACGGATGGATGCATCCAATCAAATCGAGTGTTTACGAAATGTCCTTAACCTTTCCGGGGGGCAGAGGAGGGGACGTCACATATCCTTTGAGAGTATGATAAAAAAAATACAGACTCTCTCCCAGAAAGAATGCACTGCAAATCTAGAAATGCTGTTGTGTGGTTTGGGGAATCCCATAAACTCCTGGGAGTTCACCCATGGGCCTCAGGACTTAAACTCCTGGTTTACTGTGAGCCCTGTGCTGGGCTTTGAGGGTACAAGACAAATGAGGTACACATATCCCCACCCTGTCTGAGCTTCAGAGGCTAGTGGGAGACACAGATGATTAAAGACACTTTTACATGTTGAGGTATGGGGAAGTCATTATGGTTTATGGGTGAGTTAACTTGAATTTGATGCTAATTAGAACAGCGTGTTTGTGGCCTATCAAACATACATTGTACATCTGCTTTAATTATTAAGGAAAAGGGCACACTGACCAGAAGTAAAAGAATGTCCGTGTTAAAAATAAAGATTAAATATCTCCGTTCCTGAGAACCCAGTGCTGAGTACTGCTTGAATGATAAGACTCCCTTCCCAGGTGCCAAGGCCATACTGACTCACTCTGTACAGTGCCGGTCTGGTTTTTCTTTTGAAACCTTGAGGGAAGATATCCCTGACTCTTTCGATGTTCTTTGTTCTGTGCTGAAAGCTGTGCTTTTCTGAACAGCTCCTCAGAGTTACCTGAGAGGCTGTCTTCCTGGCTGTAATCCTCTGTTTGGCTCAAAGAAAACTTTTTTTCTATTGCTATTATAGATCATTTATTGATTATTTTTCACTGACACAGGACAGTAAAAAAATGCTTAAAATACAGTGAGGAAATTCAGGAGACCCACCAGGACCTAGACCAGGGCCCTTACGGAAAGCTGAGACCTGAAGATGGAGCAGGAGCTGGTCAGGCAAAGGCTTGAGGGAGAACACATTGGGCAGGGAGTTTCCTCTGAGAAGAGGGGACAGCAAACCTGAGATGCCAACAGGAGGCCCGTGCAGCGGGCTCAGAAGTGCCAGGTGGAGAACGCATGAGAAATGGGGCTAGAGGGTGAGTGCCATATGCAGCCCCTGGGATGCGACAGGGAACAGGCAGACAGCTGCTGCTGTCAAGGACACTGGCAAGAAAGCTGGTGGTTCTGCTGTAGAGGGGCGAGTTCAGCACCAGGAGTGAGCAGAGCACGCTGTGGGAGTGTGCAGGAGGAGCTGTATACCCAGTCTTGGGGATCGGCCCTGGGCCCAGGACGTGAGGCTCAGTGATACATATGGTATATATCCAGAATACCCTCAGCCTCTGAAAACAGCCAGAGGATGAGTGGGGAGGGAGCAATCACAAGTGCACCTCGGTTTGACTGCATCCTACTGTTAGGAACACCTTTTATGCTGGGGGTGTAGAGGGCTCAGCCGGAGTGAGCTCAGCTCTGCCTACTTTTTAACTTCAGAGTTAAGGCCAGAAGCAGCCTTGGCTAGAAAAGTGGGTGAGGAGAGACAGCAATAGACCTGCCGTCCCCAGCCCCTGCTATAGGTTTAGGGGTGGAACAGGAAGAGCACCGGATGAGACAGGCAAGCAGGTATTGCAGTGACTTATTGTCAGTGATTTATTTTAACACTCACTCACCTAGGACTTACTGCATGCCAGGCACTGTCCTAAACACTTAATCAATTTTCATTCATAACACTTCTAGGAAATAGGCATGATCTTCAATGTCATTTTACACCTGGGGAAAATGAGGCACAGAGCAGTTAAGTGCCTTGGCAAAATCAACTAGCAAGGGACAAAGCCACCATCGGGACCCAGGCAGTCTGGGCTGTCCACCACTGAGTGAGGCTACCTCTGGAAAGGAAGGCAGTTGCAAGAGCTAAGAATTGAGCCTGGGCCTCCCACACGAGAGCTGAGAATTCTACCAGTCCACCTCCCAAGACACTGATACAGCACTTGAAGACTTGCTCTGCAGGAGGTCCTAGGGCAGTGGGAGGAGCACAGGGAATGGTGAGGCCTTGGACATCTGCTAGACTAAGGCTGAAGAGCCAGGACTGGAGAGGGGCGACAAGCTAAGTAAGAGGGTCAGGGGCAGAGTAAAGTGGACTCTCCTACTGCGGTCCCTGAGCGCCAGCCCCTTCCTCCCTTAGCACTGTCATCTCTAGCCATTCTCCCCTCACTCACGTTTTCATCTTGCTGTTCTTTCCTGCCCCCAGGGTCTTCGTACTTGCTGTGGCCTCTGCCCTGAACCACCCCACCCCCTGCACACAGATACACCCTCCTCATGTTTTCTCAGGCTGATCCCCACTCATCCTTCAGATCTCAGCCTCACTGTGGGTTTTTCAGAGAGGCCATCCTGGATCCCATCTCTGGATTAGGTTATTCTGTTATACTTTCATAGTAGTAACCTATTACTTCCCTTTATAATCTATATTATAATTTGAAGTTATAGATCCAATTGTGCTTGATGCTTCATTCTCCTGTTAGACCACAAGCTTCCTGAGGACAAGCTGCTGCTGCTGCTGCTAAGTCGCAGCAGTCGTGTCCGACTCTGTGCGACCCCATAGACGGCAGCCCACCAGGCTCCTCTGTCCCTGGGATTCTCCAGGCAAGAATACTGGAGTGGGTTGCCATTTCCTTCTCCAATGCATGAAAGTGAAAAGTGAAAAGTGAAAGTGAAGTCACTCAGTCGTTTCCGACCCTTAGCGACCCCATGGACTGTAGCTTGGGATCGCTAAGTTAGCGAGCCCATGGCTCCTCTGTCCATGGGCAAGAGTATTGGAGTGGGTTGCCATTGCCTTCTCCACCTGAGGACAAGGGCCCCACTCTATTCTCCACTTTGAACTTTGCTTATGGACTTCCCTGTTGGCGCAGTGGATAAGAATCTGCCTGCCGATGGACTTGGGCTCGATCCTGGTCTGGGAAGATTCCACATGCAACTAAGAAACTAAGCCTGTGCACCATTTCTACTGAAGCCCAAGTGCCCTATAGCCCATGCTCCGCCACAAGAGAAGCCCCAGCAATGAGAAGCCCATGCAATGCAATGAAGAGTAGCACCCGCTCTCCACAACTAGAGAAAGCCCACACCAAGCAATGAAGACCCAGTGCAGCCCCCCAAAGCACAAACAAAATGAAACCTTGCTCTTGGCATAGTGCTAGACACATATAGACACTCCATAACATTTTGCTAAATGAGTAAAATGAGTATATGAATTTAGAAGGGTTTCAGAGGTCTACTGGTCCAATGCTTGTTTCCCTCTATCACATGCCCAGTAGGCAGTCATTTACTTTCTCTTCGAATATCTCTAAGTGTCAGATAACTCACTACTTCACAAGATGCCCATTCCAGTTTTGAAGAGCTTTAATAGAAAAAAGGGAAAAAAAAAATAGCATCATGATGGTTCAGCAGGTAAAGAATCTGCCTGCAATTTAAGTGACGCAGGAGACTTGGATTCAATCCCTGGGTCAGAAAGATCTCCTGGAGGAGGAAATGGCAACCCACTCCAGTATTCTTGCCTGGAGAATCTCATGGACAGAGGAGGCTGGGGGGCTACAGTCCATGGGGTCACAAAGAGTCAACACGACTAAGCACAGCACAGGTAAAATAATAGTTCTTTGTTATTAAAAAACAAACAAACAGATTCCCTGTTATTTCTTTGTCCTAGTTTGGCCCTCTGGAGCTACATGCAATCAAGACAGTCCTTTAAGCACTTACAGACAGCCATCCTCCTCGCCCCCTCCACCCTCAAGCCTTTGCTGTGCCACCTAAACAGTTCTTTCAGCTTTGGAAGCCTTGGTTTCTTAACCCTCTCCACCCTGGGCTCTTTTCTCAAGAAACACCCACTTTGGTCAGCACTCAGAATGTGGCCTCATTTATGAATTATTAGCCCTTACTCTCAGCCACTTGGCATAGGCGCAGCGGGATGATGGAGGAGAAAGTGAGAAAAGAAAGCTGTTTCTTTCTCTCCGGTGTAAGCAGGGATGTGATTCTCCAGGAAACAATATTATTAATGATGGTTGGGGCCCCAGGCTAGTTCTGAACCAGATGTACGGCTGTCAGCTGCATTCTGGGTCAAGTGGCCTTTCTGGACCCTTTTCTTTGGGGAAAATGTGTTTAGGTTCCAAACAACCAAGTTATATATAAACCCTTTAGATAACCAGCTTACAAATTGGGAACTGCTTCTAGAGCAGTATTTAGGTAACACCGAGTGGGAGAGTGAAGGGACGAGAACAGAGTGGGCTTGTTCAGAAAAGTTTCCAAGAGGTTTTCAAAGCAAAGGCAGGGAAAGTGGAAAGGCACACAGGCTTCAGAGCCAGACAAACTTGAGTTCAAGTCCCAGCTTTGCCATTCCTACTGGGGGAGGCCCAGCTGTGGTCACCTAACTTTCCTTCGGGTTCCTGTGTCTAGAAAGACAATCATTGCAGAGTTGCCTGACAAGTGCTGATGAATGGTAGGTATTGTCATGCTTTCAAAGTGTAAGTCTTTTCCCTTGAGGTGAGGTGTCACGATCCATGACTTACTAAGACCCTGACCCCAATACGCAGCTGGCTCACGTGTTCATGCAGGAACACGAGCTGATTACAGAGGACTGTCCATAAGGAGATGTCCCAAAGCCTGGCGGGGGTAAAGGGGGCTTCAGAAAGAAGTTGGGTGACAAAGGCATTGGGGTCTGAGTGTCCCCCCAAACAGGTGCATCAGCGCACACCGTTTCTGTAGAGGTGTGTGTCTGTGTGGGCCCTGTGAGGCCTGGTGACTGTGCATGCTGGCGTTCTGCCAGTCAGTGGGACTCAGGAGATTCCCCTCCGTCTCTCAGGCTCCATTACTCAGCTCTCGGCAGTCCTGCTCTTATCGCTTAGCTGTCTGCCCTCTGGCCTCTTCCCTTTGTTTACCAGCTTGGCTGGCTTTCTCCTCTGGGAACAAAGGAGGTGTTCAGTTCTGGGCAGTGCCTGGCTCCAGCTCCCCGCCCCCACTCCCTTCCCCTCTCCCCTGGAGCGTTGCCCCCCACTCCCCCTTCCCGTCTCAAGCAGACCCCTTGGTTCTGAGAGGCTCCTTCCCACAGTTCCATGGAGAGACGAGGCTGGACTCCTTGGTCAGCATCCCCCTTTTTCTCACCCTCTAGCCCCCATTCCTGTCCCCGACGAGGCCTCTGAAGCTTCACTTGTATGGGCTGGAGGCAGCTCCTCTCCGCATTGTCTGACCAGGATTTGGAAGCTCTGGTTTCCATAGCAACCCCTGGGCATTTAATTAAGGGAGGAGGCCTTCATCTCTCCTAGTCCGGGCAGTTCCAAATCTTTGCCCAAAAAGGATACCCTGAGGGGGTGAGGGAAAAGCATTGTCCTCCAGTAGAGCACAATTCTGGCTTCGCCACAGCACCCAGTATAGCTTTCCCAGCCCATCCCCTCCCACCTGCCAGCCGTCTCCCCACCACACCAGAGCAGGCTGGGGAAACCTCACAGACCAGCCAGGGCAAACCCCAGGTCCCAGAATAGCAGGGTTCTGGGTCGGGGGAGTAGGTAATTTCTGTAAGCCACCCCCTCTTCTGGCTTTGTTTACTGCACTAGTGGATTGGAGATGGGATGGGGTGGTGAAAAAAGTGTTGTTAGTCAGTTGTGTCTGACTTTGTGACCCCCTGCACAGTAGCCCGCCAGGCTCCTCTGTCCATGGAATTCTCCAGGCAAGAATACTGGAGTGGGTAGCCATTCCCTTCTTCAGGGGATCTTCCCGACCCAGGGATCGACCACAAGTTTCCTGTATCACAGACAGATTCTTTACTGTCTGAGCCACCAGGGAAGCCCCTGGTGGGATGGGATGGGGGTGGGAGCTAATTCAACACTGGCCTTACCATCTAATTGCTCTTTGAAACCCCTGGAATTGAATGTAAAATGTTGTATATAAATTCTTATAAGCTGCAACTCTTGTTGTCTAGTCACTAAGTTGTGACCAACTCTTTGGTGACCCCATGGACTGTAGCCTGCCAGTCTCCTCTGTCCATGGGGTTTCCCAGACAAGAATACTGCAGTGAGTTGCCATTTCCTTCTCCAGGGGATCTTCCCAACCCAGGGATTGAACTCTCATCTCCTGTGTGCTTTCATCAACTCCACAAAGGGATCTGTGATCTCAAAAATTTCCCTACATCTGTCATTTGCTAGCTTGAGACCTTTGGCAAATTACTTAACCTCTCTGTGCCTCTAAATCCTCATCTGTAGAGTAGGGTTCATAATTCTTACTTTGAAAGATGATGAACACTCGGTAAGGGGTTATTCTTGTTACAGTTATTATTACTATGAGAGGGGGCTAAATGGAGGACCCTACCCCTTATTCGTTCCACACCCACAGCCCCTCAAGATGACAGGTCAGCCCTCAGTAGAAGGCTTTCACCTCCTCCTCCCTCCTCCCTGTCCGCCCCACCCCAGACTGCTGGAAAGTGCTCCAGACTCTGATCGGAAGCTGGCAGCTTTCAGGAGCTCGTCATGAGGTGGAATTTCCAAGCTCCAGTAACCAAGTTATCCGGGTTCCTGAAATTCCTGACTCCAATTTCTCAGCTGTTGCTGTGACCACTTTTTCCCATTTCTGGTTAGGTTAGTTTGTGTGTGTGTGTGTGTGTTTCCTTTTCGCTGTATTTTTAGACTTTGGAAAAAATAAACACAGCTCACACACTAGCACCTTCCTGATCTTTCGGATCTTCATAGGCATGGGGGTGAGGGCAATTCTTTCCATGACCGTGACCATTCTTCAACCCTGCCCCACCCCACCCATCCTTACCTTCTGTTGAAAATTTCCAGCCTTATCCCACCCATCTCGCATTACCGCCTCTCCCATCCCCTCAACACTGGTAAATATTGATTGTAATGTGATCCTTCTGGGTCTTACATCCTTTCTATACTTTTGTCTTGTTTCCCTCTTGTTTTCCCACAGTGGGAAGCTTCCCCACTGTGGCATTCTTTTCCCACCCTTCAGAAGAGCCACTCTATTTCTGCGGTTCGGGGCTCGTCCCACTGTGACAGCACCTGATTCAAAGGAGGAGCTGGGGAGTCCAGTGAATCTAGGAACCCACACCCCACCCATTAGGTTTAGGCTTCATCATCAATAAAATAGCACTTACCTAAGGCTCAGTGGGCTTCCCAGATGGCACTAGTGGTAAAGAACCTGACTGCCAATGCGGTAGACATTAGAGACGTGGGTTCGATCCCTGGGTTGGGAAGATCCTCTTGAGAAGGGAATGGCAATCCACTCCAGTATTCTTGCCTGGAGAATTCCATGGACAGAGGAGCCTGGCAGGGGTCACAAAAGAGTCAGACACAATTGAGCGACTAAACAACCAGAGTTGTAGTGAGGTTGAAGTGAAATAATGCAAGGAGAGTACTGAGCTCAGGTGCCTTGCAGGTAGCAAAGGCCTTGATAATGGAGCTGTTATTCACCGGACCTGAGGGTCCTCCAGGACGCAGTGCTGTTTCTCAGGCCTCTTTCATTCAACCCTGTCCCCTGCCCATCAGAGTCCTGAGCTGGACTCACTGCCGCCTGAAGACACAGGTGACGTCCAGAGGTGGTGCAGGTGAGGTGCCGGGGGAGGGCTCAGGGTTTTCTCTTGTGAAGGCAAGAGACAAGGATTTGGATTATCCAGTCTGGAGAAAACTGGAAGAGGGAAGGAAAGGCTTTTAATAATAATAACAGACTTCAGGGCTCTCTGTGTCACATTCTGTTTTCTCTCCCTCAGGGAAGAGGAAGTGTTGGGGTTGGAGCGTCTAGGAACTGGCGAGCAGAAGAATGTCCCAGCTGTGCATGAAACCCTGGCTCAAGAAATTCGAAATCTCTGCCAAGGCTCACAGAGGTTGCCTAAGGTCACAAGGCAGTCGGTGCTGGGCCCTGGACATGGACGCAGACCACAGCCTACTGAACGTGGGCCAAGGCTTTCAACCCACACGCTGTGGCCAAAGGCCCGGAGCCCCAGGGGGTCAGATGGGTTAGCAAACCCAGTGGAGACTCCTGATTTGCTTAAGAGTCCCATCCCCAGGAAGTGGTGGAAAGAACACAAGGTAATGCAATATTGCCACCCCCATTTCAGAAAAAGCAAAGCTCAGTGAAAGATGGAGTAATTCACCCAGTTCACATAACTGGGAATGGCTGGCACCAGGATTCGAACCCGGGCCGCATGATCTGAGCCTGGGCTCTCTACCTGTGCGGCCTCTGGATGTGTGGAGTCTGGTTCTCAAGCTAGCAGGGCTGACTCCGGAGTGGAGATGCTAATGAAGTCCCGTAGCACGTTCTTGGACCCTCGGAGGACTGAGGACTGAGTGAGACAGTGCAGGTGGAGCCCAGCACACAGGAGAGCCGCCACGGCTGTCCTCTATGTCTGGCTGGCTTCGGGTCTGCCTTTCTGCTATTTGCTCTCTGCCGGGGTTTATGCCCTTGGCCTTCACTAACCTGGAAGCAAATATCTATCCTTCCTCCGTGTTTGTCCTCCATCAGTAAACAGGACTGTGGGTTAAGGGGTGACTGCCTGACCCTCACAGTCCCACCCACTGCCAGACTCTGGTTGTCTGGGGCGCATCCCCTGGTGTGCCCTGGAAGACTGGACTGGGGGTGAGCCGGCAAACTCCCAGAGATCAAGTCCAGCCTCACATTTTGTATAAGGATGCTGAGGCCCAGAGAGAGAAAGTCTGGGTCAGGGTCATTCCTTCCATCTGTCCACATTCACTGAGCCCCTGCTGGGTTCCAGATACCGTTCTAGACATTGGGGATATGGCAGGAAATGGTACTGAAAAGACCCCACCAAGAGGCAACGTAAGAGACGCAGGTTCAATTCCTGGGTCAGGAAGGTCCCCTGGAGGAGGGCATGGCAACCCACTCCAGTATTCTTGCCTGGAGAATCCCACGGACAGAGGAGCCTGGCAGGCTGCAGCCCATAGGCTCACAAAGAGTTGAATAGGACCGCAGCGGCTCAGCAAGCACACGTGTGAGTCTGCCTTACCAGAGTGGAGGAGAAAGACAACAAAAATAGGTACACAAAAAACACATGCCAGAAAAAGATCGTGGTGATCAATGCCAGAGAACATGAAAGGGAATTGTCAAGTGGTTACTTCAGTCAAGGTGAGTTCTCTGGGCAGATGACACTAAAACCCCAGATCTAAGGGATGAAGGGATACCAGTGGGGACCATCAAGGAGCAGGGTGCTCCGGAAGAGGGAATGCAGCTAAAGGCTCCCAGGTACAAGCAGAGTACATGGTACTTAGTAAAGGTGACTGTTTGGGGAACTTTAATGTTCTTTTTTTTCCCCCCAGGAACTTTAATTTCATAGGGAGCTGTCATGCTGGGGGAAGTCTAAGGGAGGAAAGGCACTCAGGAACATGGGAGTGAGCTTGGAAATGATGTGAAGGCTGAGCCACACATATTCCCTTTCCAGTTTCCCAGGTCCGGCCACTTCCTCATCTGCTAGTGTAGTATGAATGTGTGTGTGTGTGCGATAAATATATATTTATATGTAACTGTATGTGTAGATAAAGTGTGAACATGTCTATGTTTTGGGCTGTGATGTAACGTGTTTCTTTTTTAAAAGTGTTTATTATTATTATTATTTATTTGGCTGTGCTGGATTTTAGTTGGGGCTTCCCTGATGGCTCAGGTGGTAAATAATCTGCCTGCAACTCAGGAGACCCCGGCTCGATCTCTGAGTTGGGAAGATCCCGTTAGTTGTATATGGTGTTTTCAATTTTCGCTGCAGCAGGCAAACGCTTAGTTGCAGCACGTGGGATCTAGTTCCCTGACCAGGGATTGAACCCGTGTCCCCTGCATTGGGAACATGGATTCTTAGCCACTGGACCACCAGAAAAATCCCCGTAACAAATTTCTGACTATGACTTGTGATAGAAAATTTGAGATCCCTGATTGGAGGAAGCAAAGGTTCAGCATGGCTGGAGCACAGTGGGAGAGGGGAAGAATACAAGGGCAAGACAGGTCATGTATGGTTCTAAAAGAAACTGGATGTTATTCAAAATGAACCTGACCCCATAATACTTAAGCAGAGAATGGACATGACCCATGTAGTTTCTTGGTTTCGTTTTTAATCTTGCCTTTTAGAAATAGATAAACTGAATCTCCTTATAGTTACTTTTTCCACCAAAACGGATTTGCCTTGCTTTTGCTGGCAAGAAATTGGGTTGAGGGGAGGCAGAGGAAAGTTATACTTTCTGTCCACCTTGCCAGATCAAGAAGGACCTTCTGAAGGGACCCAGGAGAGGGGACACACAAAGATCCCCGGGAGGCTGTAATGAAGGGTGGCAGAAGGAGGCCCAGAGAGGGTAGAGGAGGGTGGGGGAGTTGCTACACTAGCGGATGAGGAAGTGGCTGGACCTGGGAAACTGGAAAGGGGATATGTGTGGCTCAGTGTTCTCATCACTTCCCAGCTCACTCCCATGTTCCTGAGCACCTCTCCTTCCTTAGACTTCCCCCAGCGTGACGGCCCCTAGCACCTTGGCCCTGACCAAGCCTTGGTGGTGGCGAAAGAAGGCAGGAAGCCCTACCTGCTGCGGTCTAACCAGGGTCCTCTGATTCAGGTACCTGTTTCAGGAACGGTGGCTACACTCGAGCCACACACTGCTCCTCTGTCCCCCACTTCCAGCCCACAGCTCCGGCCAGACCAGGCAGAACAAGGTTTCCCCAGGACCACTGTCTTTACTGGGTCCCTGTTTCCCTTCCTGCCCCATCCTCAGCCATCTTTTCCCTCCTAATTCTTAGTCTAGTTCAGGTAGCTTTTATTTCTGTCTCTTCCTGTATAGGCCTTTACACACACACACACACACACACACACACATGCATTCACTGGTCCTCTTTTTCCATCTCTTGCTTCCACATCATCCCAATTCCCTAGATCATTCCCTATATACTACCCACCTCTCAGCATCTTATTCTTATTTTAACCATAGCTCAATGCTACTTCCTCTAGGAAGTTTTCCAAGAAAATTCTCCATTTTCCTTTTGTTTATGCTTCTAATCGCTCACTAGACTCATACAACACTCAGCTCTCGGGAAGAGGAGCAGAAGAGCCCAAGAAAGAGAAAAGCCGCAGGAATGGGCTTGGCCTTCACAGCTAATCTTTGGTTTTCTCCTATGGAATATAACACTTTCACAGAATATCAACATCAAGCAAGGCTACCCAATGACCTAAATAGATCAAGAACAAGACCTCGCTGTAGTCACATCCAAACACAGACAAAAACAAGAAATTGTCCAAGCCATGAAAATGAGCAAATATCCCCCTGTTCTAGCTCATATGAGTGGTTGCTGCTCCTTTACCAGTCACAGTGTTAGTCTTGCTTCATTCTTATTTACTAAGGTACCACTATGGTTTAGAACTGAGAAGGTAGGGACTTCCCTGGCAGTCCAGAGGTTAAGACTCTGTGCTTCCACTGCAGGGGGTATGAGTCAGGTCCCTGGTTGGGGAACTAAGATCCTCCATGCCAGTGCGGCACAGCCAAAAAAATAGAACCGGAAAAAAAAAAAAAAAAAAGGTACCCAATTGTAGAATCCACCAGCTTCCTGACAACCTCTAACCCAGGGCAACCTCGCTTCCCTGCTGCTACTGCTGCTGCTGCTAAGTCACTTCAGTTGTGTCTGACTCTGTGCGTCCCCATAGACGGCAGCCCACCAGGCTCCCCTATTCCTGGGATTCTCCAGGCAAGAACACTGGAGTAGGTTGCCATTTCCTTCTCCAATGCATGAAAGTGAAAAGTGAAAGTGAAGTCGTTCAGTCGAGTCCGACTCCTTGGACCCCATGGACTGCAGCCTACCAGGCTCCTCCGTCCATGGGATTCTCCAGGCAAGAGTACTGGAGTGGGGTGCCATTGCCTTCTCCGCTGCTTCCCTGACCTCTCCCCAAATCTGCAAATTTAAGTCCAAATCCTAAGCCTTTTCCTGGATGCCCCACAGTTGGTGTGTGTTCTCCTTGATGAAATGAGTTCACAAACCCAATTTTGTTTGACTATAAGTGTCTGCTGGTAGTCTTCGGCTGGAGGGCACTGACGATCAAGAAAAAACATACAAGTATACTTGTGCGTATTTTTTAAAACTCTGAACTCCTACGTTTTGGTTTTTAAGTGTATTTTATGATATTTTAGTACCACATTCCCTTTCCTAATTATGTTCTCAGGCAAACTGCCCCACCCCCTGAATCATCTGCTTCAGCTGGTTACATTGATTCTTCAGTCCTTGGGCGAGCTGAGCATCTTCCTGCATCTCTCCTCTCCAGTCTTTTTTAAAAAAATAATGTTTGTCTGTTTATGTATTTGACTACCTTGGGTCTTAGTTGCAGCTCTCGGTAGCACTTGCTTCAGTAGTCACAGCGCTCTAGTTTAGTTGCTTCACAGCATATGGGTATGTTAGTTTCCAGAGCAGGGATCGAACCCACGTCCTCTGCATTGTCAGGAGGACTCTTCACCACTGGAGCAGGGAAGTCTTGCCGTCTCCAGTCTTGTATTAAAATTGAGGCCCAGGAGAAACCACTCTCTTAGATGAGGCTTCCAAGATCACCTAACCAGATGTGACCTCTCCCTTCTTAGCACTCCTACTGCGCTTGTTTCAGTTACCTGCCAGGCTCTTGTTTTATCTCCTCCTCATAGGCTGTAAACTCCATGAAGATGGGGACTGAGTCTTACAATCTTGTTTAGCACTCTAGTGAGTGCTCCAGCTACAAGGCCCCGTCAAAGGGTCAGGTGTTCCCATGGCTAGGAGCCAGGGATCCCTGAGATCATGAGAAGTTATGGTTTAGAACTGAGAAGTGGAGCGCCTGAGTCATATTAAGGAGGGGTGAGTGGGCCTTGCCTTCTAGACTCCTGGGGGACACAGGTGGCAGTGTCCCTGGGAGCTCTTTGTAAGGATCCCTAGGGCAGAGAAAGTCCTGGGTTTGTGTACTCTGTGCTAAGAGTCAGAGTGGATTTGAATTTGCTACCACCCTGAACACCTTGGTGTATTATGTCACTGTCCTAAATAAGGACCTTATCAGAGTAATCAGAGTCAAAAAAAGATAGGACAGTCCTGAGCTTTGAAGATGTGGTACACACACACACACACACACACACGCACACGATATCCAGGCTAGTGGCTTTTAAATTGTGTTTCCTGGAGTTTGTCCCCTAGAAGTACCCTGGGAAGCTGAGTCAGTCCCATCCCAAGTCCCTAATTCTGATTTAACCACTGGAGTTTTGCTTTTCATCTTTTTGTGTTTGGGGATACTGCATGAGATGTAATTTGTAAAAGTGTTTAATATATGTTAACAATACCATGGAGATGCAATCAGCAAAATCCAGAATATGGAAGACACTAGAATAAACAATGCGGTTTCTTCATCAGGTAAACTATAGGGGAAAAAAAGGAAATGGAACCTATGAAATAAAAGATGCTTAAGAGCCATATCAATGAAATTCAGTGAGTGGACTTTGTTTAGATTCCAATTTAACTAAATCAATGAATGACACAATGGGGGAAATTTTAGCACTGACTGACTATTTGGCGATTTTTAAGGAATTATTTATTTTTAGTGGGAATAATGGTATTTTGATTATGTTAATGAAGAATCTTTTTATTTTTCAGATAAGTACTGAAATCTCTATGGATTAAATGATATGACATCCAAAATTTGTCTTACAGTTGTCCAGTGAGGAGGTGTATGGGGAGAAGCTGGGTGGGGGTAGAGATGAAGTAGGGTTGTGTAGATGATTGTTGGAGGTGGGTGATGGTTACAAATGGGTTCGTTGTATTTTTGTATTTCTTTAAATGTTTGAACATCTCCACACAATAAGTTTTTTTTTAAGGAAAAAAAACAAGTTAAAGGAGATTGTAAAGAAAATTTGAAATTATAAACTTACTTATTTATTTTTTAAGTAACCGCTTTGGACTTCCCTGGTGGCTCAGTGGTAAAGAATCTACCTGCCAACGCAGGAGACATGGGTTCCAGCCCCGGGCTGGGAAGATCCTACATGCCGAGGAGCAGCTGAGCCCGTGACCACAGCTACTGAGCCTGCGCTCTAGAGCCCGTGCTCCGAAACGAGGCAAGTCACTGCAATAAGAAGCCTGCTCACCGCAACTAAAGAGCAGCTTGCACAGCAACAGAGACCCAGCACGGCCAAAAATAAATAAATAAATAAAATGTCAGAAAAAGTAACAGCTTTATCAAGATTTAATTCACATATCATACAACTCACCAATTTAAACAATTCAGTGGTTTTTAGTATATTCACCGAGTTGTACAACCATCACCATGATCAAGTTTAGACGAGTTTTGTCACCTCAAAAAGAAACCTCGCACCTATTAGCAGACATTCTACATTCCCCCACAGCCTTTACAGCCCTGCTGCTGCTGCTGCTAAGTCGATTCAGTCGTGTCCGACTCTGTGCGACCCCATAGACGGCAGCCAACCAGGCTTCCCGTCCCTGGGATTCTCCAGGCAAGAACACTGGAGTGGGCTGCCATTTCCTTCTCCAAGCCCTAGACAACTACTAATCTCCTTTCTGTTGTCTTTGGATTTGTTTTGGATGCTTCATAAAAGTGAAATCATATAATATATGGCCTTTTGTGACTAGCTTCTTTCACCTTAGGATAATGTTTTCAAGTATAACCTTGTTTTAAATTTTCATGCTCTTATAGGAGGGCTTCCTTGGTGGTTCAGGGGTAAAGAATCTGCCTGCCAATGCAGGAGACCTGGATTTGAGTCTTGGGTCAGGAAGATCCCCTGGAGAAGGGAATGGCAACCCACTCCAATATTCTTGCCTGGAGAGTTCCACAGACAGAGGAGCCTGGCGGGCTACAGTCCACGTGGTTGCAAAGAGTCAGTCTTATAGGAAAAAACAACCTTGTACAATTATTACTCTGGCTTTGGATTTTTAAATAAAGATACATGGAAGAGGTTTAAACAAACTTGGGGGAGGTAGTCTAACTGCTAAAAAAAAAAAAAAGAAAGGCTAAAAACCCCTTCATTAGTCCAAACCTCTCACCTCACATTCAAGGAACTAGGGGCCCAGAGAGACTAACCCAAACACACATAGCTTGTTAAGGACAGAGCTGGTCCAACATTCAGACCAGCTAAATTTTGGTTCCATCCTCCTTTCATGTTGCCACACTGCCTTCTGAACACACACACACCCTACATTTCCCACCATAATTCATAAACATGTGACCCACAAAATATCTTCAGAGACACATCTTGACAAGGTGAAGGGACCTAGAGAAGAAGTCTGGAGAGCTCTCCCTTCTGCTCAAGGTCAGTTTTACTTCAGCCCTGATCCTCAGGAGGCCCCATGATGGGGGCTGCTCCATCTCACAGCTCAGGCTTTCTGCTTTCCTCCCCTGAAATGCAGCCGCTCAGGGAAGAAGCAGTGTTAGCACCAGTTCCCAGAATTTCTATCTCAGTGGACCTCAGGAGTGGCAATCTTGTTAGAATTAGAGGAAGTTGTTTGCATAGCAAGAACAGTTTTTACTTATTTGAATATTATTTGGAGTGCCTTGGGAGGGGGTCCGTGTAGGGGGAGGCTGGGAGAGAACATGGGGAGAGAGAGGGATAAAGCCTTTGGGGCTGCCATTGGAGGGAACCCAGTTAAGGGTTAAGAGGCTGTATGGGAACCCTACTGGTGCTTCCAGAACTGAGTTCGGATGAGATGGAGGGAGGGAGACACCAGGAAAAAGTCATGCTGAGGGAGAGGACTCTAGGCTGAGGCAGTCTGTAATCTTACAGCTGTTCCTGGAACACTCTCAAACCATGTTTATGGGCAGCTCAGAGAGGCTGTCAGGCTGCTACAAAAGGGCAGAAAGAGGACAAATTCTATAGACAGAACATTATCTTAGGGCTGAGGATGAGACCTGGGGAATGGTAGGGGAAAAGAAGGTTCCAGAGAGCCTGCCTGGGAGAGGAGGGTAACCAGCCAATGGTATCACCTGGTAACTGTCTTTCTACCCTGGAGATTCCCTGAAGTGATCCCTGATCCCTGGAAGGGGGGCCTTAGGGCAGAGGACAGTGCAGGACTTAGCCCCAAGACCCTCAGCCAGGCAACTTGGACTAGACACAGGAGACCTAGGTTTGATCCCTAGGTGGGGAAGATCCCCTGGAGAAGGGAGTACTACCAACCCCAGTATTCTTACCTGGGAATTCCATGGACAGAAGAGCCTGTCTGGCTACAGTCCGTGGAGTCCGGGAGGTCCCAAAGAGTTGGACACGACTGATTGACCAACATTGTTGGGGCTTCCCAGGTGGTGCTAGTGATAAAGAAGCCGCCTGCCAATGCAGGAGAGATAAGAGATGTAGTTTCAATCCCTAGGTCAGGAAGATCCCCTAGAGGAAGGCATGGCAGCCCACTCCAGTATTCTTGCCTGGAGAACACTATGGACAGAGGAGTTTGGTGGGCTACAGTCCATAGTATTGCAGAGTCAGACACTGAAGACTGAAGCTGCTTAGCATGCACACACATTGATTAGGCCACAGTCTCAAAATACTCTCCATTCTCCTGTCTATAGAGGGCGTTGGCAATCCTGTCCCTTTGGGACCAGAGAAGATTTTAAACATCGTGTGTAACAGGGAATACACCCCGCTCCCCTGCCCCAGTGGGGCAGCAGTGATGGCAAGTCAGAGTAAAGCTCAAAGGGAATAGGGCTCCGGCTGTGCTCCAGAGGCACAAGGTGAAGGGACCTAGAGAAGAAGTCTGGAGTGCTCCGCTTTTGCCCAGGGTCAGTCTCACTTCAATCCCTGATCCCCCAGGAGGCCTGATCTAGACTGTTTTGGTTCCTGAATAATCAGTAGGTTATTCAAGCTGGTTCTGTCTAGTGGAGAGGCGGTAACATGAAAGGCTCTCAGGGCCAAGGGCTGGCAGGCAGTTACGCAGCTCATCTCAACCTCATTTTGCCCTTCAGTTTCCGAATCCCAAAGTCCCAGGCCCAGTCTTCTAGTCTGGACTTCAACCAGCTGACACACGCAGTACAGCAGCGTCAGTAGGTGTCAACCTGAAACTGGACCTGTGCCTGATTCATCCAGGAAGCTGAACCCAAGAGGTAGAACAAACACCCCTAAAGCAGCTCCTGCCAGGCCTGGGGTGAGAGGTTGTTTGGCCAAACAGACAGCAACTTTGTTTGTTTTGCCCTTTTCATGCCCCTCCCCACTTGCCAGACTCCCTCATTCCTGTCTCTGTGCCCATCTCTGGGTCAGAAGCTCTGTGGGTTTTTTCCGGATGACGCAAGAAGGTTGTTTAATTTATGTACTTTTTAGTGAAGGTGATTTCTGAGGAAGAGACTTGGGTGTTGAAAGGGGTCCAACCGAGTTGATAAGGGGGTCCAGCAGGAGCTTCTGTGAAGAGAAGCCAGAAGTGGGAAGTGGTCCGAGTGAGGATTAGATGGAACAAAGGGGCCAGAGATTTCTGGGACCACCCCTTCCCCAGGGAAGTGCCACCAGTCTACAATTTAGGCAAGTCCTGTTCTCCTGGGACAACTCCAGCTTGACTTCACTATCCACATTCTTGGCTAGTTTGTTGGTTTTGACACTAATTGGTGGACACTCAAGACCATTAAAATTTGGTTGATTTCCCCCCACCCCAATCCCGATACAAACGCAAAACAACGTGGGAATTCCCTTTCAGAGGAAGCAAGAAACGGTGCAGCTTTAAGAGAAAGGGAAGGGAAGAAGAGGGTTCTGACTCAGATCCTCCTGCCATTGGCTGCTAGAGGGGATCCCACTTCAGGGATTGGCTGTGACAGAGTCCGCCTTCTCTTGTGATTGGCTCAGCCAGGGCAATATAAGGTAGCCGTACTGGCCTCTTTCTCAGTTGGAGAGAGGCAGGGAATCCGGGTGGTAGTGTTCTGAGACGCACGTGGCGTAACCCCTCTCCAAGTCCAGGTCCCGCGGAGGCTGCAGCCATGAAGGAGAGACGGGCCCCCCAGCCAGTCGTGGCCAGATGTAAGCTCGTTCTGGTGGGCGATGTGCAATGTGGGAAGACAGCAATGTTACAGGTGTTGGCGAAGGACTGCTATCCCGAGGTGAGTTGCTCGCCCGCCCGCTGGCCACCTTTCCTCTTGACCGCCTCCTGCTGCGGGTAGATTGCCACCTGCCCAGGGGAGCTGTTTCATCCCACCCCACCCTCCCCATCCTCAGCCGCTTTCTGGCTGGAGGACCGCCCTGCCTTAGCTTCCCCTGAGACCTGTTCCACTTCTGCCGCCCAGCTGGCTCCTCCTCACCTCTTCACCCATAGGTCCCTGATCAAATCCCCTCCTACCTCTCTCCATCCTGGAGTCTGCTCTTGGGAGAGGGAACTGGAGGCATTTGAGAGTCAGGGGTTTCTTCTTGACGTAATACCTGCCGTCCCTTCACCCATTCTGTGCGCTTGTCCCCAGGCAGGCTTCTGCCGCCCTGCTGGTCCAAGGGACCTGTGGGGAAAAAAAGAGCTAGAATTGATTTGTGGCTCTGAAATTTGGAGACAGGCAAATCTGGGGACAAGAGGAATCCGTGTGTGTGTGTGTGTGTGTGTGTGTGTGTGTGTGGTGTCTCCCTGACCGTCTAGGATATGGGGAGATTGTCCCTGGCAGGAAGTCTTTTACATTTCTCACTTTGATGGAGCAGAGTGCCTGAGCCTCTACACCCCCTCTCCTGTCCCATGTGGTCCCTCCTGCCCCAGGTATCCTCTCCTTTCTTGCCACGTTAGTGTCTCACTAGGGCGAGTGGCTTCTTTGTGTAGCCAGCACCAACTGGAGGGTTCTGAGGGTTGGTACGTCCAAGGTGTGAATAGTTCTTCTCTTTTCACAGACGTATGTGCCCACTGTGTTTGAGAATTACACAGCCTGCTTGGAGACAGAGGAACAGAGAGTGGAGCTCAGTCTCTGGGACACTTCAGGTAAGACTGCTGGCCCCAAGTGCCCCTTTCCCACCCCCCACTGGTCTGTTGCAGTTGCTGTCTCTTAGAAATTGTTTTTCTCTCTGACGGGGAGAAGGAGTATGGTGCTTGCCCGTAAACTGAAAGAAAGAGACCTGAAGATTCTTTGGTGGGGGTGGGGCTTGGCTAACTCGGTTGGCTTATCCAGGGGTGCAGAATGGATGAACCCCAGAAGCTATCACTTCTCTTGGTCTGGCTCCATCCTTTAGAGAGCTGGAATGGGGAGGCGAATGGACCCCAGAAGACTACTGGAGGAGGCAGTTAGGGCTTCTGCATTTCCACACTCTGCCACCCAACACACGCACTCACAGCCTTTACTGCCCCAGAGCAAAGCCAAATAAAAGGCAGGAGGCAGTGGTGGTTGTGGCAGGGAGACAAGTCTGTTTTGGGGGAAATGTTGCTCCTGACTCAGTTTTCTCTTCTGCATTTCATCTCTGGCCCCTGCTGCCTGCCTGCCTGCCGCAGCTCAGCCCCACTGTCATACTCTGCGGCTGAGGGATGAAGCGATGCATCGTCAGTGTTTTGGAGGGTGGGGGCTCAATATGGGTCACTGTCATGTTGTACGTAGCAGGGGGGTGTTGGCTCTGACTAGGCTGAGGTAGAAGATGCTCTATCTTTCTGGAACGTGGAAAGCAATGTTTTAAGTCTCTCATCCCTAAACCTTCAGTGCTAGGCTATCCTTTGCTTTTCACTCTGACCCCCTTTCCATCATCTCTTTACCCCAGCCCTTTTAAAATAGACTGAGCTCAGAATCATAATTAAGGACTGAAAGCCAGAAATATGAGAAAGAAAATAAAATCCATTTCTCTTCAAAAATGCTGAGTTTAAAGAGGAACTATAAATCACTAGGGGTTTCCTGTTACATATAAATATGCCATCCTACTCCTCCAAAGATCTATTATTCCCATGATCCAATTTTGAGGATTGGAAAGACTGGAGGTAGGATATGGGTAATCAGAAAATGAGACACCCCCTTGCTCCCCACTTCCCAAACCAGGACAGAAATTCCTCCACCTGGTATGCTTCCCTCTGTTGCAGTTCCAGGGGTTGGGAGCCAGGATTCTGATTATCCAGACTGTGCTATGCTGGCTGGATTGAGCTGGAATGCAGCTTGGCTGCATGATATATGGTTTTTCATCTGCTGTACTCTGCCCACCTCTCAATCTTCCTAGAATCTTCCTGCAGCTCGTCTCTTTTCACTACCACTGCCCCCAAAGAGCCTCTCCCCCTCCTCCCACAGTCAGAATGCAGTCCTTGAATCCCAATTCAGATAATGGAAAATCAGCAAGGTGGTCACTATTCCCTGTGCCGCATCCCCACCCCCCAAGTTCCAAAAGGATGCCGGCTGTCCTTCAGCCTCAAACTCCCTCTTTCAAATGAGATGCCCGTAAGGAAGGAGGAATGGCAGGGGTGTGTGGGATGGGGCTTCCCAGCACTGGGGCCATTATTCACTTGCTGGTCTTAGGGGAGGGGGATCGCTTAGAGCCAGAAAGGAGGCCTCCTCTCCTTCTCCTTCCCCAGTGCTGCAGTGTTCCTTTTGCTCAGTGATACTGTGATGAGACCCCACTTCATCCCTCTGAGAGGGATGGGGGCTGATTACTGAAGGAGCAGGCAGTTATCCCAACTCCCCTCTACTCCCTTTTTTTGAACAACCAACCCCCTGCCTCAGCTTGGATTCCCCCCAGTTTCCATGGCGATTGCGGTTCAGGGAGAGGGGCTGCTTGCTATTCTGAGCACGGATTGTCTGGGTTCCAAAGCTGCTACTGTTCCTTCTCCAGGGTGGAGGGGGGCAGGTTCAACCCCCAGCCTTCTCCCACATTGGACCACCTGGGTCTTCACTGCCTACTCCCCTCCCAGCAATGGACCCTTATTTGAGAGCCTCTAAATCCCAGCTGTTGGTGCTGCTGTCTTTGAGAATGCTTCCCTGAGATCTTGGGACAGGGGGCTGCAGCTTTCCTTTTGCCCTTTCCAGTGTAAGCTGATTTGGGTGGGAGGACCAGTGGGACCCTGAATTCCTGATGCTCTCCTTCCCCTGCCTGCCTCCTAGAGTTCTGACCCCATGGCAAAGAAGCAGGGCAGCCAGTTATATAACAGGCAGATGTGTTTCTTCACTGGGGAGACCCTGGAGCAGAAGCCAGGAGCAGAGGTTGGACAGCAGGCAGACTCTAGAAAAGAGACCTTAAACAAGGCCTGGTCTCTCTGCATGAGTAGGAGCCACTTCCCCAGGGACTCGGAAAACTGGTGGACCTTCAATGAAGCCCACTGTAGGAGACCCAGACAGGGCCCAATTATACTTCACCTCCCTTTTATTTTGCCCCCTTTCCCTTTTTCAGGATTAAGGAAGATGACCTTGCACTGTCTCTTGGCAGGTGGTCAGGTCCCAAGCTTCCCATTGCAGCACGTTCCCCTGGGAGATAGGTGGGGCCCTCTCCCTTAAGGGACCAAGCGTGGTGTTCCCAGTGCTCTTTGGGTTTAGGCCTCTAGGGGAGGGAAAGTGCCATGATTTACTATCAGCTCTCTCTCCCCGCTACCAGGGTCTCCCTACTATGACAATGTCCGTCCACTCTGCTACAGTGACTCGGACGCAGTATTATTGTGCTTTGATATCAGCCGTCCAGAGACTGTGGACAGTGCACTCAAGAAGGTAAGACTGAATGAATTCTACCATCTCTAGCTCAGCTTGAGAACAAAAAGGAATCTTGGGACCTTGTCATCTAATCCCTCTTGTGTAGGAAGAAATTGAGGCCAGGGAAGGAAGAGATTTGCCCAAGGCCACACCATTAGCTACAGTTCTGGGGCCAGAGGGGCTTCCCAGGTGGTTCAGTGGTAAAGAATCCGCCTACCAATGCAGGGGCATGGGTTCAATTCCTGGATCGGGAAGATTCCCTGGAGGAGGACATGGCAACCCACTCCAGTATTCTTGACTGGACAGTCCCACTGACATAGGAGCCTGGCAGGCTACAGTCCATGGGGTCGCAAAGAGTTAGACACAACTGAGCAACTAAACACTGGGACTAAACCCAGATCTCCAGTCCCTCTTCATCCTGCCTTTGCCCCTATCCTGCACTGATCTGCCAGAGGCCCAGCAGGGGAGGGTGGTGCTGGAGACTCAGGAAGTGAGGGTTGAGAGTAGGGAACTTTCTGGTGATATGGTTTGAGGGTTGGAGAAGGGGCCTTTGGGTGGCAGCTTTACAGACCTTGATCCCAGGCCTTCTGGGACTTAGCCAGGCAGGCCCGAGCTGAACTGTTGGTAGGAAATGCCTCAGTCATGGTAGTAAGGTCTACCCATACTGAGGAGTCCCAGGAAGCCTTGTGGAACTAGCCCAGTTTCCCAGAAGACTCTGGGATTATCTCCTTCCCTTGGAAAGAGACTGGTTGGCTTCTTCTTGGCTTTTTGGACTTATGCAGCCCTTTGGGTTGAGGGGGTGGACCCATGCCCCATATGCTTGGCGGAGAGTGAGAGATTTGTCCCTGTGCTCTCTTTGGAGACTGGGCCATTGAATTTGGGGACAGGCTCTTGGGTCAGCACTCCTGTGGCCCCAAAGGCCTCATGGGCAGGAAGATGATGTAATTAGTGCAGTGGCGATGCTGTGACTCACAGGGAGGGCTGGGCTGGGGATAAGCGGAATGGTGTATGTGATGTTGCCAACTGGGTTCCTCCGGGTGTCCGTCAGCCACTGACTCTCCTTCCTTCCTCCTTCCTATCTTCTTGCACGGCTCTTCAGTGGAGGACGGAAATCCTTGACTATTGTCCCAGCACCCGTGTCTTGCTTATTGGTTGTAAAACCGACCTGAGAACAGACCTGAGCACTCTGATGGAGCTGTCACACCAAAAGCAGGCACCCATCTCTTATGAGCAGGTAGGGGTGTGTGTGTGTGTGTGTGTGTGCACGCGTGCCCATGTGTGGGCTGGGAGTTGAGCTGGGGAAGGCTACAGGAGAGGGCTTGGAAAATGGCTCTTGCTCACACTCTTTCACTATAGCAAGAGAGAATTGGTATTCTGGGGGGCCATCTATAATCAGCAAACTAGTTACCTGGATAGAGGTAATGGATGCCAATTTGCTCAGATTCATACTTCCCAGGTGGCGCTAGTGGTAAAGAACCTGCCTGCCAGTGCAGGAGACATAAGTGATATGGGTTCCATCCCTGAGTCAGGAAGATCCCCTGGAGGAGGGCATGGCTAACCCACTCCAGTGTTCTTGCCTGCTGAACCCTATGGACAGAGGAGCCTGGTGGGCTACAATCCAGAGTTGCACAGGGTTGGACATGTCTGAAGTGACTTAGCATGCACGCAGGCACATACTATAGTTTTTCAGGTGACCCATTCCTTTGTGTGTCAGTGTTTCTCAGGTGGTTTTTTGTGTGTATATGTGGACCACCTTCATTAGAATCACTAGAGGTGTTTGTTAGAATTCCTGACTCCTTATCTGCAGAGTCATTCTTGGAGAAAAGTATGCAGTTACATTATAAATTAAGTCCCTGGATAATTTCTTATGCACATGGGAAGGTAAAGATCATTTCTTTAAACCAGTCTTTCACATTAGAATCATCTGAGTTCTTAAAAATACTAATTCCTAGGTCTACCCCCAGAAATTCTGATTTACTTGTTCTGGCATCAGTATGGTTTAAAAATGTTCCAGATGACTTTAAGGTTCAGTCAGGCTTCACCGTCAGAAAATAATCAGTAGAGGGTGGTGGTGGGAGCCTGGCAGTTGGGTCCCTTGGAGCAGCCCTGGGGAGGACCACTACCCTGAGAAACCAGGGTTTCAGAGCCATTTTGGATCACTGCATGGATGACCTCACTCCCCCTGCAGGGCTGTGCCATTGCCAAGCAGCTGGGTGCAGAAATATACCTGGAAGGCTCGGCTTTCACGTCAGAGAAGAGTATCCACAGCATCTTCCGGACAGCGTCCATGGTGTGTCTGAACAAACCCAGCCCAATGCCCCCGAAGAGCCCTGTCCGAAGCCTCTCCAAGCGACTGCTCCACCTCCCCAGCCGTTCTGAACTCATCTCTTCCACCTTCAAGAAGGAAAAGGCCAAAAGCTGTTCCATTATGTGAAGTGGGGGTTGGAGAGGGGAGACAACCTCCCACTTCCTCCCTTGGGTTGCAGAGGCACGGGGAGAGGGAGGAGGAGACAATTTAGGACTCTGGGCATGAGATTTTCAGATGGCCATGGTGAGGGCTCAGAAAGAGACAGGAACGAGACAAGGAAAGAGCCAGGCCCGGCTTGAGGACCTGACACTGAGAAAGAACCATCACACCCCAAGCCAGGCACTAGGTGGTGGAGGGGGCGGCTGCCCCAGTGCCCTCTGCTCCAGTGGCAGAAAAGGTGTGGGGGTTTGGGGGGCATGCTGGCCTCACAGCTTTGGTTGGGGGCCTACAGGAGCCTCACTTCAGCATCATGCCTCTTCCACACAGCGTTTCCATGCAGGCCAGGGGATGGGAGGGGTCCCTGAGCCCTTCCCTTCCCCTCTGAGGAGGCTGCAGAGGAGTGGAGAGTGGGGAAGCCAAGGGGCAGCTCCCTTGGGAGCTGAGCCCAGGTGCTTCATAACTGGTAACTGAAATCAGAAGGCAGGAGCTGGTCAGAGCCACTGAGAAGGAAACCTCATCTTTGCATAGCCCATGCCTCATGGAGAGGTGACATCATACATTCGCATGCTTCTCACCTGAGTCCCCAGGGTCCAAGGGAGAAGCCCCAGACCCCCTTCTCTTGCAGTGTGGGGGTGGTGGTGCTGCAGGAGGCAGGGCTGGGTGGGGATCACCAGACTTTTTCTGCCCTTAGGGCAGTATAGCTGGCATTTGTTTTATAGACTCTTGTCTTTGGAATCGGGGGGAGGGGGGAGTGTTTCAATCTGTTATATGTTCTGTGTTTAAAGAAGAAAACCTATTTATTAATTAAATATATAAGACATACAAAGAAGTTGACTCCGTTTTCTTGGTTTCTTTCTTGGTTTCCTTTGGTCTCCGATACTGAGGAGAAAGTGGTGCTGGGGTCCTTTCTGTGCGTTGCAGAGGGGTTGCCTCCACTGTTCCCTGGCACCTCCAGCAAGGAACTGCTCCCTCTCCCCACATCCCTGCTTCATTTCCCCACCCATTTCCTGCTAATCAAGTGATGATCTCCTTACCTCTGGAGCAGGGTTTCTCAACCTGGGAACCAATGACATTTTGGAGTAGCTAATGCTTTGTGGTGGGGGCTCTCTTGTGCACAGGAGGATGTCTAACAACATCCCTGGCCTCTCCCTGCTAGGTGTCTATAGCACCCTGAGTTGTCCCAGACAAAAATGTCCCCTGCATTGCAGGTAGACTCTTTACCATCTGAGCACCAGGGAAGCCCAAAATGTCTCCGGATGTTGCTAAATGTCTCCCAGGGCAAAGTCCTTTGGGGTTGACAACCATTGCCCTAGAGAGTCTAGAGGAGAGAGACAAAATCCAGTGAAAGCATCAGATGGAGAGCCAACCCCACCCCTACAGAAAGTGGACAGGCTGAAGCCAAGGCTGGGAGGTTCCAAGGGTTCAGGTCTCCTCTGAATTCAAGGTAAGGTGATGCCTTTTGCTTTCTTGACCTTCTAATTCCAAGGCCTGTTGATGGCAGCTAAGGGGCCTTATCATCTCTTCAGCTGCTTATAGCTCCTTTTTTCTAAATTTCATACTGTACTGGAAATAAAAATTTACTGTGGATTGCGTACTTACTATGTGCTCAGCATTGTGCTGAGTGCTTTATCACATTTTTTTTTGATTTAGTATTAAAAAAAATCTTATGGTTTTCCTGTGTACTGCAAGGTAATTCAGTTATATATTATTTTTCTTGTCCATTATGGTTTATCATAGGATATTAAATATAGTTCCCTGTGCTTTACAATAGGGCCTTGTTGTTTATCCACCCTATGTATAATAGCTTGTATATGCTGATCCCAAATTTCCAATTCTTCCCCCTACATTATCACATTTCACCTCATAAATGAAAATAACTAACATTTATTAAATGTTTACTATGGGTCAGGTGTACTTATAAGTTCTTTATGTTACTTATTCTTGTGATAACCCTATGATGTACTAACGCCATTCCACAGACAGGAATACTGAGGTTCAGAGAGATTAATGTGCTTAAGGTCACACAGCTAGAAAGTGGATACAAATCCAGGCAACCTGGCTGTAGAACATGCACTTAAAAAAAATGAACCATTTAATTTTTTTTATTAAAAAAAAATTGAATGTCTTTAAATTCTTTAGTGCTGTGCAATTTTTAAGTTTCACACACATGATTTCAAATAATCCCATATTCTTCCCCCCACCCCTATATTGCCCCTTCACTCTCTCCACTGGTAACCAGTAGTTTATTCTCTACAGAACATGGACTTTTTACTGGTCTGCTATCCTATGGTTGTAGTGGTGTTAGTTGCTCAGTTGTGTCTGACTCTTTGCGACCCCGTGGACTATAGCCCGCCAGGCTTCCCTGTCCATGGGATTTTCCAGGCAAGAATACTGGAGTGGGTTGCCATTCCCTTCTCCAGGGAATCTTCCAAACCCAGGGACTGAACCTGGGTCTCCTGCATTGCAGTCAGATTCTTAACTATCTAAGCCACCAGGGAAGCCCATGCTATCCTATCCTGTGAGGCAAATGGTCTTATTATCCCTATTTTATAAATGAGGAAATAGAAAAGCCAGAGATGCCATATAACTCGCACAAGATGGTACTCTAGTAAATAGTGGAGTCAGGATTTAAACCCAGTCTTAATGTTAACTAATTCCATGGGTCCTTTACTGCTAGCCATGTGGTACTGAAATAGGAGACTATACTTATGAACCCTAAAAGAATGTAGTCCCTTTGTCTCCATCTCCAGAGATGTATATTTGTGAAAGAGCTAGCAGAGTAGGACAAACCATGCAAGTATCCTTTTTTTTTTTTTAATTTTTTGCTGCACTGCTAGGCATGTGGGGGTCTTAGTTCCCTGACCAGGGATAGAACCCCTGCCCTTTGCATTGGATATGGAGTCTTAACCACAGGACTGCCAGGGAAGTCCTGCAAGTATTCTTTAATAAACTCAATGTCTCACAAGTATCATGAGAAAGCTATGTGCAAGTACTAGGGAACTCTGCCTCTATGCACTTGGACAAGCTTAATTAATTTTTTGGGCCTCAATTTATTGATCTTTAAAGATGATTGAGAATGGTAGCCTGAACATGGGGACAGCATCTACGCTGAATTTAAATGAACTTGGAGTTGAATCCTGGCTTCATTCTTTGAACTATGTGGACTTCAAAGGTATAATTAATCTTTCTGGGCCACAAATCTCCTTATCACTAAAATGTAGATAATGCCCATCTTAAAGTGTTAGAACAAGTGAAGTAAGTAATGTAATTAAGTATCCAGCACAGAGTTGGGCAGTAGAAGGGAACTTAGTAAAGAGCAGCGGCAGCTCTACCCCTTGGTCTGATTGTTAGTTCCAGTCTGTGAGTGGAGAGCCCTCCAGTGTTCACTGGGTGAATTACACCTAACTGATCTTGGAAACTTTTCCCTTCCCTTTTCTGAGGTCCAAGTGGGCAGATCAAAGACTTCAGAGTTCTAAGAGCAGAAGGGTGCCTCTCCTGGGGTTACTGTGGGACTTTGTGCAGTGAGGTTCTGAGTTTTAGGTTATTTGGGCTTACTCCAGGCTCTGCTTCAGCAGCACTGAACACATTCAGAGAGAAAAACCAGACCAAGAGCCATGTGGGATTGAAACCCAAAAGCTTGTGATGGGAAAAAAGGAAAGGAAGGAGACATTAGTTACTTCCTGGTCCATGGTGCTGCAAAGAGTCGGGCACGACTGAAGCGACTTAGCATGAACGCATCTATCTAAACTGTCCTAGAAGTTGTCAAGATTTTTGTTTTGGGAAGGAAGGGAGGTAGAATTATTAACCACAAGACCAAAGAGAAACAAAATGAAAGTACAATTTTTTGGGGAAAAAAAAGCTCATTGGAGGACTGAAGAGAGGGAACTAGAGAGAGAAAGAATAAAAAGTATTAAGATAACCCAAACAACTGGCCAGATTCCAAAGGCAAGAACGTGAAAAGGGCAGGTCCTATCTGGGATGTTTAGAAAACCAGATGCCACAGCCCGGAAGATACTGTCTTTCCAAGAGGTGCAATCCATTTTGTGAGCTCATTTAAGAATGTTCAAAATGTTGTAACAGTAACTACGGTGTTACTGCCGGGGCCAGGGTTGTTAATATGTTCTCCCAAAGCTGGGATAGTCTCACACAACGAACTGTCCCACCCTCACTGGTAAATACTAGGCTGCTCCTGTAACTTAAATTTTCATTTGTCCATCTGTAAAATGGGGCTAATAATCCATCTCAAACATTTTTTGTAAAAACCGGCTTTTCCACAAATGGTAAAGTATTTATTGCTGTTAGTACAGTTGCTAGTTATAACTACGTGCTATTGATGTATAAGTTCAGTCCAGTTCAGTCGCTCAGTCGTGTCCGACTCTTTGCGACCCCATGAATTGCAGCACGCCAGGCCTCCCGGTCCATCACCAACTCCCGGAGTTCGTATGTAAGGAAAGCCTTAAATTTCTCCGTTGTAAGCCACGGGCCATGATGTCGTTAACTACAGTTTCCAGGAAAACCAGCATATTCCAGGAGGGCTGCGCCCACAGAGAGAATAACCTTCTGATGAAAGTCGACCTATGAAAAACTCTTGCTCCCACAGACTCAAATGTTTGACGAACCACATTGCCCAGCGGCCCCCGCGTCCCGGGACCGGCGCTCGCGCAGTGCATTCTGGGATTGGTAGTTCTCGGCCCTGCGTTGTTGGTCTGCGCTGCCCAGGACCAGGAACTCGCCTTCCCGGCTTGCCGCGCGGCCGAGGGAGCAGCCCGGCGACCAGGAAACGGGAAAGATGGCGACTACTCGGCGACGTTGAGGCCGCGTTGGGCGGTTTGGGCTCAAGAGTGGTGAGTCTCGGGCGATGGAAGCGGTTTCCACGAGCCTGCAGAGAAGGCGAGAATGAGGGCACAGCGGTCGACCCTGTCTCTGGGACGAGGCGAGGAAGAACGCCATAGGGAAAGGGCACGAGCTTGGAAAGATCTATCCGGCAGGAGGGAAGGGGCGCGGGCCCCAGTGGGAGTGTTGGCTCCGGCGGGGATAGGGCAGGTCCCTGGACGGTGTTACGGGTCAGACCTTTGCCCATGCGCACAGCACCCGAGATATCCTCAGTCCGATCTTACTCCATGTTTGGAGTAGCCCTTGCTCCAGCCAAACTGAAACTCTGGCTTTTCTCCCATAACTAGTCATGCTTTCCCGCCTCTGCGCCTCCTGTATTATTTCTTTTGCCGGGAATGAGTTCTTTCCGGCACCCTCAATTACACATCTTCAAATTCTACCTTCATTTTAATACTCAAGAGCCACTTCCTCTACGCTCTTTGCAGATTTCCTTTTTCAAGTGAAAGGAAACTTCTTTGAACTCCTGCAATAATTCATCTGAGCCTGCATCTTGGTATGTGCCTCATATTCTGTATTGTTTTGTAAGCTTCCTGTGGACAGGATCGTCCTGATTTCCTTTTGTAACTCACACTGTGCCTAGCACTGTGCCTTGCATATGGTGGTGGTTTGATAAATGCATACTTCATTGAATGAAAAAAAAGACTCTGTCCCTGCCCTGCAAGCACTGAGGAACTCAAAGATCCGGAGGTTTGTGATGAGTAGAACCTATAATAAAAGTTGCCTGTGTTTACTGTCTGCTTATTTGCACTTCTCATTTTCTTCTAAACTCATTGCACTCAGGCTTTTACTCTCACCGTGCCAGCTCTTGTCATCTGTGTTTTTACAAAGGCGAGGGTGACTCCTTTATCTTCCAGTCTTTCTCCACTTGACACAGATCAGCATTCCCTCCTTGAAACACATTTTTGGCTTCTGTGATGGCATACCTTACTATTTCTTCTTTCCATGGTATACTTTACTATCTTTTCTTCTTTTCCACTGGCTATTGTTTCTTTCTAGTTTTCTTCTGTGGCGTCTACGCCTGACTTCTAAACGTTACAATGTTTCAGAGCTTAATCCGCTGTCCTCTTTTTTTAAAAAATACTTATTTATGACTGAGTTGGGTCTTAGTTGCAGTTAGGCCTGGCGGGGGGCGGGGGCGGTGTGCTGTAGGTTTTTTCTTGCCAGCGCTTGGGCTCTCTAGTTGTGGCACGTGGGCTTAGTTGCTGTGCAGCATGTGGGATCTTACTTTCCCGACCAGGGATCCAACCTGTGTCCCTTGCATTGAAAGGTGGGTTCTTAACCACTGGGCCACCTGGGAAGTCCCTGGGTCCTCTCCTCTGTTTTCTTCCTAACTAGAATGCCTACTTAGGTAATAATCATTTAGCATCCTATGGTTTTAAAAGCCATCTGTATATTGATAACTCACATTACTGTCTCCAACTCTCTCCTAAGTTCCAGAATTGCATTTTCAGCTGCCTTCCTGGAATCGCTACTTGGTTTTCTTACTGACATCTTACATTCACCGTGATCAAAATGAAATATTAAATTTTTTCCTACATCTTCTCCTTCCCCAGTCTTCTGCAGTCGCTAACGGCGCTGTGAGCCATTTAAGTTGGTCAGGCCATATAGGAGTTTGAGTGTGTCTCCTCTTTGCTTCCTCCCTTCATCAGTAAGTCCTGTCAGCTCTGTCTTGAGAATCTGCCTTGGGGCTCCCTATTTCGTCCCGTCTCCACTCTCACTTTCCCATAACAAACCACTGTTACCTTTTTAAAAATATCTATATTTATTTGGCTGAACCGGGTCTTAGTTGCGACACAAGGAATTGTTTAGTTGTGGCATACACACTCTTAGTTGTGGCATGTGGAATCTAGCTCCCTGACCAAGGATCAGAGGGCCCCTTGCACTGGGAGTGCAGATGGTGGTTCTTGGCCACTGAACCACCAGAGAGGTCCCCACTGTTATCTTTTGTCTGCTGCTGCTAAGTCGCTTCAGTCGTGTCCAACTCTGTGAGACCCCATAAACGGCAGCCCACCAGGTTCCCCCGTCCCTGGGATTCTCCAGGCAAGAACACTGGAGTGGGTTGCCATTTCCTTCTCCAATGCATGAAAGTGAAAAAATAAAGTGAAGTCGCTCAGTCATGTCTGACTCTTTGCGACCCCACGGACTGCAGCCCACCAGGCCCTTCCGTCCACGGGATTTTCCAGGCAAGAGTACTGGAGTGGGGTATCTTTTGTCTAGACTACCATAATAGCATTCTCAGTGGTTCCATGTCCATTCTTGCCTTTTGCAAGTCACCAAAGTGATTCTTTAAAAATGTAAAATAAGACCATATTACTTCCGGTTTAATACCTTTCTAAGGTTCCCACTGCAGTTAAACTAAAATCCAAGTTCTTCTAGCCTGCTCTAAAACATGTTTCCGTGATCTGACTCCTGCCTACCTCCTTGAACGCATCTTGAGCCAGTTTTCCCCTTGGTCATTGCCACTCCTGACCACATGAGTCTATTTTTTGGGCAGTGCTGCACAGCTTGCAGGATATTAGTTTCCTAACCGAGGATCGAACCTGGCCCTGGCATTGTGAGGGCCTAACTATTGGACCACCAGGGAATTCCACGCGTGTCTATTGTTAGTTAGCAAACATGCTAAGCCAGCTCTTGCCCCAGTGTCTTGCTGTTCCTTCTACACAATAAATTCTTTTCCTTGATTTTTACGGACTCTCTATTTCCCATCATTTAAGTCTCAGCTTACATGTCATTTAAAAAATTCTTTCCAGAGCCCTCTTGTTCATGCTGCTCCCCATCACACACCCTGCTTTGTTCTCTTCATTAGCACTTACACTGTTTGAAATTCTCTTATTTTCTGCTGAACTGCTGTCTTCGTCACTGGAATTTAAGGATTATGAGTTCAGAGGCTTTGTTTTGTTTCCTGCTGTATCTCTAGTACTGGAATAGTTTCTGGCGCCTCTCAGGTACTCAGTGAGTATTTGTTGAAATAATGGTGATGTCCAGGATTGCCTTTCCTCTGATTGTTTTCTGAGGGCTATAAGTGAAAGAAACATAAGTATAATGTCCATGGTCTATGCATGATGTACTGGCAATTCTGAGGTAAAATAGGTTGTCTCCAACTTTTTTAAAGTGCTACTTGTTCATTTTTCTTTTCTTTACCTACTCTCCCTTCTTAAAGATATATGGCAGGAATTACATGGGAAAGGGGGATTGTAAGCTGTAGCTTAGGGAACTGTTATTGCATGGGAACCATTTGGAGATAAAGTAAGTTTTGAGAAATATATCCCGAGGCTTAGGAATGATGATGGTGATCGTAGAATAGAGGCAGATTCAGACTTGCTGTCTGAATTTAGCACCTCGCTGAAGTAGATTTTATAGTCTGAAGGGCAGTTGACAGTATGGTATGGTGTTCAGTGTCCCCCAGGCAGGATGGGGACAGAACAATTCCTGCTCAGACCTTTTGTGGGACTGGATCATAATCAAGGTTGTGAAAATCTGAGTACGGAATGTCAGAACGTCTGTGACCTCTGGTTTCTGGTACACTTCTTCCTCCCTCCCTCCCTCCCTCCCTCCCTCCTTGCTCTACTCCATCCCTTCCTCCCTTATTTTTAATTCTAAAATAATCATAGATTCACAGTTCAGTTCAGTTCAGTCGCTCAGTCGTGTCCACCTCTTTGTGACTGCATGGACTGCAGCACTGCAGGCTTCCTTGTCCATCACCAGCTCCTGGAGCCTGCTCAAACTCATGTCCATTGAGTCGGTGATGCCATCCAACCATCTCATCCTCTGTCGTCCCCTCCTCTGCCTGCCTTCAATCTTTCCCAGCATAGGGTCTTTTCACATGAGTCAGTTCGAATCAGGTGGCCAAAGTATTGGAGTTTCAGCTTCAGCATTGGTCTTTCCAATGAATATTCAGGACTGATTTCCTTTAGGATGGATTGGTTTGATCTCCTTGTAGTCTAAGGGACTCTCAGGAGTCTTCTCCAACACCACAGCTCAAAAGCATCAATTCTTCAGCGCTCAGCTTTCTTTATAGTCCAACTCTCACATCCATACATGACTACTGGAAAAACCATAGTTTTGACTAGATGGACATTTGTTGTCAAAGTAATGTCTCTGCTTTTTAATTAATATGCTGTCTAGGTTTGTCATAGGTTTTCTTCCAAGGAGCAAGCATCTTTTAATTTCATGGCTGCGGTCACCATCTGCAGTGATTTTGGAGTCCAAAAAATAAAGTCTCCCACTGTTTCCATAAGATACAGATTCACAGGAAATTTTAAAACCAAAGTGCATGGAGGTCCTATGTACCTGTCACTCAAGTTTTTGCCATTCCATAACTAGAAGTACATTTCTTTTAATCTGTGTAAAAGTGAGTTTCTCTTCTATTTGAACTTAGGTTTTCTTTGAGGTGCTGATCATAATCCCACATCTCAAAATTAAACTCCTTTTTTCTCTTTTGAGTTTTCTTTATGCGCTTAAGAGAACTTATCTCCCTTGCCGCTGCTGCTGCTAAGTCGCTTCAGTCGTGTCCGACTCTGTGCGACCCCATAGACGGCAGCCCACCAGGCTCCCCTGTCCCTGGGATTCTCTAGGCAAGAACACTGGAGTGGGTTGCCATTTCCTTCTCCAATGCATGAAAGTGAAAAAATAAAGTGAAGTCGCTCAGTCGTGTCTGACTCCTAGCGACCCCATGGACTGCAGCCCTCCAGGCCCCTCCATCCATGGGATTTTCCAGGCAAGAGTACTGGAGTGGGGTGCCATTGCCTTCTCCAATAGATGTCGTTTATTGATCCTGGTGGGCTGGCAGATACAGTAGATTCCTAAGATAAGCAATACAAGATATTTCTAGAGATAGCTGGTATACTATTCATTTGGTAACATTTTTTTAATACTCTTGCAGTCTAATTATAAAAATTAGGTATGCTTATTGTACACTTTTGGAAATAAATATGTACAAAAAGGAATCCCAGAGAGAGAGTATTAATGAATAAGAATGGGCCTCTGGAGCCAGACTGCCTGAAACTCTGACACTTAACACCCAGGTGTCCTTAGGCAAGTTACTTTATATATCTGAGCTTCAGTTTCTTTAACCGTAAAGCAGGCACACCACTATATCTACTTCAGAGCATTGTTTTGAGATTAAGTAAATTGTAAAAAGTTCAGAAAAGTATCTAATACATAATAAGTACTCGTCTTATGCACGATAGATGGCAGGAGAGCTGGCTGATAAGAAGGACCGTGATGCATCACCTTCCAAGGAGGAAAGGAAGCGATCTCGGACTCCTGACAGAGACCGCGATAGAGACCGAGACCGGAAGTCTTCCCCATCTAAAGACAGGAAACGGCATCGTTCAAGGGATAGGCGTAGAGGAGTCAGCCGTTCTCGCTCCCGTTCCCGATCCAAGTCTACGGAAAGGTAAAGTAACTTGCTGTGTGTTACCTGGAAAGGGAGTGTACATTTCAGACTCCTTTATTCTTGGTTCCTCTGATGCCTCCATATGGGGACATGAGTCTGTCATAGGTTTCTCTACACCTGGGGACCCAGTAGCTCTTAAAGGTAAAGAAGAAACTTGTAAGATGAAGGTCCAAGTGATTGAGGAAAATAGTTCATCTCTTCACACAGTCCTATCATTGTCATTAATACTTAGCAGTACAGCTTGGAGCTGTAAGACCTTATTAATAGAATTCTCTCATAACTTCTTGGGAAACACATTTTCTAATTTGTAAAATATTACTTTGGAAAGAAAAGGGCATGGGAACCTTCTTAGGGCTGCAGTGCAGGTCCACAGGAAATATCACATGATTTCCTAATGGCTCTGCCTTCAGAGATCGCCGGCACAAAGAGCGAGAGCGGGATAAGGACCGAGATCGGAATAAGAAGGACCGAGACCGGGATAAGGATGGGCACCGAAGGGACAAGGACCGCAAGCGATCCAGGTACCTGACGGGTTGGAGTGGGCTTTAGGGCGACGCCCTCACTGCTTCCTCTCTGCATCTCAGCTCGCCCAGCTGCATGGGAAAGTGAATTTTCCACAGTGAATCCTGTTGGTAGTTATTGCAGAGCTGTCTTTTAGAAGGCACACATCTTCTTTAGAATGTATAACCAGTTAGTGAAGTCACAGCCCCTTGAGGATCTGCTTGTTCTTAGAATTTTGAAGTTAGTTTGAAAAGGTTACCAGCCAACAGAACATTCCTATAGCTCCATCAGACCTTTCAGTTTCCTACCCAGAATATACAACATGTACTTGTTGGGTTAGCTTAATGTGCCAATATCTTGATCTCTTTGTTCTGGAAACTTTCTATACAAAGTTTTTATTAGGCCCTGAATATGTAGGTTAGAATTCAGGGCAAAGGATAGAATCCTTATAACAAACACTGTGATTATTTGAGATCTCTTGTATATTAAGCTTATAGCAGATGTGGGGAAAAGATTGCTGGGACTGATAGGAAGGAGAAATGAGCAAAGGACATATATAGCAGTATCTGGGAAGGGTGTGGGTGGTGGCCATGCTGGCTGAATTCATTGTGCATTACGAAGTAAGGCAGGGTCTTTTTTTTTCCTTCTGATGTGCATTTGCTATTTGGAGGAATTTTTTTTTAATTGAAATATAGTTGATTTGCAATATTGGGTTAGTTTCAGGTGTACAGTGAAGTGATTTCAGTACACACATATATATTTTCCAATTCTTTTCCATTATAGGTTACTATGAAATATTGAATGTAGTTCCCTGTGCTACAAAGTAAATCCTGTTGTTTATTTTCTATATAGTAGTGTGTATCTATTAATCCCATACTCCTAATTTAGCCTTCCCTGCCCACTTTCCCCTTTGGTAACCATAAGTTTGCTTGCTGTGTCTGAGTCTGTTTCTGTTTTGTAAATAATTCATTTGATTATTTTTGCAATTCCATGTATAAGTGATATTATCTAGTATTTGTCTTTCTCTGTCTGACTTACTTTACTTGGTATGATAATCTGTGTCCATCCATGTTGCTGCAAATGGTAATATTTCATTGTTTTTTGTGACTAATGTTTGGAGAAAATATTTTTGATATCAGTAGTTAAGACCCACTTCCCAGAGGAGATTGGTTTCAGAAAAGGAGATTCAGGTATCATGGGGCCAAGACAGGGCCATCATTCGTTTCAGAGCAGGCAGAGTGACCAGGCCTACAAAAGGAACTTCAGGACTTGTTGGATGACCATTGGCCAGTCTTGTTGAGTCATGGGAAAACTTCCATTCTCTTTTGGGGGGCTCAGTCTGATTCTCATCCAGGGGCTAGAGTAACAGTGATATGGGGAGTTCGCTGGTGGTCCAGTGGTTAAGACTCCTCACTTCCACTGTAGTGGATCCCTGGTTGGGGAACTAAGATCTCACATGCTTCACAGCATAGCCAAAAAATAGTGATGTGGACTGTTCCCCTGTTCCTTTGCCTTAAAGTTTATCTCCTGGCCGAGGAAAAGATTTTAAATCTCGGAAAGACAGAGACTCTAGAAAGGATGAAGAGGATGAACATGGTGATAAGAAGCCTAAGGTAAAAAGAGGAAGAATTTTTTTTTTCCCCTTATCATCCTCTTCAGTTTAAGCCTGACTTTGTTGTTCTTCAGAGGGAGAGAGCCTCTATGGACTGAAGTCCTGTGTTTTATCTTCAGGCCCAGCCATTATCCCTGGAGGAACTTCTGGCCAAAAAAAAGGCTGAGGAGGAAGCTGAGGCCAAGGTAAGAGCTTGAGGGTCTGTATTAGTTGCCTAGGATTGCCATGACAGAACATACGGACTAAGTGACTTAAACAACAGAAATTTATCTTCTTACAGTTATGGACGTCAGAAGTTCAAGATCAAATGGGGTTGTTTCTTCTGAGGCTTCTCTCCCTGACTTTTAGGTGGATGGCTTTTCCATCTTCACATGCTCTTCCCTCTGTGTACAGGCCCCTGGTGTCTCTGTGTGTCCAAGTGTTCTTATAAAGATACAGTTAGATCTTTGTGTATCTTTTTGTAGGTGGGGCCTACCTTTGGCATCTCATTTTACCTTAATCACCTCTCTAAAGGCTCTGTCTCTAAATACAGTCTACTCAGAGGAATGGGAGTTAAGGGCTTCAACATCCAGTTTTTGAGGGAGACATAGTTTAGCCTTTAACAGGGTCCCAGGCCTGTTTGTGTTTTCCTCACACATTTAATGCCTGAGCAGGTATTTCTGGGCCCTTTGCCATCTCGCCATCAGTGACGTGAGTCTACCCTGTCCCCAGATCCTTGTTAACAGTTGTAATCTATTTTGTAGCCCAAGTTCCTCTCCAAAGCAGAACGAGAGGCTGAAGCCCTGAAGCGACGACAACAGGAGGTGGAGGAACGGCAGAGGATGCTTGAAGAAGAGAGGAAGAAAAGGAAGCAGTTCCAAGACTTGGGCAGGAAAATGTTGGGTTCGTTTTCTTACCCCGTGGCCCTCGATGGGGGTAGGAAAGGGTGGGACAGGATTGTGGTGTCACTCAGAAGGGCTTGAGACCTGTTTGAGTTTGGAGGAGGGTGGCTGGGGCACGTTCATGAGAGACATCTCTTTCTGTTAGGTCTTCATTCCCCTTGTATCATGAATGTCCCCCCTTCCTTTTTACTCATTTGGTGTCTGTCGTTTGGATGATCTCCATGCCTCTTTTTTCTTCCACTGAGTTCTTCTGCAGCTTTGTTCTCTTTGGTCTGCAGAAGACCCTCAGGAACGGGAACGTCGGGAGCGCAGGGAGAGGATGGAGAGGGAGACCAACGGGAATGAGGATGAGGAAGGGCGGCAGAAGATCCGGGAGGAGAAGGATAAGAGCAAGGAGCTGCACGCCATTAAGGTTTGGCCCCACCCTCCACACACACAAATGAGGTTCAGCTGTGTGGCCGTTCTGATCTCTGTATGTGAGGTTTGGGCCTCCTGCTTGAAGGGCTTTGTGTTCTGTCCCTGGGCAGGAGCGTTACCTCGGTGGCATCAAGAAGCGGCGCCGGACAAGGCATCTCAATGACCGCAAGTTTGTCTTTGAGTGGGATGCGTCTGAGGACACTTCCATTGACTACAACCCCTTGTGAGTTGTTTCATGCCTCAGTGCTAGGTCTTTTAAACTAGGCAGTTGCTAGAGAGAATCAGTGATACAGAAATAGGAGTGAGATAGGCTGGGATGGGGAGATGGGTAAAACAGTTGTCAGCCGGCCTTCTGGGTGGGGAAGATTCTGACCGAAAGGGGAACTGGTACACCTTCAGCATTGTGCTTAGCAGCTTCTTCTCTTTTCCTCTTCCTCTGTGTCAATCCCAGGTACAAAGAACGGCACCAGGTACAGTTGTTGGGGCGAGGCTTCATTGCAGGCATTGACCTGAAGCAGCAGAAACGAGAGCAGTCGCGTTTCTATGGAGACCTAATGGAGAAAAGGCGGACGCTGGAAGAAAAGGAGCAGGAGGAGTGAGTGATCAGGGCTGTGGGTGCAGGGGCACAGCTGAGTCTACAGGAAGGAGATGGAGGATATGGACCCCATTTATTCCCCGTGTCCTGCTCCAGGGCGAGACTCCGCAAACTTCGAAAGAAGGAAGCCAAGCAACGCTGGGATGATCGGCATTGGTCCCAGAAAAAGTTGGATGAGATGACGGACAGGGACTGGCGGATCTTCCGCGAGGACTACAGCATCACCACCAAAGGTGGCAAGATCCCCAATCCCATCCGGTCCTGGAAAGACTCTTCTCTGCCTCCACACATCTTGGAGGTCATCGATAAGTGTGGCTACAAGGTGAGAACAAGCAGACTGGCCCAAGATCTGACATGTTGCCAGATTCTAGGGGGTACATACTTAATTTGAGAACAGAAAACTTTGTTCCTTGACTGTTTGGTGCCTCCTCTGCCCGTGGGCGCCAAGGTGATGTTGTTGTCAGCTTCTGAAGTATTGTTTGTTGGTTGTGTTTCTTCTCGGGCCCCATTCCTTTTCACTGTGCTCTTCTTCCCACTGTACCCCCGACAGCAGTAGTGCAGGTAGCATAATTCTGTACCCACTGTCTGTACCCACTGCTATCTCTGGGTCACCGCAGGAGCCAACGCCTATCCAGCGTCAGGCAATTCCCATTGGGCTACAGAATCGTGACATCATTGGAGTGGCTGAGACTGGCAGTGGCAAGACAGCAGCCTTCCTCATCCCGTTGCTGGTCTGGATTACCACTCTCCCCAAAATTGACAGGTGAGAGCAGCCGACATTGGTTCCACTGGGTGGGAAAGGTGAAAGTGGCAGATGAGCATTTGGTCTTCTTTTTAAGTCTATAATCAGAAGGCCTCTTCTTTATTTAGCCTGGGTCAGATATTAGGGAATAATTGGATCATGGTATCAAAGAAGCATATGGTTATTTTATTGCTGGTACAGATCACTCCTTGGAGTGCTTGGCTGTCCTGGAGTCTGATTTTTAAGAGCACTTGTTGCATTCTTTTCCCACCACCCTCCCCATTCTCATAGCTGCCCTTAAGAGTGACTTTATCTTGCTCCTGTTTGTGGTTGGATGAGAACCAAAGCTCATGAAACTGCGGGCTGCCCCATTTACCACAGGATCGAAGAGTCCGACCAGGGCCCTTATGCTATCATCCTGGCCCCCACTCGTGAGCTGGCTCAGCAGATTGAGGAAGAGACCATCAAGTTTGGGAAGCCGCTGGGCATCCGCACTGTGGCTGTTATTGGCGGCATCTCCAGAGAAGACCAGGGCTTCAGGCTGCGCATGGGTTGTGAGGTTGGTTCACCTAGCCAGCAGCCAGCCCACTGTTGGGGGCGGAACTGTTTCTAGTTCTGCCATAGATGTACAGTAAATGAAAAAAGGGGCTGGTTTATAGATATATGCTGTTATTTATGGAGGACTTAGGCACCAGGGATTGTACTTAGCACATCACCGTCACAGCCACCTTAAGAGAATGGATAATGGTACTTCCGTTTTGCAGATGAAGCTGAGGATCAAGTTAATAACTTGTTCAGAGTCACAGCTGGTGATGGGCAGAACTGAGATTCATGTCTGAAGGCTGTGCTCTTAATCACTCTGCCAGACTGCATCATTGATTTTGCTTTGCATTCTTCTCAGGGTAGGGAAGGAGAGCTTTTTACAAGGAAATCTGTTTCTGCAGGCTTCCTAATCCTACTATCCAACCCCCTCCCCTGTATCACTTGGTCTCTCTTCCACCTAAGAAGGTTCCTGTTGATGTTCCCTCTTCCATCTAACCCCTGGACCTTACCCAGAGACCCCATTCACTCCTGAGGAAAAAAATCCAAGTGATTTCATGCAGTTCTCTGGAATTTTCACTCCCAAACCTAAGTGGAGTTTGGGGGCCAAGTTTCTTAGCATTGGGGATCTGTTGCCCAAGTAGATGGATATTTGACAGGCGGGGAAGGAAAGGGTACCTGCTGGGGCCACACGTGACTCCCCTGTGCCCCCCAGATAGTGATCGCTACCCCGGGACGTCTGATCGACGTGCTAGAGAACCGCTACTTGGTGCTGAGCCGCTGCACCTATGTGGTTCTGGACGAGGCAGACAGGATGATTGACATGGGCTTTGAGCCAGACGTCCAGAAGATCCTGGAGCACATGCCTGTCAGCAATCAGAAGCCGGACACAGATGAGGCCGAGGACCCTGAGAAGATGCTGGCCAACTTTGAGTCAGGAAAACACAAGTACCGCCAAGTAAGGCTGCTTCCCCAGGCCGGGAGAAGTTGGGCAAGTTGCCAAACCTGCTCCAGGGCCCTTCTTGCCCTTGGTGGCTGGAGTAATGTTTCCAGAATGGCGAGGCGTGGCCGCGCACGGTCCTCTCACAGTGCTAGCAGTGTAGCCTCTTAGCCTGGAAAGATGATTCTGGAGAGTCACGCCGCTGCCGCTGCAGGTGCTAGCAGATCACTCAGCCCTTCCTTCTATCATAAGGTGGAAAGGACTCTGCTGAGTAGCCACTGAGGAAAGAAGTGGGAAGGCAAGGGGCAGTTTTCTGAAACACTGTTTCCTGTCCAGGCTCATTTTCTGTTCTTTAGTTTGGGCTGCGCTGCTTGTGCTGATGGTGGGATGTGTGGTGTGTCTGCCTGAGCTCAGGGCTGGACCTCTTGTTTTCACAGACAGTCATGTTCACGGCCACCATGCCCCCAGCGGTAGAGCGTCTGGCCCGGAGCTATCTTCGGCGACCTGCTGTGGTATACATTGGTTCTGCAGGCAAGCCCCATGAACGTGTGGAACAGAAAGTCTTCCTCATGTCAGAGTCCGAAAAGAGGTATGGGGGCACCTGAGTCAGGGGAAACAGAAGGGAGAAGGGGCTCTTTTTAGTGTGAGTGGTGGCTGGAGGGTGATTGTCTGCCACATTGAAGAGTTCTGTTTTCTTGTGCAGAATTCCATGGGCATTGGAGATTCTGGAATTGGTGTTTGTAGATCAGGGTTGGGCATTTCACTTGGAGTGGAGGGGTAGTATGTGTGTCATTTTTCTCATCCTTTTCTCTCCAGGAAAAAGCTGCTGGCAATCTTGGAGCAAGGCTTTGATCCACCCATCATCATTTTTGTCAACCAGAAGAAGGGCTGTGATGTTTTGGCCAAATCCCTGGAGAAGATGGGGGTGTGTCTGGCAGGGGAGGGCAACGCCTCGTCTCTTTGGTGCTGCTTTCTGAAGCTAGTCAGGCCCCCTGGGCTTCTGCTTTCAATGCCGACCCATTCTTGAACCTTTACAGTATTTAACAAGTCAGGGTCAGAGGGAAAGGGGTGGTAGATGGGGATAAAGAGGACTTGGTCAGTTGCTGTGACTCTCTGTCCATTCCAGCAGTGCCAGCCACAGCTGCCTTGGGTTTTCCTCCAGGTGGGCTGGGGCCAGGGAGACACATATCCTGGCAGGATCTGAGGGTGTGGAATGGAGTGGTTTGGAGTGTTTTGTTATGAACTATTTTTGGGAGAGGGGATGGCGTGGTCAGGAGGGAGATGTTAGTGATCAGCGTCCTTTACTCCTGAATCTGGTGTTTGAGGGGAAGGGTGTGTCCTCTCCACTCAATGCTGAAACGGCCTTAAATTTCTTGGTCCCTGCTTTCCACCCTCATCTCGCCCTCATTCTCTCTTCCACTACTTGTCATCTGTCTGACTCCACATCTCACCCCGATTGCCCTACCCTTAACCTTGTCCTGTCTGTCTGCCGCACCCCCGTCTCTCCCATCCCTTTCCTCAGCTCATCTGCTCCCTTCTTCACTTGCCCTTGTTCTCCCGCCTCCTTCCCCTTCCTTCTCCCTCTCCTCTCTGCAACCCTTCCTCCCTGTCCCCGCCTCCTACCTTCTGCGTCTCTGTGTGATCCCATTGCTCTTTCTTCACCTCACCATTCTTCCAACAGTACAACGCTTGTACGCTGCACGGTGGAAAAGGCCAGGAGCAGCGAGAGTTTGCACTGTCCAACCTCAAGGCTGGGGCCAAGGATATTTTGGTGGCTACAGATGTGGCAGGTCGTGGTATCGACATCCAAGATGTATCTATGGTCGTCAACTATGACATGGCCAAGAACATTGAGGGTGAGTGCAGGGGAAAGAGCTTCACTCAAGGTAAAGGGTGATTCCCTGCCTGCTTCTTCTCGAATATCTCCACCGAGGGGGCTGCTGCTGTCAGCTCTCTCAGCCTCGAGCCTGGGGTTGCTTGTTCCTGTGAGAAGAGCCCCTGTCCTTCATCTCACCTGGGTGTGTTGTCTCAGCACCTGGGACAGCACTCTTGTCTTCTGGGTGTGAAGAGTGGAGCTGGGCCACACTGTCCGAGTGTGATAGGGTGCCCTCCATCAGCAGTGCTGCTGGGGAGAGCACCGTGGGCCCTGCAGGGTCAGGCAGCACGAGCTGCGTTTACTGCCCTGGGCGGGGGTGGCAGGGAAGAGGGTGCCTTTAGAAGTGGAGGCTTCAGACACTGCCCACCAGGGCATCTGGCCTGGTGCACTGATGTTTCTTGCCCTCCCCAGATTACATCCACCGCATTGGCCGCACGGGGCGAGCAGGCAAGAGTGGTGTGGCCATCACCTTCCTCACCAAAGAGGACTCTGCTGTGTTCTATGAGCTGAAGCAAGCCATTCTGGAGAGCCCGGTGTCCTCCTGCCCCCCAGAGCTGGCCAACCACCCTGACGCCCAGCACAAACCAGGCACCATCCTCACCAAGAAGCGCCGGGAAGAGACCATCTTTGCCTGACACAACACTCGCCCCGGGGTCAAGGCCGTGCTCTGGAGCCTGTTCGTCAGGACCCTCACATCTCTTCCCAGGCCCTCACTCTTCCAGGGGCTTAGGAAGCAGTCAGACTCCCTGGCCCAGGCCCTCAGGTCTGAGGCCTGAGTGCAGGTCTGTCCAAGGGGAGGAAGCTGCTCTAGGAGGCAGGCAGAACAAACTACCAGGGTTTTGGCCCAGCTCTGCCCCTCAGGCGGGCTTTGGGACTGCATCAGGCCATCAGCTCTTGCCAGTTAAAGGGGCAGCCAATTGGCATTGCCTCCGACTGAACAAAAACCTGGCTGCTGGGCTGGGACTTCTTGGGCGCAGACTTGACTGCCTAAGCTACGGCGCCGTCATTGCCCTAGATGACCCAGGGAATCGGGTACTGAGGATTATGGACCTTGGACTCTTACCGTCATTTTGACAGCTATTTGCCCTTTTGGATTATAAAACAAGTCGAGAGCCTTGTTTAGAGTTGTGCACAGCCCCTGTGCCAAGGGGTGTTGTGCACTCGAGGCGTCCCTCACCCAGGGAGTTTTTATAGTAGATGAGGGGACAGGGTGAGCTGGCTGAGTCCATCTTGAAGTCAGTGAAATTTCTGTTTTCTATTCTCTGAGAAGATGAGTTTGTATGTTCTGAGAATAAATACACGAATATGAAGGCTGTGTCTAGTTCTGGCTAAACTCATCTCCCAGGTCCTCCCTAGTACCACAGGAGACGGAAGGACAGCACTGGGCACGGTGGGTTGACTTGGGAGATGAAGGAAAGTCACATCCAAAAAAGATCCTTGGGTCTAGGCTGTTAGCCTTAAGTCTCTAGGAACCACTTGAGGGGAGATGGGAAAGGCAGTGATGGTGGGACTGTCATGCATCGTCCCTCCTCAGCTCTGGCTTCACAGAAGTTGTAGCTCTGGCCTGGGCAGCCTCCTGGCGTCTTCACACAAGGGTGAGGAAGGAAAGCAGCTGTGAAACTCTGGCAGGAGCAGCACAGTCAGAACCATTCTCCCACCCTGGAACAGTGTGCTTGACCCCAAGTCTTCAGGACCACTGTTTGTGGCTCCCAGATTGCTGCTCTGGAGGGTGAGGTGACGGGCAGCAGAGACAGCAAAGAAGATGAGCTGGGCCTGGATGAGTGTCCGTGTGGGGAGGGGGCTGCAAGGCCTGGGTCCTCCCGTCTTACGTGCTCTTCCTTACCCCCTCAAAGAGCTGGGCAAGGACGTGGAGTTCGAGTTGCAGCTCCTTCAGGGCCTTTCTGGCCTGAGGCTGGGACAGTGAGGCTGTGACTCAGCCTCTTCTCCACCTCCCCGAACAAGTCCCTTCTGTGCTGCTGACGGTCTCCCTCCAGGGCCTGGGTGTGAGCGGGTGGGTAAAGGGGCGTCCGGGAGTCTAGTGCCTCCCCTAGCTCTGTCCTTTTCTCTTCCCACTCTGTGGGTCTTTTTTGAGAGAGCACATCGAGGATACGTCTTCAACTCCAGACTTGGGCCATGCAGTGAGGGCCTTGGCTCCCTGAGCCAGCAGACAGAACAGGAGCCCAAGGGTCTGCGCATGGTGTTTATTAGTGATGACAGTGAGGTGGGGCAGGGGCTGTGGAGCATGCTCTGTAGGTCACACACTAGAGCCTCGTAAGACACGGGTAGCCAGGCTGACAGGGCCTCTGGGGGCTGTCCACTGGGTCTTATCTCCCCCTCTAATCCTAACAACGAGCAGCAGCTATGGATCAGGGAATAAAGTCTGAGGCCCATATCCCATGGGCGTGGGAGGCATGAAGACCAAGAACAGAAAAGATAGGATGCAAGAGCAAAAGAATGAGTGGGGCAAGGAGGCGCCCGAAGCAAGCCGTCCATATATTCTCTGCTACACTCGCCCTCCCTTCCCCAGCCCCCAGTCCACTGTGTTCCTAGTCCCTGGTCCCTTCAGATGTTAAGCTGCTTCCTGGCAGGTGAGCAGAGCCCTTCCCTTCTGGAGCTTCAGCTGGCCCTAGCCCAGCCGTCCGTGCTCCAGCCTTTGTGTGGATGCCCCACCCCAGCTGATGCCAGGAGTGCCACCCTGCTGCGCTTCGATTGTCTCATGTCTCATGTGTGGCAGTGAGGTGAGTAGAGGCCCTCAGACCCCAAAGCACAACCCCTGAGTCCCTCAGGTTAGGACAGGACTGTACCTGCTCAGGGACCTTGTTTCTTCCTCATGCCATGCTGCCCACGCCCCACCCTCTTTTCACTTTGAGTGGCATTCCTTCCCTGAGTCTGGTGGGAAGGCCCCTGCTAAGGGGGTCCTGGCCTGAGGGCACTGCCCAGTGGGGCAGTTTCTTGTGCAGGAGGAGAGGAAGGGTGCCGGAGTGCAGCACACACAGCTATTTCCTGGAATGGGAGCCTGGGGGGAGGGGGGGTCACTGTGCCCAGGAGGTGAGGGGCCCCCTGCTCTTCTCCCAGAACCTCGGGACTGCAGGCAGGCCTGGAGCTGGGGCTGGGCAGGGGGTTTCGGGGGCTGAGCCTAGTGCCAGCCTCATGCCAGTCTAACTCCAACCTGCCTGGCGCAGGGGCCCCAGCCAGCCTGTGCCTGCCGGGGCAGGGTGGCAGGAGGCTGTGTCAGTAGCTGTCCTTGGGCCAGGGCCGGTTACGTTGCCAGTTCCGCTCATTGTGGTTGTGCTCCGAGTCCTGGGCCAGGAGGCGGTCTTGGGGGTCGTGCCCGTTTGCACTAGGCAGCCCCGAGGTGTGTTGGCGGTGAGGCTGGTACAGGTCGTGATAGGCATCTGCATAGTCCTCCTCCAGGTGGCGGGAGCTGCGCTGTGAAGATCCCGTCCAGGCTTGGCGGGAGCTCTCGCTGGCCTCATCTGAGGGCATCAGGCTGTCTCGCTCCAGGGGCGAGTGCTCCTCGCCACGCTCCCCTAGCAGCTGCTGGTTCTGGGGACAAGATGGCAGCTCTAAGTGAGGCCATGCGGACCTCGCCTCAGTCTCCCTCCCCACTCTGGCAGCGTGAGGATTCCTGCCCTCAACTCTCGCTCCCTGCGTACAGGAAATGATCCAGAAGGAGAAGCACCCTGGAGCATTCTTCCACTTCAGACAAGGAAAACTGGAACTTTTGACTCCTGCCAAATCCAAGCTCTGCCTTCAAGACAGACTAGGAGAAGAGTTTGGAGAGCGTGTTTCTTTGGAATCCTAGGAAAAGTGGCCTCTGATTACCTGTCTCATTGCTTTCTTCCCTCATCAGGGACTGCCTTCACCCACACCCCCTTGCTCTGCTCTCTGATCCTTTGGCCTTCAAATTGGAGATCAGGAATGATCCGCCGGGTGGGGAGGAGGCATTGCTTTGGCTAGCTCAGCCTGAGCATCAGTGCCCTTGGAAATGGTTACCTGAAGTCCGGGGATGGCACTGGGAGGGCCCAGAAGCCCAGGGCCGGGGGCTGGGTGGTGGGTCGCCCTCCAGTAAACCTCTAGGTACTCAGCCAGGTGCTCGCAGGCATCTTCCAGCTGGTTTTCATCCAGAATCACATCAAATGACTCCTGGAAGGAAGGGAAAGGGGGAATGTTCCATCTCTATCAGCCCACCCCAGCCCTGGAAAAGCAAAAGTGGGCACAGGAGTGGTGCCCCAGCCACTTACGGGTGGGCACTGAACCAGCTTATCGTATGCCATCATCTGTACGGTCAGGTGCTTCATCTGTGACTTCCCCCGGGAGCGGATGAGACGCTGGAGTACCTGAGGGGCAAGGGCAGAGCTGGGCCCAGGAAGCACTGGGCATGTCCCCGACTCATGGCATGGGAGCAGGCAAGGAGGACTCAGAGTGGTGTTAAGCAGCAGCAGGAAAAGTGGCCTGAGGAGCCCCTGGGCACGGACCAAGCAGAGTTGTACCGCATTCTAAGAGGGCAGCCCTGTAGGCCTCCTCCATCGCCACAGCTGCCTTACCTTCGGTGAGGACACTTTGACAAAGACGATGATAGGGGCCAGTGAGGTCTTGGCCAGCTGTGCCGGGTGGTTGATGGTGTCGGCATCCAACACTACTAGCTGCAGGGATTTGGCCAGCTCGAATATGCGCTCAATCTCACTCTGTACTTCAGCTATGAAGGGAGGGACGGGGGAGCCGCAATGCTCACCGGTGGCTCCACCCCCGTCCGACTCCAACAGGGCTTTGGGGTCTCCCAAATGGTGGATGGGAAGGGATGGTGGAGGGAGAGGATGTTCATCAAGGCCTGGGCAGGCAGAAGCACAGGGCACTGAGACTAGGGTGGGTTCTTGCCAATCCTGGGGGAGGTGGAGAAGGGGTTGGGCAGGAATGCAAGTTGCCAGGAAAGAGGAAGGTATGAGGAAGGTTTTCACTAATGCATGAGTGGGCAGAGAAGCAGGACTGGTGACTTCTCACCAATGCTGGAGCGGGCAGAGGAGCGCTCGATGATGGTCCTCTTGCCAGGATTGTTGAGCACGGATCGCTTTGCCAGTGAGAGGTCTGCGGTAACTCGGGTGATAGAGATCCTGGGATGGACAGGGAGAAGCACAGCCCACCTCTAAATTTCAAGCCTAGGGCCCTCCCTACCCAGGTCCCACCAACTTTCCCTTTAGAGGAGACCTGGCTACAGCATCTGGAAGGAGGCAAGGACTTCTCCCTGGTTCTCATGCCTCCCCAGGCCAGAGTAGCTTACCTGCCATCAAACCTATGTTTGAGGAAGTCGAAGAGCGCCTTCTGCATCATGTCTGTGACCTGGGTTGGGGTGGAGGGAGGGTGAGGGGAAAGGCATGGAATTGACTGGAGCCTTCTTGGAGAAGGGCAGCATCCCCAGGTACAGCCATGGAGCTCACCCCCTCCACACAGACCTTGACGGATGGGCAGTAGGGAACATCCCCTCCCATTGTTTCTGTGGCAAGTTTGGTAGAGGCAACTCTGGGGTCAGGGACCTCTCACCTCATAACCTTTCAGAGAGGGTCCCACCAGCACCACAGGCCGCATGGAGGGTACTACGTCATACGGAGGAATATGTTCCGCCTGCAGAATTGACCTGAGGTCAGGCAAAGTCATGGCCATGTGGTCTGCCCTTCACCTGAGTGGGGTGGGGCAGATGCAGACATCTGGGCCCCCTCCCTTCTGTGTTTTCTTGCCCCTTCAACAATGACTGCCCAGAAACCTGTCCCCACAGCCAGAAGCCATGAGCCCCCCAAGCCCCAGTCCCTTCCTTGACTCACCTGCTTTTGCTTCTGCTTGGCTTTTTGGAAAAGGAAATAAAAGATTAAAGTTGGTGAAGGGGGAAAGACCCTGAGGGCACGGTCTTCCCGTCCCCAGGGGAAACCCTGGGCTTCTCCCAGCTCCAACCCCTTCCCACACTGTTCACTGGGAGACTCTCCCTTCCCCCTGTGTCTGAGTGGCCCACCTACCCAAGACAGGTGGGTGGAGGGGAGGCTACCTAGAGATGGAGGTGGGGAGCGTCGGCTGCCAATGTCACTCAGGCTGGATGGGTTCCCAGATCTCCTGAGAGCAGAGAGGGAGGTCAGTGAGAGTCTTTGTGTGTCTGCTCTACACAGTACTCAATAGCTGTATACATCTTATGTTTCTGCTAGTGAGAGAAGTGCATGTGATATGAGCCTTTGTGTGTGAGCATTTGTACCTGTGCATTGTGAATGTACACGTTAGGTCTGAGTGTGCACACTGCATATTGCGGAGAGGGGGCGGTATGCATGCCTGTGTGGTGATGTGGACTGTGGGTAAAGAGCACACGTGGGGAGGTATTTACTGAGTCTCAGCCCTGCTCTCACCTGGCCTTCTGCTCCTGCTTGAGCCGGATGCTCTCCAGGCGCTGGGGGCTGGGGATGAAGGCGATGTCTCCGCCCTCTTTCACTAGCCGCCCGATCCACCAGTCATTGCTGTATTTCTAGGGGTGGGGTGGGGCGGAAGGGGTGGTAGAGGAGGCGGTCCAGGCCTCAGCGCTGGCTCTTCAACGAAAAGGGAGGCATTGGGAGAGCCAGGCAGCGCAAGGGGAGGGGGTCAGGAGAAGATGCCAGAGGGGAGGGCAGCCATGTCTGAGACCCCCAAGATTTGCGTGTGAGGCCTCACACTGGTCACAGGGAGCCACAGAGGCAACTAAGCTAACTGCTCACTTGTACAGATTGGAGCTGAGGCCCAGGACTCCAGAGGACAGAGACCCTGAGGACTAGGTCTCTGGTATGAGGGGTGTGTGTATGTACAGGGGTGTGTTAAGGATGAGTTTCGGAGTTTCGGGACTTGTTTATTAAAGAGGACTGAAGCAAGAGGCCTGGGAACTTGGGTAAGAGCAGAGAAACCAAGCGGCTTCTGTTGGGAGGGGGTCAGTTACCTCTTTAATGTGCAGAAAGTCTTTGGCCTCAAAGTTGACTCCAGAGCCCTGGACCGGACACTCCTCATCCAGTACGCCACAGTAGCTGACATTGGTCCTCACAGCAAACGCCACAGGTTTGTGCTGGGGAACGCAACGGTCGGCGTAAATGAAGGGAACCTCAGAGCACCCCTTCCAGGCTCAGGGCCCATCTGTCCACCCAACCACACACATACTCATTCGCACATCCTGCCCGTTGACCCCTCGAGACTTAGGACCTGGCACCAGTTTCCACCCAGGCTGGCCCACTGTGCCCCCAGCTGGCAAGAGGATACCTTGGCCCTTTCCAGCTGCTGCTGAGCCTGGCTCTCCACTTCACGCCGGGCACTCTCCCGGTCCTCCTCCAGGGAGACGTCTGAGTCCAGAGATGGGCGGCTGGTATAGGAGTCGGCTGAACCCTGGTGTGGGGAGACGCTGTGACCTGTGGGCTCAGGAGTGCTGGGCACTAGAGAGGCACCTCCGAACCCCATGAACCTCAGCCTCTCCAGCTCCATGGGGGTGGCTGGCCCTGTCAGTCCCTCCTGTTTCCCCAGGAAAGGCACCAGTGCTTCTGGGGCTGCAGGAAAGCCAGTCCAACCCATATGTGCTGAGATCTGGGCTCTTCCTCCCAAACCTATTAATACTGCAGCCGTGAATAGAGCCTTCATTTCCCTCCTTCCTCCCTTTTCTCCCCTTGACCATGTCCTGTGAGGCGGAGGGAGGTGAGATGTACTGAGGATGACATACTGGGGATGATTCGGAATCTTTGGAATCCAGAAGACCCAACCCTCTTGTTCACATCAGCCTGCAAAGCAGCCTGGAAACTATTTCCTTCAAATGCCTGGCAGGAGTATAGCCCGCCAGGAGCAGTTAAGAGACACTGGTTGGCATGGCGCTGGTCCTGAGTGTCAGGATATAGCTGCCTACCTCCTTAGATCCCCTCTCTTCATCCACGGTGAAGGGGAGGATACGGGGCTCCCAACTCCTGGCAGTTACTCCCTTCCTGCTCTCCCTACCCCCGCTTTCTTTCCTCTCACACCTGCTGGGACAACTGGCCAGGTGTGGGCAGCACAGACTGAGGAGGCAACATAAAGCTACCTCCTTGAGCCCAGATGAGGCCTGGCCACACCTACCACCTGGCCTATATCTCTCCACCCCTTGCCCGGGGGGATATCAGCCCTGGAGGAAGGCGGAGCTGGTGCCTGGCAACCCAGCCAGGAGCAACCCTGGGGATGGAGGGAGGGGGTCTCTCTGAGCAAAGAGGGTGTCTGAGTCCTGCTCAGAGGAAGGGCCTCTGGGCAATGAGGGGCCTTAGGAGGGTGGCAGAGCTCACCTTCAAGGCCATGAGGGTGATGAACAAGGGAAGCTGGACCTCAGGGCAGGAGGAAGAAGTCAGAATGTCTGGGTTTCCCCCTCAGTCTAGGGAAAAGGGAGTCTTTTGTTTCCTGCTTCAGTTTCCCCTCTTTATGAGCAGAAGCCTGAAGGGATACTTGCATCAGTTCTGAGGTCCAGGGGGCAGAGATCAGGCAGGAGCCTAGATAAAGGGACCGTGTGGGAATGTACACGTGTGTGCGTGTGTAGTAGAATGTTCTCAGGCTGAGGAACATTCCTTCAGACCCACTGTGCATGACCACCACAGAAGGCAGCAGAGGCCTGATTCTGGGTGGGGAAGACAAACTCACACACCAGCCCACCGTGGGTAAGAGGGCTGGTCAGCCTGCGGGCAGCCCAGGTCCTAGTGTGGAAGCTCACGACAAGGTCCGTGCTAGACCCAAGGCATGAAGACAGCACGAGGAGGGAAGAGCCTCCATTTCACAGAGCACGTTCCCCATCTCCCTTGAGAACTAAATAAGGCCGGCCTGGCAGCAGGATAAAGAGCAGCTGAGCCCTGGGAAGAACCTTAGCTCTATCAGCTGAGGAGGGGACCTTGTCCCAGGGGCCCGGGGCACAGGAGATGCCTCTGTGGGAAACAGCTGTCTGAAGTGAACAGGGGCTAGCAGGCGAGGGGGCAGGTGAGGCAGGATGGCCACATGCGTTGGTAAGTACATGCCAGATGCTTCCTAGATGGGAGAGGAGTCTGACCCTTCCTCTCTGTTCTCCAGGCTCTCCGCCTAACTGAGTCATTGTTGTGTTCCTGCCTGGGGCACCTGGGTTACCTGACCTCTTAGCCTAAGACGGGGATGACAGGGTCTCTCCGTAATGTTCCGTGAGTCATGCTCAGAATGCAATCCCCTCTCCATCTTTCCCAGGTCCTCAGAGCTCACCCATGACTCAGGGAAGCCAGGGCTGCCCCACCAAGCAGACCCTGGGGTCTTGCCTCCCCCACCCCCTGTTATGCCAAAACAGCCAGAGGCTCAGTGCTTTGGAGCTGCCAGGAGTTGGCACTGTGCCCTGGTGGTGCCCCCCTCGCCTGGTGAGTGTGTGGGCAGGCTGCAGCTCTACTCTTGCCTGGCACGGGGGAAGGAGAGGAGGGAGATGAGCCGTTGGATTTATTTAGAGCCTGATTTCCCTCCTACTGCTTCAGAGGGGGCCTCAGGGAGAGCAAGGAGCCAGGCAAGAGAAAGGAAAGTGGGGGAGGGTAATCCAGGAACCAGAGAGGGGTGGGGAGCCAGCAATGGGTTAGCAGGCTGCCCCAAACACCATCCCTATGTCAGGCTTTACCTTGAAACAGTCCAAGCCTTCTCAACTAGGGATGGGAAGAACCTTCTAGGGCCCTCCAGCCCCACAGAGGGAGGTTCATTCTCCAGCTCACCTTGGCACCCTGGGCCGTGGCCAGCTGTCCCTTCAATTGTCAGGAAGAGGTGTTCACCAGAGCCTTGAAAATCATCTGCTCTAGCTGCAATGTAATTAGCCCCAGAGGCCCAGTGGGGAATTGGGCCCAGCAGGGGCCCAGTCCCCGAAAAGGACTGATAGATAGGTGCCTTTCCTGAGCCCCAGAACTCATCTATCCTAGACATGGCAGCAGGAGATGGGAGAAGACGCCAACACTCCCCTTTTGACCCTGGAGCACTCTACCCTCCATATCAGATCAGAGACCCCTCTCAAGCCATCCAGCTGCTTTCATAAGGAGGCCTTCTTGTAGGATGCTGGAGAGAAGGGACTGAGACAGTGCTGCCCATCCTTGCCCCATCTTTCCAGGCACTCTCCCTGCCCTCTTGAGCTCCGGGAATCACTGCCTAATGAGCTGATTTGTCTCAGTGGGTCAGGAGATAAAAGCAAAGAGGAGAATTAAATATTTATCAGTTGCCTGGTTCTCTGAGCAAAGAGCTTCCTCTCCATCCCCAGGCCCTGGGCTCCTCTGGCTTCATCTCCTGGCCTCCCTGCTGAGCAGGTGCTCAGGATGCCCCCCTGCTTGGGGATGCCTCAGCAGGAGGAGTGGGATGGCTGGGGCACAGTCAGCTGGCCCACCCATGTGCTGGGCACCCAGTTTCCAGCCTGGGAGAAAAGCTGGGCTGAGGGGAGAGGAGGTAAGGCAGTGCCCGGGGATGGCCAGCTGAAGGCGATAATGGAGGTCCTCAAGTTTTATGATCCTTCTGTCTGAAGGGGCTGGTATGGGATCCTCTGCTCTTCTCCAGGCTCCCTAATCTGTTCTTTACTAAGGCACAGGAGGGCTGGATTGTCCCCCTCTGTAAGAACCCCCGCATCTCCTGTGTCTGCTGTGTTCAGACCCCAGAAACCCTCCCTCGGGAACTCCAGACGTTGCCCGAGGCCTCTCTAATGCCTCCGTGCCCTCAGTCTCCAGCCCCGCCTCCCTCTACCCTTCTGTCCTGGGCTGTGGAGCCACCTGCTCTGAGCCTCCCCCACCCGAGCCCCTCTCGGCACACACAGGATGCGCCCTGCTCTAGGACGGGGGCACCGGGAAGCCTCTGGCGTGAACATCCATCGCTCCACTTTGCTGGAGCACCACCCCCCCCACCCCCCACGACATGCCCTGCTCCGCCACAGAGGCGTTCCTCAAAGTCCTGAACTGGGGGAAGGGTCCGAGGGACAGGAGGTGTCACGCCAACGTCCCCACCCCCACCCTCCCCGTGGGCACTCACCGCCTCCGAGTCCTCAAACCCGGGCACGTAGGAGTCGTCATACATGGGGGAGTCCGGGTGGGGGGAAGCGAGCGGCGCCGGGGGCGGGAGCGGCCCGGAGGCAGGGGCGATGACAGCGGGCCGCGCCCGGGAGATGCCACCGAGCCCCGCAGCCCTGCGGGCGGCGGCGGAGAGCGAGAGCGCGAAGGAGGGAGCGAGCCGCGAAGACCAGCTGCTCCGAGCTCAAATCACCGCTCCCCCTACCCCACCCCCCAAAACCCTGCCGGTCCCACCCCGAGCGCGGCTGAGGAAATCTGGCGCCGGCTCCTACAACAATAGCGCCCGCCCACCTGACCCCCCTCCCCGGGAGCGGGCGAGGGGGTGGCGGCGGGGGGCGCCGGCCGCCGGGGGAGCCCGAGGCCCGGCCTCCGGGGGGTGGCCGACGCCAGCGGGGTAGAAGGTGGGTCCCCGAGCACCTACGGGGCAGAGGGGCGGCGGGGAGGAAGGGGAGGAGAGACTGCGGGCGGGGCGGATCCCGGCGTGGAGGAGGCGGGCCGAGGAGGGACGCGGAGACCGAGACGCTCAGCAACCCAGGAAATGTTCCGCCGGGAAACAAAGGGCTGGCGCGGGGGAGGGGCGGGGCGGAGACCGCCGCGGAGCCGAGACCCGCGAGCGAGGAGCGGGCGCAGGTCACGGGGAGGCCGGAGAGAGGGAGACAGCGCAGGGGCAGAGGCCGAGAGAGGAAGAGGGGAGGCAGGGTAGTGGGAGCCTGGAGAGACAGAGGAGGCGGGGCGGGGGCGGGCGTCAGCTGAGAGGGCGGCGTGTCTGCGCCCCGGCGGCCCGGGAGACTCCAAAAGCAAACCCGCAGGGGTCCTGGGGAGGAGTGGCTTTAGCGACCCCCGGCCAAATGCCGAAAAGTAGTCCCTGTCCCCCGCCTCCCCAACCCCCCCACGCCAGGCGCTCGGCCCCATTAGTGCTGGGACTCTCTCGCCGCAAAGGGCCTCGGTGGTTGCCCAACCCGGGCGGATTGGGGCCCGGCCACCCTACTACACCTGTTGCGCGGGCAGATTTCATCCTAGTCTGGCCAGGATGGGGGTTCCCTTCCTCACTTCCTTGCCAAGGACTGTGCCAGGCATTGCCAAGGCATCGTGGGAACTGGCGTAGGGAGGGGCTGCTTTAGGAGAACCTAAAGGGAGGGGGAAAGAAGCCAGAGAGTGGAGGTAGGGGGACGGTTGTGGCTGGGACTGAAGGAGGGAGCCTGGCCACGCCGGGGTTGGCGGGGGTGGGGGTGGGGTGGCGGGGCGGGGGGAGAGCAAGTCTCCTCCGAGTCACTAGTCTAAGGCCAGATACCCTCCTTAGCAAAAGGATGAGGGTGGTCCGGGTGGCCAGTGTGTGGGTTGGAGCCACATGTACCACTCTTCCAGTCAGTCTGCTTCAAAGGGGCACTAAGATTTGAGGTTAGAGACCCGAGGAGCAGCCCTTGTCTTGAGGAAACTTCCTCAAAGATCCACCCATTTGAACTCCAGAGAAAAATTATTCCTTTGAATATTGATTGCCTCCTCCCAGAGATTGGGGCCGGTGGCGGGGATGGGGAATGTGAGATAGAGGGGTGCTCTTGGACAGCTTCTGGGTCTCAGTCCTTCTCCCCTCCCAGAGTCTCACACCCAGGAGGGTGAATCTGATATTTGCTCATCCCTTTTCTTCCTGGGCTTCAGGGGAGTTAGAAAACCAAAACTCTGACAGGGTTGGTGAGATCTGTGGTAGGAAACACTGTGCCTGGGAGAGAGAGGAAGACCACCCAAACCAACTGGCTTCCCACTTAGGTCACTTGTTCGTGTTCCTTAACAAGAAAAAGAGAAGGGGGTCTCATCTTAAGACTGTCTTGGTCTGCCTTTAGTCTCTCACCACCCTGTGAATGGTGCAGTCCAGCCCTGGCCAGCATCTACCTCCCGCAGGGATTTGGTGAACAACTTTTTTGGAGCCCCTATGGCCCACTATTGGGGGAGACTGTACTTTCACATCTCCCACTCCTGAGTCCAGCACCATTTGGGGCTTGGTTATATGTTGGATTCTTCTGTATCGGAAGTTCCCAGACACCGTCTTCTTGCTTTGTGCCCTCTCCCAGTTCCTCAGTATTTCTCAGCCTCTTTTATTCTCTGTCTCTTCTGTCCTTCCAGAGGGGCAGAAAGGGGGCATTAAATGTGACACAATAAGACCTTAAGGTGCTCTCTCCTGGAAGATGATTCTAATGAAGATGACAGTTACCAAGGCATCTGCTTCTCTCTCCATCCCTGAATTTACTCTCCTGGCCCCTCCTTTTGGGACTCTACCCACCACCAGAGTGTCCAGGGGACTGTAGGTAACAGTGGATCTGCTATCAACCTCACTCTTGTCTTACACACCTTATCTTCATCCCCATCTGGGACAGTGGTGTCTTAAGTCTGCTCATGAAGCATGAATTGCCATGCCAACCACCCCCAGGAGATGTATTCAAGTTCCTCATACCTGGGCCATCTCCTGGGTCCTGCAGAAGCTTCAGAGCCTCTCCCTGGTTCCCTTCTCTCCGAGTTGCTACTCACTGCTCTTCCATTTCTCACCTCACCCACACCTGCCTGCTCTAGTTTCATGCCAGCCTAGTGCTTCCTGTCCTATAACAAGACATGTGCTGGTCACTATCCATGTGGTCCCTTATCCATTTTCTTTTCCCTGGCTAAGCATAAGGAGAGCGAGCTGGGGGTTGGGGTGGGAGGAGGATTCATGGACAGGATTCCTCCTGCCTTCCTCTTTCTGGAGAGCATCATTAGACTGGCAGCTGGCAGATACCCAAGGCATGGAAGCAGGACATGGGGTCGGGGCTGGGGGGAAGCCTGAATAACCAGGTTTGGGAGTTGGAATTCTTGGCAATCTCCAGAATACATTCTAGCTTCTCCTATAAGTGCACCAGGAACCTGGGTGGATCCCAGTCACGGAGTGTTGAAGAGAGGAAACTGAGGCAGAAGCTAGGACCTCTAGGAAGTCCTCCCCAGCAGTATTTAAGATCTGGAGAAAGCCAAAGCCTCTAGGATTCTAGCTGCTGGGCTGCTCCCAGGGAATGCAGGGAGGATAACTAGGGGAGCTTTGCAGAGTCCTCCCCTCAGTCCTCACATCTAGACCCCTTTCTGGCCCCCACACAGCCCTCCCCACCCATTCCAGTCCCAGTGCTTAGAGGCTGCCAGCACTGGCGCTCTGTCCTTTCCTACCTGCCACCTCTACCCTTAGCCTCACCTACTCCGCCTCCCTCCTCATCACTGCAGTCTTCCCCCAAATGCCAGCCCTCTCCCTAGCTCGGAGTGGGCTCTCCTCCCACCCACTGGGGAGGGGGCCCTCGCGTTTACCTCATTCAGCAGGAAGGTTGCACTGGAGTCAGAAAAAGACATAGACTGGGCTGGCGGCCTCTCCCCTTCCCCCGGGCCAGGGGCTCCGAGGCGGGAGCAGGACCGGGCAGCTGCTCTGCACACTGGCTCCCGCCTGCACGCCTGGCCTCGCCCCACGCCGGGCTCCCACGGCGCTCTCTTCCCTCTCTCCGGGCTCCCTCCCTCTTCCCTCCTCCCTCCCTCCCTCTCTTCCTCCCTGTCTCTTCCTTTCTCGCCGCCTCTGTCATTCTCTCCCTCCCCTGTCGCTTTTCAGCCCAGCTTTTTCCATTTCCGTCTCTTACTCCCTCTACGATCCCAGTTCTCTGTTTATCTGGGGGCCTGCCACTGTCCTTCCATCCACATATCTCGCCTTTCTTCCCTGACCGCCCCCTACACCACCTTCTCTCCCTTAACCCTCTCCCCAGAAAAGGTAGGGGCTCCGGAGCTCCCACTGCCGCAGGCAGAAGGGCAGAAGTAGCCGAAGGGCTGTCGGGACTCCGGACCTTTAGGCGGAAGGTTCCGCTCCCTCCCGACACCTGCTTGGTGCGCCCGAAAAGAAAGGCGCCGCGTTCCCAGAGACGACTCCGACCTGTCCTCAGCAGAGGAAAAGATCGGAAAGGAAGAATGCTTGTGTACGGCTCGCTAGCCCCAGCGTCCAGCGCTCCCTCTGGGTTCCGGGGAAGCTCCGGCCATCCCCCCGTCCCAGGCCCAGATCCGGTGGCTCCTATGGGATCCAACTGGCGTCACCCCAGCGGGGATGCGCCCGGCACCCGGGGCGTCTCTACTGTCACTCTTCTCTCCCGGGTTCCGGGAGCCGTGGGACTCAGCTCGCACTGGCGGAGAGCAAGGTGAGGCGGCTCCTCCCGGTCGGCTGCAGCGCCCCCTGGGCTCGCTCGCCCCGCGGTCGCGGTCGCACACGCCCTCCAGGTGGTGGCACCCGTCCGGGGTCCGCCTGTCGGCCGGCAGGGCTCCGGCCCTGCCAGCAGGAGGCGCTGCCCTGGCTAGAGCAGAGGCAGCGCGTTTCGGAGCCAGACCCTCGCCCGCCAGAAGCCTAACAGGGCCCCCTCATCCGCTCTTCTTTCCAGGAACTGCGATCCCACCTCCAGACCCCTTTGGGATCTGCACTCTACCCCTCGCCCGAGGGACTTCTTTGAGGTCTTTGGCCCTTCTGGGTCCCTACGCTGCTCCTACCTCCATCCTGCTCTCCGGGGGCGCTCCTGCTGAGCCCGGCGGCGTCCTGGCCCGGCCTGGGTAGCAGGGAGTACGGAGTCGTGGGACCAGTCCTCGGGTCAGTACCCGCTCCCGCCCGCTTAGGCGGGCACGTCAAATAGGACAAGCCCAAGTTCTGGCGGGGGAAGGGGGGAGCAGGGGTGTAGCCCCAGCCAGCTCTCTCCCTGCACCCTTGTGAGCGGATCAGCTTCTCATTGGTCCCTCTAAATCCCCAGTATCCCCAGGCTGGACTCTTCTCCATACCAAAGACCGCTGATGGAAGCGGGGGGGGGGGGGGGGGGGGGGCGGCCGACTCCTATGTAGAGACAGATACACCCTGAAGCCCAGTGACCCGGCGTCTCCAACTTTCCCCTCGGCATCAATTAGAACTCTTTCCTTTCGGATCCAGGGTATTCCACTCTCCTTCTTGGCCCTTCTTCTAACTCCTTTCCTTTGGGGTGTTCCCGACCCGGCCCCCCCCCCATCCTCCTATCCTCTGGGGATCTTGGAAGACTTCTCCCCGCTTCCCGTTCAGCTTACCCTGTCCGTGCCCCCATTCCGGAGGGAGCTAATCTGAGGGAGAATCAACTCTCCTCTTTCCGCCCCCAGCTCCTCCTTATGCTTAACCTGCAAAGTCCTTTGGGAGAGCACCTCCTCTCTCTCTCTGTGGTCTAGTCCCTGCATCCCCTCACACCCACCTACCCCTCAGTTACTCAGCTTCAACTATTCAGAGGAGATAAAGAGGTTGCATGTGTGCTTTAAAATTGTGCATGGAGGTTTTTATGGGTTTTGCTTTGTTTTGGCTCTAACAGAGGGAGCAGAAGCTTTGCTATCATTTGACAATAAGACCTGGAGGGAGAGAGGCCCCTCCCTACACCCCTGCTGACCACAGCTAATGGACTAGCTCCTCTGGGCCTTGGGGCAGCTTAAGTTTCCATAGGAGAAGGGGAGGGAGGGGGGGTGCTGGCCAAGGCAAGCAACTGTCCCTAGCTTCCCCCTCTCTCCCTCCTCTTCAAGAACCTACAGCCTCTTCATCCCTTACTTTAAAATAGAAATATCAATGACTTCTCTCTGAGCCTATCAGAGGAAATCTAGGTGCACAGGGACAGCTGGGCACCCTTCACTTGTTCTCATTTCCACTCCAGCTGCTGGAGCACACACCCCTCTCTCTTCTGCTACTGAGAAAAGGTAGGACGCTCAGAGCTGGAGCTGGGAGCCCAGCCCCCGGGTCCCCAGAGCAGTCCTCTTCCAGCCCCCTCCATGTGAGTTGACTGCTTAGAGGACCCGCACAGTTTTCCTCCTCGCTTTACCTCCCTTAGTGCCCCCACCTCTGGCCCTGACCTCACGGTGTCTGACACCCTGCTCAGAGGGGCCTCAAAGCCTGGATGCACTCCTGTGAGCCGTGCTCTGGGTTGGCCCCTTCTGGCCCCTAGCTCCAGCATCTGCCTCCCACCCCACCCCCCGCCCTCCAGGCTACCTTCCCAGACAGCCTTCATCCCTTCTCCCTGGTGTCACCTCCTCTCTGACCTCCCAGGTTGTCAGGACCTCAGGATATTTGACAGGACTCTGCTAACCATTTTGGCTAGCCTTTGTGCAGACACCGCCCTGCACAGGGTGTTGCGCTACTGACCTAGAGCTAGATTTCAATCCCCACTTGCCTCCTCAGCAAGGCGTAACTCACGTAACTGTACTTAGTGGCCCTAACATTTGAAAACCCCTGTACCACAAAGGACAGAGAACAGAGATCACCGTGTCTGTCCCTCTGTGTCTACAGAGAGCTTCTGAGAAAGCTCTGTGGGGTAGTTTCCACAGGGAATCCCTGTTGCCAACTCCAGATATTACTCTGGGGAAGTTCCTCTACCATCAAACCTCAATCCCTCTTGCTTCAATCTCTGTTTTCTTTTTCTGGGCTCTGCCTCTAGAACCGTGATGATATTTGATGCTTCTGGGCACTTTCAGGCTCCATCCCCTGACGCAGCATTTGCTATAAATATGTCTGAAGAGTTTCTTGCTGACAGTGCCCAGCAAGACTGCACCTTCCTTCCCACACAAGGCCTCTTTAGAAGGACTGGGCTCTCAGCTATGTCTCCCAGAACCAACTCTTGCTGGTTCTGAGGCAAGTGGTGTGGCTTCTCTGTGGACTTGGGGGTTCCTTTTCATCCCTGGGAAGAGGGGAAGCTGAGAAAGCTGAGATGCTTAGCTCTCATTCTCATATCCCTGGAGTCTGACTCAGAGTAGGTGGCACATAGTAGGTGTTTGACATATGTTTATTTTAGTTTTAGATCTTAGTTTCCATTGAATGTGACTGGTGATTCCAGTTCCACAAAATGGATTGGAGAGAGGAACAAGGCTGGGCACAGGAGGGGAACTCTAGTGCTGCCCCAGGTGGAGGAAGGGGTATGAGAGGCAGGCTCCCTAGGGTGGCCTGGGGAAGGGGGTGCTGGCCTAGACTTTACCTCCTTTGCTCTTGCCAAACTCTTAACACTTCCAGACACTGAATTACAGCACCACCCAAGGGATCAGGTCAAGTCCTTCCTCCACTCTCACATATTTACAAGCTTTGTAAACATCAGAGATTGGGTAGGGAAGCTGGGGTTGAAAAGAGATGCGATGGAGGTGGGGAATTCCTGGGAGGCGTGCTGAGGCCTAAGTGGGGGCAGGATTCCCCCAAGTGGAGGCAGTGGAAGCATCCCAGGCCTTCCAAAAGCTGGGACAGAGGGGACTTGGGCATCCTTTAGAAAGGTGGGGCTGCTGATGAGAGGCTGAGGTGGCCTCAAGAAGGCTCAGGGCAATGGGAATAAGGCCAACCCTGATGTACATACAGCTGGAGTGAGAGAGCTGAGACTTGGGTCCTTTCTTTCTGCACCCCTGGGCTTACCGCAGGTCCTCGGCTCCTTTATCTCTCACAGGACGCCTGACCTCCACCCAGATCAGTCCCCTTCTCTAAAATAAGAATTAGTGGGGGAGGTGTCTGTGGTGGGGCTGGAGTCTGGGTACTCTTCTACTTGCTTACTCTAGCTCTCTCACCCACCTGTGACTCCCACCACTGTCAATTCAGGATCTGAGCTGTGGTAGCTATCTCCAGCTCAGAATGAGGGCCTGGCGCCCTCAGCCTCCCCGGGAATGAATTATTGAAGGAAACAGAGTGCTAGCTGCTCGGGCGGCTGCCCCCTGGGGCTTGCCATTGCCTCTCACTCCACTTCTCACGGCTCCTTCACCAGCTGTGAGGAAGATGAGGTCTGGCTGCCTGGGATGGGACAGGCCTTAGGAGATATTAAGGAGAGGCTGGAACTTTGTAGGGATGTGGAAGTGCTGACTCAGGCCTTGAGGAGAAGCCTTCTGGGGGGGGATGGCAGAGGACTGGTGAAGAGTTGTGGCCCCTCATTGTGGATCACGACGGGGTGCTCACCCTGGAGCTGGGTTGGGAAATGAGCCTGGAAGACCCTTGACTTGAGGGGCTGCACTGGCGAGGGGTGGACTCCTACATGCCTTTTTGAGTAACATAGAGCCAGGAGTCTGGATCCTTCTTTGAGTCAGCATCAGGTCACTAGGGGTGCTCTGTACAGAGCTCTCTGTTCCCCCATGGCCTCCCCCCCTCCTCAGAAATAAGGCCCTATCAAGATTGCAGGAGAACCACAGAACGGCTGGAAGCGGGTGCTGGTTTACTGTTGACAGGGAGGAGGGCAACAGTCAAGGGTCAAGGTTCTAGGTAGGCCATTGGTGGAAAGAACACAGGATGTGGAGTCCGAAAACCAGCAGGCAAGTCCTAATTGTATCACTCGCTGGTTCAAGCGAGTCACTTGGAAACAGTTTTCTTACTTTTAAAAGGGGCAAGAGCAGTGCTTGCTCAAGAGATTCTGTGAGAATTCAGCAGGAATATTTGTGTTTCGTAAAATGTAAATTCCTATGGAAAAGTTAGTTGTTGTTATAAACAGGGAAGCAGCGCAGAGTGGAGAGAACCTGTCCAGAGTCATGATCTGGGTTACCACCCGTGCCCTGTGACTGACCCCTCGTCTTTCCACTTCTGTGCTTACAGGACTTTTCAAAAGGCCACACTCAGTGCTTGGATCTGGATTTAGACCTAGATCTTCAGATTCTATCTCCTGGGTTCTTTCCATTACACCACGTGGGCTGGATACTCTGGTCCACTCTGACCTTCCACCCGTGCTCAGCACAGGGAACTTCCCCGAAAAGTACCCCACACCCTGTTGCCACAGCGCTGAGTACTTCATTCCTTTGTCTCATGTGTGGCCACACCCCTCTCTCCTTCAGGAATAACACAGCAAATACATTTCTTAGCTTTCCCCTGAGGCAGCATAAATGATATTATCAAGCATTTGGAATGTAGTTTAAAAATAACTTTTTATCATTACAGAAGTAGGGGTTATGTATTGGAGAAAGGAGATACAGACAAGCAACAAGATGAGACGAATCAAAACACAGTATTCTCACCACCCTGTTATTTCCACCATTAATGCTTTTGGTGTAATCCTTCTGGATATTTTTTCCTTAAAAAAATTGGGATATAACTTAGTTGTATATGGTGTACTGATTTAAATGCACAATTGGGTAAATTTTTTGCATATACGTACCAATACATCAATGTCTGTGTAACCACATCCATGTCAAGGTCTGTGACATCCTCACTCAGGAGCTGTCCTTGTACCCCTTCATGGTCAGGATCCAGACTCTTGTGGTGATGGCTCCTTAGGCTCTTATCACCATAGATTAGGTTTGCCTGTTCTTGAACTTCATATAAAAAGGATTGTGCAGTGTGTACTCTCTCATATCTGGTGTCTTTCCCACAATATTACATTTTTGAGATTCATCTCTGTTGCATTTATCAACAACTTAAAAAATGTCATGTGGTATTCTATTGTTAGAATACACTATAATTTATTTTTCCATTCTCCTGTTGATGAGCACTTAGAATGTTTCCAATTTTGTTGTATACTGAATAAAATTACTATGAACATTCTTGAACATGTGTCTTTGGGTTAGACACATGAACTCATTCCTCTTGGAGGTATATAGCAAGAAATGGAATTGCTGAGTTGTAGGTTAGGCTGTATCTTTTTTTTTTTTTTTTTAATGTACACACACACACACACACATACAAACAGAGAGAAATGAATGCTTTTTTAACCTGCTTATTTTCATCCAATGTTTTCCACGATTCCACTTCATTAATTTTCATTTTATCTAATCCCAGTCAATATTCAGATCTCCCAATTGGCCCCAAAATATCTTCTATAGCTGCTGTGCCCTAATCAGTATCCCATCAAGAATTCACACTGCATCCTGCAACACCTCACCTTGGGTCCTTGCTGGTTGGTGGCTGGAGACATGAGTTCCTTGCCACGTGGACCTCTATGCAGGACTGCACACACATGGCAGCTGCTGAGAGAGAGAGAGAGAGCGAGAGAGCAACAGAGAGAGCAAGAGCAGGTCTTTTTGGAACCTAATTTTGGGAGTGACTTTTCATCTTTCTTGCTGCATTTTATTCCTTAAAAGCAAGTGACTAGATCCAACCCACACTCAGAGGGTGGCGATTAAACAAAGACTTGGATACCAGAAAGTAGGGATCATGGGGAGCCATTTCAGAGCTGACGGAAAGATATATAATAATTTAAAGGGAACTTTAATGTATACATAAGGACTTCTTCCCTGATAGCTCAGTTGGTAAAGAATCCACCTGCAATGCAGGAGACCCTGGCTCAATTCCTGGGTCGGGAAGATCTGCTGGAGAAGGGATAGGCTACCCACTCCAGTGGCTTGTGGCTTAGCTGGGAAAGAATCTGCCTGCAATGTGGGAGACCTGGGTTTGACTCCTGGGTTGGGAAGATACCCTGGAGAAGGGAAAGGCTACCCACTCTAGTATTCTGGCCTAGAGAAATTCCGTAGACTGTGTAGTCCATGGGGTTGCAATGAGTTGGACATGACTGAGCAACTTTCACTTAATGTATATATGATACACACACACACACACACATATATATAGACCAATACTACTATTCACATTTTATGAGTGAGAAGACAGCCTCCTTTTTCATTCTATTTAAAGTAGTCCCTTTGCTCATAGACTTAGAGAACAAACTTACAGTTACCAGGGAGGAAGATGGGAAAAATGAGGTGGTGGGGAGGGATAGTTAGGAACTTTGGTATCAACACGTTCACCCTGCTATATTTTAAATGGATAACCAACTGTATAGCACAGGGAACTCTGCTCAATGTTATGTGGCAGCCTGGATGGGAGGGGAGTTTGAGGGAGAATGGATACATGTGTATGCATGGCTGCCCACTTGAAACTGTCACTGGATTGTTAATCAGCTGTGTGTGTCTGTGGTCAGTTGCTCAGTCGTGTTTGACTCATTGCGACCCCATGGACTATAGCCCATCAGGCTCCTCTGTCCATGGGATTTTCTCAGCAAGAATACTGGAGTGGGTTGCCATTTATTCCTCTAGGGCATCTTCCTGATCAGATCAGATCAGTCACTCAGTCGTGTCTGACTCTTTGCGACCCCATGAATCGCAGCACGCCCGGCCTGCCTGTCCATCACCAACTCCCGGAGTTCACTCAGACTCATGTCCATCGAGTCAGTGATGCCATCCAGCCATCTCATCCTCTGTCGTCCCCTTCTCCTCTTGCCCCCAATCCCTCCCAGCATCAGAGTCTTTTCCAATGAGTCAACTCTGCACATGAGGTGCCCAAAGTACTGGAGTTTCAGCTTTAGCATCATTCCTTCCAAAGAAATCCCAGGGCTGATCTCCTTTAGAATGGACTGGTTGGATCTCCTTGCAGTCCAAGGGACTCTCAAGAGTCTTCTCCAACACCACAGTTCAAAAGCATCAATTCTTCGGCAAAATCACTGCAGATGGTGACTGCAGCCATGAAATTAAAAGACGCTTACTCCTTGGAAGGAAAGTTATAACCAACCTGGATAGCATATTGAAAAGCAGAGACATTACTTTGCCAACAAAGGTTCGTCTAGTCAAGGCTATGGTTTTTCCTGTGGTCATGTATGGATGTGAGAGTTGGACTGTGAAGAAGGCTGAGCGCTGAAGAATTGATCTTCCTGATACTCCAATATAAAATAAAAAGTTAAAAAAGAAAGTAGGTCCCTCCAGTTACCTTTTATTATAATTACCTTTTATGCTAAGTTCTCACAACACCCTTAAAAAATAGACTATTTTTAGAGCAGTTATAAGTTCACAGAAAAATTGAGGGGAAAGTAAATTTCCCATTAACACCCTCCCCCTACACATGTACAGCCTCTCCCATTATTAATATCCCCCACCAGATTAGTACAGTATTATTTTGTTAAAATCAATAGAGGCTGATTTTGACACATCCTTGTTACCCAAAAGTCCCTAATTTACATCAGGGTTCACTCTTGGTGTTGTACATTTTATGGTTTTTTAAAAAATTTATTTATTCTTTAATTGAAGGATAATTGCTTTATAGAATTTTGTTGGTTTCTACCAAACATCAACATGAATCAGCCATACATTCTATGGGTTTTGACATGTATAATGGAATATGCCCACTATATGGGAATACCAGACCACCTGACCTGCCTCTTGAGAAACCTATATGCAGGTCAGGAAGCAACACTTAGAACTGGACATGGAACAACAGACTGGTTCCAGATAGGAAAAGGAGTACATCAAGGCTGTATCTTGTCACCCTGCTTAAATTTATGTGCAGAGTACATCATGAGAAACTCTGGGCTGGAAGAAGCACAAGCTGGAATCAAGATTGCCGGGAGAAATATCAATAACTTCAGATATGCCGATGACACCACCCTTATGGCAGAAAGTGAAGAGGAACCAAAAAGCCTCTTGATGAAAGTGAAAGAGGAGAGTGAAAAAGTTGGCTTAAATCTCAACATTCAGAAAACTAAGATCATGGCATCCGGTCCCATCACTTCTTGGGAAATAGATGGGGAAACAGTGGAAACAGTGTCAGACTTTATTTTTCTGGGCTCCAAAATCACTGCAGATGGTGACTGCAGCCATGAAATTAAAAGACGCTTACTCCTTGGAGGCAAAGTTATGACCAACCTAGACAACATATTGAAAAGCAGAGACATTACTTTGTCAACAAAGGTCTGTCTAGTCAAGGCTATGGTTTTTCCAGTGGTCATGTATGGATGTGAGAGTTGGACTACAAAGAAAGCTGAGCGCCGAAGAATTGATGCTTTTGAACTGTGGTGTTGCAGAAGACTCTTGAGAGTCCCTTGGACTGCAAGGAGATCCAACCAGTCCATCCTAAAGGAGATCAGTCCTGGGTGTTCATTGGAAGGACTGATGCTGAAGCTGAAACTCCAATACTTTGGCCACCTGATGCTAAGAGCTGACTCATTTGAAAAGACCCTGATGCTGGGAGGGACTGGGGGCAGGAGGAGAAGGGGATGACAGAGGGTGAGATGGCTGGATGGCATCACCGACTCGATGGACATGAGTTTGGGTAAACTCCGGGAGTTGGTGATGGACAGGGAGGCCGGGCGTGCTGCGATTCATGGGGTCGCAAAGAGTCGGACACAACTGAGCGACTGAACTGAACTGAAACTATTCTAGTAGGATGCTATCAGTCTATCAGTAAAGATGTCTATTAGATGCTATCTGTCAAGAGTCTTCTGCAACACCACAGTTCAAAAGCATCAATTCTTCGGCGCTCAGCTTTCTTTGTAGTCCAACTCTCACATCCATACATGACCACTGGAAAAACCATAGCCTTGACTAGACAGACCTTTGTTGACAAAGTAATGTCTCTGCTTTTCAATATGTTGTCTAGGTTGGTCATAACTTTGCCTCCAAGGAGTAAGCGTCTTTTAATTTCATGGCTGCAGTCACCATCTGCAGTGATTTTGGAGCCCAGAAAAATAAAGTCTGACACTGCTTCCACTGTTTCCCCATCTACTTGCCATGAAGTGATGGGACTGGATGCCATGATCATAGTTTTCTGAATGTTGAGCTTTAAGCCAACTTTTTCACTCTCCTCTTTCAGTTTCATCAAGAGGCTCTTCACTGCCCTTAAAATCCTCTATGCTCTGTCTTTTCATTCCTCTCCCCCCAAACCTTGGCAGCCACTGATCTTTTTACAGTTTCCATAGTTTTACCTTTGCTAGAAGCTTGTATAGTATTTGTTTTGTTGTTAGCAACTATAGTACAGTTGATAAGTTGTGTCCCCATGGACCACAGCAGCCAGGCTTCCCTGTCCTTCACTATCTCCCAGAGTTTACTCAAACTCATGTCCATTTAGTCGGTGATGCTATGCAACCATCTCATCCTCTGCCAACTCCTTTCTCTTCCTACGCTCAACCTTTCTCATCTCATTGGGTCTTTTCCAGTGAGTCGGCTCTTCAAGCCAGGTGGCCCAAGAATTGGAGTGTCACCTTTGGTGTCAGTCCTTTTAGTGAATATTCAGTGTTGATTTCCTTTAGGCTGGACTGGTTTGATCTCATTGCTGTCCAAGGGACTCTCAAGAGTCTTCTCCAGCGCCATAGTTCAAAAGCACCAATACTTCGGCATTCAGTCTTCTTTATGGTCCAACTCTCATACCTATACATGACTACTAGAAAAACCATAGCTTTGACTATGTGGACCTTTTTCAGCAGAGTGATGTCTCTGCTTTTTAAAATGCTGTCTAGGTTTGTCATAGATTTCTTTCCAAGGAATAAGCATCTTTTGATTTCATGGCTACAGTCACTGTCTGCAGTGAAATTGGAGCCCAAGAAAAAAATCTATCACTGCTTCCACTTTTCCCCCTTATATTTGCCATGAAGTGATGGGACTGGATGCCATGCTCTTAGTTTTTTGAATGTTGAGTTTTAAGCCAGCTTTTTCACTCTCTTCTTTCACCTTCATCAAGAGGCTCTTTAGTTCCTCTTTGCTTTCTGCCATTAGAGTGGTATCATCTGAGTGTCTAAGGTTGTTGATATTTTTTCTGGCAATTTTGATTCCAGCTTCTGATTCATGCAGCCTGGCATTTTGCATGATGTGCTCTGCATAAAAGTGAAATAGGCAAGGTGACAATATACAGCCTTGACGTACTCCTTTCCCAATTTGGAACCAGTTCATTTTTCCGTGTCTGGTTAGAACTCTTGCTTCTTGACCTGCATACAGGTTTCTCAGGAGACAAGTAAGATGGTCTAGTATTTCCATCTCTGTAAGAATTTTCCAGTTTGTTGTGATCCACACAGTCAAAGGCTTTAACATAGTCAATGAAGCAAAAGTAGATGTTTTTGTGGAATTCCTTTGCTTTCTCTATAATCCAACGAATGTTAGCAATTTGATCTCTGGTTTCTCTGCCTTTTCTAAATCCAGTTTGTACATCTGGAAGTTCTCAGTTCGAGCATTACCTTGCTAGCATGTGAAATGAGCGTGGTTGTTCAATAGTTTGAACATACTTTGGCATTGTCCTTCTTTTGGGTTGAAATGAAAACTGACTTTTCCCGTCTTGTGGCCACTGCTGAGTTTTCCAAATTTGCTGACATATTGAGTGCAGCACTTTGACAGCATCATCTTTTAGGATTTTAAATAACTCATCTGTAATTCTCCACTTCTACTAGCTTTCTGTGTAATAACACTTCCTAAGGCCCACTTGACTTCACCCTCCAGGATGTCTGGCTCTGGGTGAGTGACCACATCATCATGGCTACCCTGGTTATTAAGACCTTTTATGTATATTTCTTCTGTGTACTCTTGCCACTGCTTCTTAATCTCTTCTGCTTCTCTTAGGCTCTTACCGTTTCTGTCCTTTATCATGCCCATCCTTGCATGAAATGTTCCCTTGGTATCTCTAATTTTCTTGAAGAGATCTCTAGTCTTTCCCATTCTATTGTTTTCCTCTATTGCTTTGCACTGTTCACTTAAAAAGGTTTTTTTTTCATCTCTCCTTGCTCTTCTCTGGAAACTTATATTCAGTTGGATATATCTTTCCCTTTCCCCCTTGCCTTTTGCTTCTCTTCTTTTCTCAGCTATTTGTAAAGCCTCTTCAGAAAACCACTTTGCCCTCTTGCATTTCTTTTTTCTTTGGGATAGTTTTGGTCACCACCTCCTGTACAGTGTTACAAACTTCCTTCCATAGTTCTTCAGGCACTCTGTCTACCAGATCTAATCCCTTGAATCTATTAATCACCTCTACTATACAATTATAAGGGATTTGATTTAGGTCATACCCGAATGGCCTAGTGGTTTTCCCAACTTTCTTCAATATAAGTCTGAATTTTGCAATAAGGAGTTCATGATCTGAGCCACAGTCAGCTCCTGGTCTTGTTTTTGCTGACTGTATAGAGCTTCTCCATCTTTAGCTGCAAAGAATAGAATCAATCTGATTTCAGTGTTGACCATCTGGTGATGTCCATGTGTAGAGTCATCTCTTTTGTTGTTGAAAGACGGTTTTTGCTATGACCAATGTGCTCTCTAGGTAACTCTGTTAGCCTTTGCCCTGTTTCATTTTGCACTCCAAGGCCAAACTTCCTGTTACTCCAGGTATGTCTTAACTTCCTATTTTTTTTAAAAAAGAGATATTTTTTAAAGAACACTGGGTCTTAGTTGCGGCATGTGGGATTCAGGTCCCTGACCAAAGATAGAACCCAGGCCCCCTGCATTGGAAGCATGGAGTCCTAGCCACTGAACCACCAGGGCGCTCCTTGACTTCTTATTTTTGCATTCCAATTCCCTATGATGAAAAGGACTTCTCTTTTTGGTGTTAGTTATAGAAGGTCTTGTACGTTTTCATGGAACTGTTCAACTTCAGCTACTTCGGCATTTGTGTTTGGGGCATAGACTTGGATTACTGTGATGTTGAATGCTTTGGAATGCCTTGGAAACCATCAGAGATCATTCTCTTGTTTTTGAGATTGTACCCAAGTACTGCATTGCAGACTCTTTCATTGTCTATGAGGGCTACTCCACTCTTCTAAGGTATTCTTGTCCATAGTAGTAGATATAACAGTCATCTGAATTAAACTCACCCATTCCTGTTCATTTTAGTTCACTGATTCCTAAGATGTCGATGTTCCATCTTGCATCTCCTGCTTGACCGCGTCCAATTTACCTTGATTCATGGACCTAACATTCCAGGTTCCTATGCAATACTGTTTTTTAGAGCATCGGACTTTACTTTCACCACCAGATATATCCACAACTGAGCATCGTTTCTGCTTTGGCCCAGCCACTTCACTCTTTCTGGAGCTACTAGTAACTGGCTTCCACTCTTCCTCAGTAGCATATTGGATGCCTTCTGACCTGGGAGACTCATATTCTAGTGTCATATCTTTTTGCCTTTTCATACTGTTCATGGGGTTCTCGAGGTAAGAATACTGGAGTGGTTTGCCTTTCTCCTCTCCAGTTCTATAGTATATTCATACAATATGTAGCTAGATTATGCAATATACTTTTCATGATGTATAGTTTTCTATTTCATTTGCCTGTTTGTGTATTATCTGCCTCCCTGGACTCGAATGCAAGTAGTATGAGGCCATGAACCTTGTCTACCTTTTTTACTTCCCATTATATCCCAGTACCTAGAATTTTGCCTGCTACCTAGTAGCATCTCATATGCTAACAAAGTAACGCTCAAAGTTCTCCAAGCAAGGCTTCACCAGTACATGAACTGAGAACTTCCAGATGTTCAAGCTAGATTTAGAAAAGGCAGAGGAATCAGAGATCAAATTGCTAACATCCATTGGATCATTGAAAAAGCAAGAGAGTTCCAGAAAAACATCTACTTCTGCTTTATTGACTATACCAAAGCCTTTGACTGTGTGGATCACAACAAACTGGAAAATTCTTCAAGAGATGGGAATACCAGACCACCTGACCTGCCTCCTGAGAAATCTGTTTGCCGGTCAAGAAGCAACCGCTAGAACCAGATGTGGAACAATGGACTGGTTCCAAATTGGGAAAGGAGTATGTCAAGGCTGTATATTGTCACCCTGCTTACATGTAGAGTACCTCATGAGAAATGCTGGGCTGGATGAAGCACAAGCTGGAATCAAGATTTCCAGGAGAAATATCAATAACCTCAGATATGCAGATGACATCACCCTTATGGCAGAAAGCGAAGAACTAAAGAGCCTCTTGATGAAAGTGAAAGAGGAGAGTGAAAAAGTTGTCTTAAAGCTCAGCATTCAGAAAACTAAGATCATGGCATCTGGTCCCATCACTTCATGGCAAATAGATGGGGAAACAATGGAAACAGTAACGGATTTCATTTTCTTGGACTCCAAAATCACTGCAGATGGTGACTGCAGTCGTGAACTAAAAGATGCTTGCCCTTTAGAAGAAAAGCTATGACAAATCAAGACAGCATATTTAAAAGCAGAGACATTACTTTGCCAACAAAGGTCCATCTAGTCAAAGCTATGGTTTTTCCAGTGTCATGTATGGATGTGAGAGTTGGACTATAAAGAAAGCTGAGAGCCAAAGAACTGATGCTTTTGAACTGTGGTGTTGGAGAAGACTCTTGAGAGTCCCTTGAACTGCAAGGAGATCAAACCAGTCAATTCTAAAGGAAATCAGTCCTGAATATTCATTGGAAGGACTGATACTGAATCTGAAGCTCCAATACTTTGGCCACCTGATGAGAAGAACTGACTCACTGGAAAAGACCCTGATGCTGGAAAGATTGAAGGCAGGAGGAGTAAGGGATGAGATGGTTGGATGGCATCACCAATGTGATGGACATGAGTTTGAGCAAGCTCTGGCAGTTGGTGATGGACAGGGAAGCCTGGCATGCTGCAGTCCATGGGGTCACAAAGAGTTGGACATGACTGAGCAACTGAACTGAACTGAACCTAGTAGGCCATTAATGAATGTTTGCTGAAAGGATGAATACATTTTACAGTTTGTCCATGTTACATTCTGATTGGAATTCAGGTCTTCCTGACTTCATAGCCCAGATGGATGGGTGTTCATTACATCACATGCGTGCATGCTCAGTCACGTCCGAGTCTTTGTGACCCCGTGGACTGTAGCCCTCCAGGCTCCTCTGTCACTAGGATTCTCCAGGCAAGAATACTGCTGGAGTTGCCATTTCCTCCTCCAGGGGATCTTCCCAACACAGAGATTGAACCTGCATCTCCTGCAGTTTCTGCATTGGTAGGCAGATTCTTTACCACTGAGCCACCTGGGAATCCCTCATTACACCTCACTGCGAAGGAAAAAAGATGATGGGAGAGAGAAGGGGATGGGCAGAAGGAGTGAAGGCAAGAAAGGAAAAGGATAGGAGGCAAATAGCTTTTCTTTAAGCACACTTAGCCAAGGGAAAAGCTCTGGAAGGCTCTCCTTTCCCCTGAGAGCCCTGCCCCAGAAAGAAAGCTAAGAGTTCACCTGCCTCTGCAACAAAGGCTGAAGATCCCAAGTGCTGCAACTAAGACCCGGCACAGGCAAACAAACATATATATATATATATAAAAGAAAGTTCCCATTCTCACTACAGCTGGCTTTATCCTTGGACATCCAGGCTTGGATCCTTTATAGATCTTGCCCCCCAGATAACTGCTACCCAATTTAAAAGTTAGTTTCTTTATTTCTTTCTCTCTCTTTTTTTTTTAATGACTGCAGTCACCTTGTATGCCTTCTGGGTTTCCCTGCCTCCCAGCTCCTAGCCTGTTTGCGCTGTTTGGTGGCTGTGAGGACATGATAAGATGCCCTATGCATGAAAAAGATTATAATGATCCTTGTACAGTGAAAAACAATTCAACCCTCAAGAAATTCAACTGCAAAAAAATTTTAGAGGTTTAACAAAATTCTGAAAATTTCCATGACAAATTTGATGTGTGGGGGAAAATATCAAATATAAAATTATTTCTAAATAAATATTTTTCAGTGCCCTGTTTTGCTGACACCTAGCCCTCGGCATGTCTATTGGGTAAACAGTCGCACTGTTAAATCCCCAAAACCCCACCTTGGAGGGAGGGAAATGTGAAATTTAGGGGAATTGTAGTATATTGCGTCTTTCCTTATTTGGAGTATTTTTCTGAACTGGCATTTCCCCAAAAGTTTGTCTTGAAAATTTCTAAACCTTTCTGTAGATTTAAAGTTGCAAGAATTATATGACTATATATGCCTCTCACTTAGATTCACTGTTGTTACAGTTTTCCCACATTTGCTGTGTAGACATGTGTTTTTGCTGAACCATTTGAGTTAGTTCCAGATATCAGCTTCATTCCTAAATACTTCATCATGTATTTGCCAAGAACAGAGACATTTCTACATAAGCACAAAATGTTATCACATTCAGAAATTTTAACATTGTTACAATATTATCTACTATATAGTCTGTTGCAAATTCCCCCAATGGTCCTAACAATTTTCCTATGATTAAAAAAACAAACAATAAACCAAAAAAACCCCCCAACCCCCCAGAATCCAATCAAGCATCATGCATTACGTCTAATTATGTCTCTCTGGTTTCCTTAAAACTATAAGATTTCCCTGCTTTATTTTTTTTTCTTGCATAACATTGATATTTTTGAATGGTGCAGGCCACTTGTTTTAGAAATATACCTCAATTTGTCTCCTTGGGATCAGATTCAGTTTAAACATTTTTGATAGGAATACTGTAAGTGACTTTGTGTCTTTCCCGTGCATCCTATGGGGGACAAGTGATGTCAGTTTGTCCAATTTTTGGCGACATGAAATCTGATTATCTGGTTGGACTTCCTTGGTGGCTCAGTGGTAAAGAATCCGCCTGCCAATGCAGGGGACACAGGTTCCATCTGTGGTCCAGGAAGATTCCACATGCTGCAGAGCAACAAAGCCCATGCACCTCAGCTGAAAAGGCCACACTCTGGAGCTGGTTACCGCAACCACTGAGCCCACATGCCTGGAGCCCGCGTTCCACA